>NC_134364.1:113362849-113691182 GCF_048569485.1 Anomaloglossus baeobatrachus
GGCCCTGATGACGTCACGTCTCTCTCTGTGATGTCATGCATCTAAACTAGTGCAAAATCCAATAGGGCGGAATATAAATGTTCAAAAGTGTGTGCAGAAATCTAATTAAAGGCCCTAATCCAAGTGAGTGCAGCTCACCCCGGGGTGGACGGTGGAGGACGAGGTGTCTCCCCAAAATACAAGGCTATGCTTTATCTATAGTATAATGGACAGTGCACTGATTGCAGGATCCCAAGGCAAGGGCCCGGAGCCCCGTCTCCTACAACAGTCCCATAGACAATGACTGGAGCAAGGCACCCCCGCCCCATACTCTGCATCAGTGGGGCCCAGTGATAGCACGTTATCCCAGGGATCCCCACCAGTGACCTGAGAGCCCCGAATGTGAGGCTCATGGCTGCACTGGTGTCCACTGGGGAAATGATCATATATTAGGGACATGCGCGATTAACACGTCTGGCATCTGCCCCTCCCCCTTTGGGGTTATTTCTCCATATGCCTCATATTCTCAATAGCGGGCTGCCATTTCCTCAGTATAAGCGGGAGGTCCCCATCACTGACGTTCACGCATGATATAGCTTCTATTCACTTTAGCTTGCTTCAGTTGCAGGCTGCTGTCCTCTTCAGGCATCTGTAGTCCTTATAGCAACCGGGCATCTATATCCGCTCGAATCCACAGCAGATCCTAAACCATAGACTGCATCTGTCAGCTGTCTATTTAGGCCAGTTCCACAGCAGATCCTAAACCATAGACTGCATCTGTCAGCTGTCTATTTAGGCCAGTTCCACAGCAGATCCTAAACCATAGATGGCATCCGTCCGCTGTCTATTTAGGCCAGCTCCACAGCAGATCCTAAACCATATGACGGCATCCGTCCGCTATCTATTTAGGCCAACTCCACAGCAGATCCTAAACCATATGACGGCATCCGTCCGCTATCTATTTAGGCCAGCTCCACAGCAGATCCTAAACCATATGACGGCATCCGTCCGCTATCTATTTAGGCCAGCTCCACAGCAGATCCTAAACCATATGACGGCATCCGTCCGCTATCTATTTAGGCCAGCTCCACAGCAGATCCTAAACCATAGACGGCATCCGTCCACTATCTATTTAGGCCAGCTCCACAGCAGATCCTAAACCATAGACGGCATCCGTCAGCTATCTATTTAGGCCAGTTCCACAGCAGATCCTAAACCATAGACGGCATCCGTCCACTATCTATTTAGGCCAGCTCCACAGCAGATCCTAAACCATAGACGGCATCCGTCAGCTATCTATTTAGGCCAGTTCCACAGCAGATCCTAAACCATATGACGGCATCCGTCCGCTATCTATTTAGGCCAGTTCCACAGCAGATCCTAAACCATATGACGGCATCCGTCAGCTATCTATTTAGGCCAGTTCCACAGCAGATCCTAAACCATATGACGGCATCCGTCCGCTATCTATTTAGGCCAGTTCCACAGCAGATCCTAAACCATATGACGGCATCCGTCAGCTATCTATTTAGGCCAGCTCCACAGCAGATCCTAAACCATAAGACGGCATCCGTCTGCTATCTATTTAGGCCAGCTCCACAGCAGATCCTAAACCATAGACGGCATCTGTCAGCTATCTATTTAGGCCAGTTCCACAGCAGATCCTAAACCATATGACGGCATCCGTCCGCTATCTATTTAGCCCAGTTCCACAGCAGATCCTAAACCATAAGACGGCATCCGTCCACTATCTATTTAGGCCAGCTCCACAGCAGATCCTAAACCATATGACTGCATCCGTCAGCTATCTATTTAGGCCAGCTCCACAGCAGATCCTATACCATAAGACGGCATCCGTCCACTATCTATTTAGGCCAGCTCCACAGCAGATCCTAAACCATATGACGGCATCCGTCAGCTATCTATTTAGGCCAGCTCCACAGCAGATCCTAAACCATAGACTGCATCCGTCAGCTATATATTTAGGCCAGCTCCACAGCAGATCCTAAACCATAGACGGCATCTGTCAGCTATCTATTTAGGCCAGCTCCACAGCAGATCCTAAACCATATGACGGCATCCGTCAGCTATATATTTAGGCCAGCTCCACAGCAGATCCTAAACCATATGACGGCATCCGTCAGCTATATATTTAGGCCAGCTCCACAGCAGATCCTAAACCATAGACTGCATCCGTCAGCTATATATTTAGGCCAGCTCCACAGCAGATCCTAAACCATAGACGGCATCCGTCAGCTATATATTTAGGCCAGCTCCACAGCAGATCCTAAACCATATGACTGCATCCGTCAGCTATCTATTTAGGCCAGCTCCACAGCAGATCCTAAACCATATGACGGCATCCGTCAGCTATCTATTTAGGCCAGCTCCACAGCAGATCCTAAACCATATGACGGCATCCGTCCGCTATCTATTTAGGCCAGCTCCACAGCAGATCCTAAACCATATGACGGCATCCGTCCGCTATCTATTTAGGCCAGCTCCACAGCAGATCCTAAACCATATGATGGCATCCGTCCGCTATCTATTTAGGCCAGCTTTTTGCTGCAGCCCCTCATATCAGTAAGCACATCTTTCCTAGCCATCTTTGCTCTGGCTCTATCCCAATCAGTACCTGTTGGTTGAGCGGGGTCTGACTGCCCCTCCCCGGGGACTAGTCACCGTAGCTGTATTAGATCCGATAAAGATAGCCCTGTCTGATGAAAGCCCAATAGGCTGAAATGTCACAATATATCAGATTGAGCAATATGTTAGATTAACTGCAATTTTCTACCTGTACACCAATACATTTTCCTTTTTTGACTGCAAGGACATTGTTTCTTCTTGTTCTCGTTTTTTCTTTATTATTTTTCGGGGTAGTGTGCCGGAGTTCCTCCTTAAGATTACTGTATTTTTCTCCAGAGCACCTATTTGGTGATGCGGGGCGTTAATCTATAATCCATATTTTAGGAGGAACTGGCAGAATTATTACTTTATAAGGGGCCACTGGAGCTGTTATAAAGGGGTACATGCAGCATTATTACTTTATATGGGGGCATCAGGCCATTTTTACTGTAGGAGGTGGGCACAAGTAGTGTATAAGGCTATGTGCGCACGTTGCGTAAATACATGCAGTTACGCTGCGCTTTGTAGCGCAGCGTAACTGCATGCGTCCTGCGTCCCCTGCATAATCTATGGAGATTGTGCATGGGCCGTGCGCACGTGGCGTTTTAGAGCGCAGTGCTTCGGCTATTGCCGAAGCGCTGCGTTCTAAGAAGTGACATGTCACTTCTTCCGTGCGCTTTGCCGGCAGCCCCTGCTCTGTCTATGGGAGGGGCTGCAGGCAGAGCGCATGGAATCGGCTTCACTACGGACATTTCTGCAGCGATTTAAAGCGCACATGTGCTCTTCAGATCGCTGCAGAAATTTCTGCAGTGAACTGTACGCAACGTGCGCACATAGCCTAAAGGGGTGAGGGGTTGCAGGGAATGTGTGAGGGGAGGAGGGGGCACAAGGAGTGTATAAGGGATACACAAGGAAGTTATGAGGGGGCACAATAACTATATAAGGGGGGACATAAGGAGTGTATAAGGAGAGGAATGGGCACAAGGCGTATATAAGTGGGGACATGAGTGTATAAAGAGAGGAAGGGCCACAAGGCGTGCATAAGGGGGACACAAGGCGTGTATGGGGGAGGAGGGGGCACAATAACTATATAAGGGGGGACATAAGGAGTGTATAAGGAGGAAGGACCACAAGGAGTATATAAGGGGGGACATAAGGAGTGTATAGAGAGAGGAAGGGCCACAAGGCGTGTATGAGGGGGCACAATAACTATATAAGGGGGGACATAAGGAGTGTATAAAGAGAGGAAGGGCCACAAGGCGTGCATAAGGGGGGCACAAGGAGTGTATAAAGAGAGGAAGGGCCACAAGGCGTGCATAAGGGGGACACAAGGAGTGTATGGGGGAGGAGGGGGCACAATAACTATATAAGGGGGGACATAAGGAGTGTATAAAGAGGAAGGGCCACAAAGTATGCATAAGGGGGGACATAAGGAGTGTATAAAGAGGAAGGGCCACAAAGTATGCATAAGGGGGGACATAAGGAGTGTATAAAGAGGAAGGGCCACAAGGCGTGCATAAGGGGGGCACAAGGAGTGTATGGGGGAGGAGGGGGCACAATAACTATATAAGGGGGGACATAAGGAGTGTATAAAGAGGAAGGGCCACAAAGTATGCATAAGGGGGGACATAAGGAGTGTATAAAGAGGAAGGGCCACAAAGCATGCATAAGGGGGGACATAAGGAGTGTATAAAGAGGAAGGGCCACAAGGCGTGCATAAGGGGGACACAAGGAGTGTATGAGGGGAGGAGGAGGACACAAGGTGCGTATGAGGGGGATACAAGGAGCAGTTTGGGAATTATCTTCAAATAGGCAACATGGGGGCTTCTAAGCTTTCCTTTGCATAGACTGTGGTAAGACAGGCTGGAGACCTCTGCCTTATCCGATGGGTTATTCCATAGCATAGTAACTTACTGTTCTTGTAATAACCTTTTAAAGGCCCTTTATTATGTGGACTGATGATGTAAAAATGGTTGTTTTCTGTCAGCTCATCGCCCCTTGCAAGAGGAACATGTTGCCTGAATAACAGAGGCACGGCTAGGTGACACACAGGAATATTGGCTCACGAGCAGTGCTAATGATTGCTGTGTGCACATGAAGCTGAGTGATCTGCCCCGCAAGATCTTTGGGGTGTGTTGAAGTTTTTGTTTTTTTTTGGAGCATAAACGTGAGCTGAAACTCTGCAAAAATCTCTAAACGTCTCAAACTTGTAGTGTCTGCTCCTAAAACTTAGCTAAGAGACCCAACCTAAGGCCAGATTCTCCCGTCACTCCGCGGGTGAAATGTGAGCCTTTGGGTTTGGGCTCTTGTCCACTTGCAATTTCCGAGTGCGATCTGATAAAAAATCGGATCGCACTCGCACCAGTGTTAAGTTATGAGGCCATGTCCTCTTGCTAAATTTTTAACGGCACGTCTCGTGCTCTCGGTGAAATTGCACCGAGTCTCAGATCTCGCACCCCCATGCAAGCCTATGGGAGCGAGAAAAAATTCAGAATATGGGTGGCATACGCATGTCACACAGATGGCATACGCATGTCACATGGATCCTTGCATACAGCGTCAGACTGGCTACTGGAGGAATCTCCAGTAATACCAGGCCTGGCCGCGGTTACCTGCACTGAACTCCGGAGCTGTCACCTGAGCTCCAGAGTGCAGCCTGGACTGAACCGCGAGCGCCGAGTGATTGATTCCCCGGCGATTGCTGTTCAGTTCATGACAGCTGCAGACAGACCGGGCTGCACTCTGGAGCTCAGTGCAGGTAACCGCGGCCAGGACTGGTATTACTGGAGAGTCCTCCGGTAGCCAGTCTGACGCGGTATGCATAAACACTCACATAGCACTCGCATGTCATATGGATGCTATGTGAGAAGAGAAAAAAACACCATACGCAGACCGCATGCAGGACACTCGACTCACATTTGTAGCCGAGTATCACTGTGATTTTTTTTTTTTAACGCAAGTGGACAAGAGCCCTTTGGGTCAGGAGACCCCTGGCAGTATCTAAATTGCAGGTGTGACATTGCACCGACCACTCCAATGAAGACGGCTCCGGGTCTGACAGCCACAGAGGAAGAGAATGAAGAGGCAATGGTGACTCCTCGCTGACCTGTCAGTAATCAGCCAGCACATCTATGTTCTGCATACACCGCAAAAAGCTGAAGCTTCGCATGACCAACACATTGCAACACCCTTTATTCAGCAAAGGGTCCTGCACTTTCTAAAGATCCGCCATCGTAAGACCCTCCTACACTGCGGTGGTCTCCAACCTACAGATACGTGAGAACTGAATGATCTCTGCCAAAACTCCCAAAAGCTGGGGTCCTGTCAAAGTGAATAGAGCAGCAGTGTAGGTGTGACCACAAATATGACACGTGACCCCCTGTTCTTATGATTGGTGGTCTTTGTAGTTGGACAGCAATGTATCATACATTTCTCAGTTGCTTCATTGGGGGATACAGGAACTATGGCTCTTGTGTGTCCCCCCCCCCCCCCCCCCCCCCCCGCCACGGCTCTTGTGTGTAGTCGTCCCTCCCCTTCACGGCTCTTGTGCATGTCACCCCCCCCCCCCCCCTGGCCGGCCGGCTCTTGTGCGTCGTCCCCCCCCCCTCCTTGGCTCTTGTGCGTCCCGCCCCCCCACGGCTCTTATTTATACCCATCACCTTTTATTTATAAAACAGGTGATAACCTCTTTGATTTATAACATGTTTACTCAAAAATAAGACAGGGTCTAATTTTTTTGCTCCAAAAGATGAGTTGTGTCTTGTTTTCAGGGAATGTCTTTATTTTTTCCATTATTCCACATTATTCTTGAATAAAAAAAAACATCAACAATTATTCACATATATTGATGTCATCACACACACAGTGGAGATGCATATCAGCCTGTCTCCTCTACAGTTCTTCTAGACCTTCTTCAAGGACCTTTGGTGACATCATGGCCACATGACGTGATGTCACCAAAGGTCTTTAAGCAGCCTTAACCTCAGAATAGAAACGCTAGAGGCCCTGGCCATTGCCAGTTTCCACCCCAGCCATGACTAACTGGGGCTTTTAAGTTAAGCATGCTGGGGTTTATTTTCAGGGTAGGTCTTATTTTCGGGGAAATGTGGAGATGTTTAGGGTTTTATGAAGAGGACGATTGGAGGCGATTCCATGCTTACGGTGCCTTGAATACACGCTCTAATCTGTGGTCTCTGTGTTTCAGGATGCCTGGGTTAAGTTGCCGGTTTTACCAGCACAAGTTTCCAGAAGTAGACGATGTGGTCATGGTCAACGTCCGCTCCATCGCGGAGATGGGGGCCTACGTCAGCCTCTTAGAGTATAACAACATAGAGGGCATGATCCTGCTCAGCGAGCTCTCCAGAAGGCGCATCCGCTCCATCAACAAACTCATCCGCATCGGCAGGAACGAGTGCGTGGTCGTCATCAGAGTGGATAAAGATAAAGGTACGTGACTGTTAACTCCCAAGAAGCAAGTGCTTGCGGGTTTCGCCATAATGTTTCGCCATGGAGAAAAACGTCTGAAGTTTGAATAATCCTGACGTGCTTTTTAATTGGTTTCTTTTGTTTACTACATAGTTTTCTGCCTTTTCCAGGATACATCGATTTGTCCAAAAGAAGAGTTTCCCCAGAGGAAGCGCTAAAATGTGAAGATAAGTTTACCAAGTCCAAAACCGTGAGTAAGACGATGTGATGGTGATATATTGTGATACTTTTTTATGCTAACACCACTTTGAGAAAATGTTTGTAGGGAATGTCCAAGTGTGGCATGAAATTATGCAGCATTTACCGTATTTTTCGGACTATAAGACGCACTGGACCATAAGACGCACCCTGGTTTTAGAGCAGGAAAATAAAATTTTAAGCAAAAAATGGGAGTCATGACACACTGTTATGGAGCGAGGATCTGCTGCTGACACGGTTATGGGGGTAATGTCTCCAAATTCTCTACTAAGGTACCATAGCCTGGTAATGATCCTCCTGCCTTGTATATACACAGTATATGTCCCTCATCCTGCTATATACGGTAACCCATTCTGCTATATACAGTAACCCATCTTGCTCATATACCCCCATCTTGCTCATATACCCCCATCCTGCTCATAATATACCTCCCATCCTGCTATATACCCCCATCCTGGTATACGGCCCGCATCCTGTGGCACATAAAAAAAATAAAATGTTCATACTCACCTTACCTCACTCCCTGCAGCATCGCTCCTCCTCCTCCCGTCTGTGTCAGCGCCGCTGAGTGGAGCCGTCCCTGTTCCCCTGCAGCATTGCGGTGTCCTCCTGTGCCAGCGGTGGCTGCGTGTGGACACGTTCGCACAGCGATGACGTCATCGCTGTGCGCACCGCTAGTCTCAACTCAGCGGCCGCCGCTGGCACAGGAGGACACCGCAATGCTGCAGGGGAACGGGGACGGCTCCACTCAGCGGCCGCCGGCAGCCAGGAGAAGATCGCGGTGCTGCAGGGGAACGGTGACAGGTGAATATACTGATACACTGCACCTTGCACTGATGATGATGCACGGGGGGCAGTGAATACAGCCGCACATGATCACTCCTGGCTGTAGTTGCCAGGAGTGATCATGTGGGCCGGCTGTTTATCCCTTGCCCATCACCCCGCCCACCTGTAGCGCCGGCTTCAGCGCTAAGAGAAGGGCAGGAGGATGGGCGCGCATATTAAATGAGCGGGTCCACGTGGTCACGGCAGGCGCTGCTGCAGCCTGCTCGTGCCCCCGATGACCCGCGCCACCACAGCACTCTCATTCCCTGCCCTATATTCAGACCATAACACGCACACCCACTTTCCCCCAACATTTGGGGGAAAAAAAGTGCGTCTTATAGTCTGAAAAATACAGTAAATGGGTTCCTCATTTTCGGAGGAAAAAAAAACTTGGTAGTCTGATGGCCGAGTGACCTGAGTGTATTGTTTTTCCACTCTCCTCTAACTCCAGGTCTACAGCATTTTGCGTCACGTAGCGGAGGTGTTGGAATACGTAAAGGATGAGCAGCTGGAGAGTTTGTTTCAGAGAACAGCATGGGTGTTTGATGATAGATACAAGAGGCCGGGATACGGAGCCTATGATGCCTTCAAGCACGCCGTTTCGTAAGTATAAAGGGGCACGGAGGGGAGGATGAAAACGGAGATGAGTCTCCTCTAACTAAATATTGGGTGTTTTGGCTAAGAGAGATTGAAGAGTACATGGAAAAATTTATAGGTAAAAGTGTCGCCTCCCCCTCAGCGCCTCGCCACCTTCTCCTCAGCGCCTCGCCACCTCCATCTTGCCAACCCTCCTCTCCCTCTCCAAATGAGGCATTATTTTTTTGTGTTTTCTCCAGGGACCCCTCAGTTCTGGATGACTTGGATTTAACAGAAGAGGAGAGGCGAGTGCTCATTGACAACATTAACAGACGTCTCACCCCACAAGCTGTGAAGATCAGAGCAGGTAAAGGCTGCGGTCTGCCATATAAGTTGACATTAGGTTACGTTTAGTGATGAGCAAACTACTCCCTAAGCATAACAAGCATTTTGATTCCCAGGTGCTCGGTACTTATTTACCGAGTATAATAGAAGTCAATGAGGAACTTGAGCATTTTTCCTGAAAACCTTGCAGAAAAATGCTTACGTTCCCCATTGAAAAATGCTTACGTTCCCCATTGAAAAATGCTTACGTTCCCCATTGAAAAATGCTTACGTTCCCCATTGACTTGAGCGCTGAGCAGAAAAAAGTCATAGGGGATTGCTCAAGTCATAATTGTCTGTTGAGTGAAAAAGTTACTTAAGCATCCACCATCGTTTTATCTTCAGTGCCCGAATTCTCGTTCTAAGAGATATATAGAAAGGGTTAACGCCACGCATCAGCCGATATGAAACTGTAGAGTAGTTGATGAAGGATAACTTTCTTTTTATTTCATCTGTCTACGCGTTTCGAGGTCAGAGACCTCTTCTTCACGACCAGTACGCTTTTTGTTGATGTACTGGTCCTGAGGAAGAGGTCTTTGACCTCGAAACGCGTAGACAGATGAAATAAAAAGAAACTTATCCTTCATCAACTACTCTACAGTTTCATATCGGCTGACGCGCGGCGTTAACCCTTTCTATATATCTCTTTGAACGCTCTTCCACGTGGGGCTGCAGCAGACGCCATTATCTCATGCGTATCAGTAGTTGTGACTTTCACAACTATACTAGGGTGAGTGTATATCCTCTATATACTGCATTGTCCATCTGGTTTACACTATTAGCGCTTCTTATTTTTAGATACACGAATTATCGTTCTATAATATTGACTTAAGTCACTCTTATAGGCACGATTATACATTCAAATGGACCTTTCACTTTGTCGTCCCCCCAAATTTTTGAACTGGGAAAGCAGAAAGCCAGACCCTAATAATGCAGAGTCTATTGTCTTGTTGCCTAATGCTAATTGTGATATCTTATTGATGGCCTTTTTTTTTTCTTTTTAAGATATTGAGGTGGCATGCTACGGATATGAAGGTATTGATGCCGTCAAGGATGCCCTGAGAGCGGGACTTAGCTGTTCAACAGAAAATATGCCAATCAAGGTAAAGGAGATAAATGGAAGCGAATGCCGTGGTGGATCTGTTGCACAATCGGCGCCTAGGGGACCACCATTGACTCATAATGAGAGCCATCAGGATGAAACCATAGTATAAAGCCTGGCACGTAGGAGTATGAACAGATGGAGTTATCATTTTATGTTTCTGGGGCACCCATATAGGTTAGACATGAACAAACCGATTGCGTCCGAGCTGCCAGGTCCGCCTCAAACCCGCCATGACCACCTGCTCCTATTTTGATTAGCTGGCCTGGCATGACATTGTAGCCAATGTTGTGCCAGGCTGGCTAAATAATCCACAATCTCTCTATGGGGATGACTGCAATTCTAGGGACGTGGGTGGAAGGCGTGGTCGAACTATGTCCCGTTCTGTCTTTACATCGTTCCTGCAAACACTTGGAAACCTTCGGAACATTGGTCCTCCCTAAACACTAATGATCACGTGTCGTCTACGCAGATAAATTTGATCGCTCCACCTCGGTACGTGATGACGACCACCACCCTGGAGAGGACGGAAGGCTTATCTGTGCTGAATCAAGCAATGTCCGTCATCAAAGAGAGGATCGAGGAGAAAAGAGGAGTGTTCAATGTCCAAATGGAGGTGAGATGTTCCTTTCTCTGAGCATTTTTTTTGTTATGGGTTCACATTACACAACAGATTTATTTTTTGTGCTTAAAATGAGCCACATGTTTCAAAATTTTAAGAAATTTACACCTGAAAATCGTCCTGCTTTGTATATTTTTACGCACCTTCCCTCCTCGATAGTGCATAGTGTTGATCCAGTTTTGCATGGAATTCCTTCCATTAGGTGGCAGTAGAGAGATAATCTTCTCTGCTCTTGCTATACATTTCTTGCACAGTACCTGCCTATATATAGTGTAAAGCAACCACTTAAATTTCTTTGGGGGGGGGTTTCTATTTGGACATGGAGGTCTAACTTTACCTTCTCCCTTCCTCTTTAGCCCAAGGTGGTCACCGACACAGATGAAACAGAACTCGCCAGGCAGCTGGAGCGACTGGAGAAAGAGAACGCAGAGGTGGACGGAGATGACGACGCCGACGAAATGGAAGCCAAAGCCGAAGATTAAAGCCTCCAAATAAAATAATTCCAATTCTAAACCCAACTACCAAAACTGGCCATGATCTATCTGAATATCCCCTCCCCCACCCCAAATATAACATTTATATTCAGTGTTCCTGGTCTAACTCCAGTCTGTACAGGGGACGTATCTATTTAACACCAGCGACACCATGTTTTCTATTCTGATGTGTCAGGATCCAAATTTATATAGGACGCATCTGCAAATAGTCACAAGTGTAGGGTCCGGTCTGGGGTTAGGGGTCGGCACTTTGCTTTGAATAGGCCCATAAGGTATGGGGTCGGACAACAAGGAGTAGTCCTGATTTTTACTACAAAGGTGGTCACATGTGACCTATGTTACGAAATTATGAGAGTTTCTCTACAAGGCCATATTAGGGATCGATATACAAGCCGGATATTTAGGGTCACCCCTCCAGCTTGGAGAAAAGGAGCACTAGTGATGAGCGAGCACTACCACGACTCGTAACGAGCACTCGGACGCTCCTGGGCGTGAATAGAGTACCGAGAACAATGGGGGACTCGAGTATTGTCCATGAAATCTTCCGGAACAATGCTTGGGTTCCCCATTGACTTCCATTAGACTCTGTACTCGAGTCGAGCCCATCCGAGCATCCGACTATGAGAACCGAGCATGGTAGAGCTCGCTCATCACTAGTCAATACACTTGAGACTTTTTGCTTTTGTGACTAGTGGTGTTGGGTCCCTAAAGGAACCATTGCACAATATGGCTGGAGGACCCAATTTATTTTTTATTGCCGCTTTGAACACCTATGTCGGTTCATTAAGTACGTTTCTTTGGTGATAAAAAAAAAAAAATTGAAAAAAAAATGCATAATAAAGTCTGATATTTACTCCTATTGTCCATTTGGTCTTTTAATATTCAAAGGGGGATGTCCGTACTAACCAGTGAGTCATTGCCTAAAAGCAGAGGTCAGTAACTACAAGGCTCACTATACACATCCAGTAAAATGTTGGTAACACTTGAAACTTCATCAATCTGACCAGTTTTGATGCAGAAGTGTTTGGGAATCAAAGGCGCCTGCTTTGGTGCAAATAAGAATGTATTGCAAAGGAACAGCAAGGCATCCCTTATCCCACCCTCCCCTCACATTATAAACCATGGCAAATTTATATGTTTCACATTTATCCCTCTTAATTCCCCCACCCCTTTTGTACTTTGTATGGTAAAATGAATGGTGTAAAAAATACAGCTTTATTCATCTGTCGCCTATGAAAAATGCAAAAAATTCCCTGATTATGAAGCTCTGAAGCTGCCTGTAAATACACTGCCACAGCGTGCGCCCTGATTACTGTAGTATAAAGACCTGCCGCCTGCTTAGAAATCATCCTTGAGCTCCCATGATTCTGCCGCTCTTTTCCGTTTTGTGCTGCGTTGCTCCATTGCAGAGATATTCACATTTGTTGCTTTTGGAGTGCAATATGTGAAATCTCTGCTTGTAGCACAACTGGGTGTTTCTTCAGAGCTTCCTACTGGGTTGTGTGTGGGGTTTTTAATCAAAATTGAAGAAAAAAGGCACCCAGTGTCTTTTGACCCAATGTCTTGTATTATAAGGTAGGGAACGTCTTCAGAGTGGAAAGTAATGTAAAAATGGTCTTTTTGCTTCTCCTTCCACAGCTTTGTCAATCACACTTTGGCAACTGATGTATTGGACCGGCAGACCTGTGATGGGCAGCATCTGGGGGAGGAGGAGGAGAGGGGTAAAGGCACACCCCCTTCATAAAATCTGAAGAAACCAATAATTGGGCTGCAAGCAGAGATTTCACATACTGCGCTCCCGAAGAAGCGAATGTGAATATCTCCGCAAAGGAGCAACGTAGCACAAAATGGAAAAGAGCGGCAGAATCAGGAGAGCTTGGATTTTTGAACCAAAATATTTTTGAGCAAGCGACCAGTCGTTTTTAGGCTAGCCCTGCACAACGACTGTGGTGGTGGTACATGACAGCGTGACGCAAATGAATGGGGGTCTTATTGCAACCCCAACAATCAAGTCTCAAAAAAATCAGGGGATTGGACTTTCAAGCGAGCCCATTTACTTGTATGTGTAGCAGTGGCACTGGGCGAGCTTTGTTCGCTGGACAAGTGCCGCGGCCAAAGTTGCTGTGCAGTCACAGCCTTAACGAACAGGTTAGTGTGCAGCTACAAGGTCTATACTGCCTGTTGAATCTGTACCCTATTAATGTGCTCTGTCTTCTGAGCTGAGCACCTCTCAAGGCTTTTTGAACAATGGGATGGGGGTCTCAGGATGTGCACGTGAGCATTGGCTCCCCACGACGCGATCACAGGGAACTGATGTGTTACCATAACGGCCATTGTAGTCATCCAGTGAAACTCATCCACGATTTACTTCAGTATGGTTTTAGTATTAGATTAGGGACCATCCCAATTTGGGTACACCTTGTGATGGGATGGCTTCAAGTTTTTTTTTTTTTTATCACAAACTGTGTTTTAAGTACCCCATATTATTTGTTTGTCATTCCTTTTTGCTTATTTTTTACAGCAGGGTATAGGGTTATTTTATTCTATTGTTTCTTACGTTTTGTCTATGGAAATATGTAATATAAGTGATCAAACGATTACAGGTGCAAGTCCGCTAGATAGAGTGTATACACACTGTCTTCTTCAATGTCCATTGCTGCTTCAAGAAATTCTTCCCTGGCGTTTGATAATCCTGAAGTGTCTTTCTTTTAGGCCCTGTGTGCACTGGAAAACGGAATTTTCTTAAGAAAATTCCGCAGGGTCTGAAAGATTACTGCACCCGCGGTAAAAAACCGCTGCAAACCGCACCCGAAAACCACATGCGGTTTGCCGCGGTTTTACCGCAGCATTATTCATGGTTTTGCCGCGTGCAGGTTGGTACATGTGTTTTATTGCATTGAATGCAATAAAGCACATTGAAAAAAATCAAAAAAAAAAAATCATTTCCTTCTGAGATAGATAGATGATAGATAGATAAATAGACAGATAGAAGAATGGATGGATAGATAGAGGGATAGATAGCTAGCTAGAGGGATAGATAGATAGCTAGAGGGATAGATAGATAGCTAGAGGGATAGATAGATAGATAGAGGGATAGATAGATAGCTAGATAGATAGATAGAGGGATAGATAGAGGGATAGATAGCTAGAGGGATAGATAGATAGAGGGATAGATAGATAGCTAGAGGGATAGATAGATAGAGGGATAGATAGATAGCTAGAGGGATAGATAGAGGGATAGATAGCTAGAGGGATAGATAGAGGGATAGATAGATAGCTAGAGGGATAGATAGAGGGATAGATAGATAGCTAGAGGGATAGATAGATAGATAGCTAGAGGGATAGATAGAGAGCTAGAGGGATAGATAGATAGCTAGAGGGATAGATAGAGAGCTAGAGGGATAGATAGAGGGATAGATAGAGAGCTAGAGGGATAGATAGATAGCTAGAGGGATAGATAGAGAGCTAGAGGGATAGATAGATAGCTAGAGGGATAGATAGATAGAGGACAGATCGCTGCATTTCTCCCGAGCGGTAGTGAGTTCACATTACCGGCCGTGGGAAATGCCCTGTGGTTACCTCTGCAGGCTCGCTGCGAGGCTGCATTCCGCGCTGTGTGTCAGTCGCGGCTGGATGCAAGCATCGCAGGACGTGGATTACGCCGGAGCTGTGTGTTTGGGAGGGGTTAATAAAAGGGTGAACGAGGAGGCTTATTTGTTTTTTTTTTTAAAATAAAGGATTTTTCGGTGTGTGTTTTTTTTCACTTTACTTATGGGCTGATCATGTCAGCTGTCTCATAGACGCTGCCATGATCAAGCCTGGACTTAGTGGCGGCGATCCGCCGCCATTAACTCCTTATTACCCTGTCTGCCACCGCATCACGGCAACAGGAAGAGCTGGGGACACTCCGGTACTGCCGCATAATGGATGCTGATATTCTCGGCTGCAGGAGGGTGGGGGGGCATTAACCCTGTCCCTCGCCCTCCCCAGCCTGAGAATACCGGGCCGCCGCTGTGTGTTTACCTCGGCTGGACGGTAAAAATACAGCGGAGCCCACGTTTTTTTCTTCTATATTTCCGTTTGATATCTATGTGTATTCTATATCTGTGTGTGTTTACTCTCTGCTCCGCTTCTTCTTCCTGTCATAATGACATCACTTCCCTGCAAACCGCAGGCAGCGATAAACATTACCGCAGGTAAACTGCGAAATACCGGAGGGAATAACGTAGGAAAACGAAATGAACCGCACAGAATTTGCTGGCTGCGTTATTCCCTGCGGGATTTCATGATTACATTGCAGTCAATGGACTGAAATCCCGCAGCGAAGTGCGGAAAAGAAGTGACATGCAATTGTTTTTGCTGCGGGAATCCCGCAGCAAAACATGCAGCTGTCAAAATCTGCATAGTGCGCACAGCATTTTTTTTCCCCCCATAGGTTTTGCTGGTGATTCACTGCAGAGATGTTATGAACATTTTCTGCAGCGAAACATTCAGCAAAACCGCAGGAAATCCGCGGCAAAAACTGGCAAGAGCGCACAGGGCCTTAATGGGTTTTTTTTTCGCTGTTTTTGTTGCCTGTGTGGGCACCACTTCTGTATTTATCACCCACTGCTGGTTTTGTCTTAGAGATCCTGAGGTAAAGAACTCACCAAATACTGAGGTAAAAAAACCTCACCAAATACTGAGGTAAAAAAACCTCACCAAATACTGAGGTAAAAAAACCTCACCAAATACTAAGGTAAAAAAACCTCACCAAATACTGAGGTAAAAAAACCCTCACCAAACACTTAACCTTATTCAGGTACCTTTAAGATGCTGTGCACGTGACGTCTTTTCGGTTATGTGCACACTCGTTGATTATTTGGTGAGGTTTTCTTTATACTTCAGGAGTGGGTAAAAAATCCAGAAGTGCTCGTGTTTCTATTATACTTTTCCTCTGATTGTTCCACTCCTGCTTTTAACCCCTTCACGACCATGGACGGATCTTTCCGTCATGGATCGTGTCCCGGTAATCCCCGCCCCCTGCCGCGGGCAGGCGGCGTGGATCGGCACACATATCAGCTGTTTTCAACAGCTGACATGTGTGCCTACATGTTCCGAGTGGAATCGCATTCCACCCGGAACATTAACCCCTTAGATCTCGCTGCCAAAGTCTGGCAGCGAGATCTATATGCGCGCGGCCATCTTTTTTTCTTACCTCCGCCCCCTCCGGACGTCACGTGAGTGATCACGTGACGTTCGGTGGTTGCCATCGTAGCACAGGGTCATGTGATGACGCCTGGTGCTAAGAAGTTTCACTTTCATTCTTCCTCGGCACGGAGCAGAGGAAGAAAGAAAGTGACTATTTCTGCTGTTTACAGCGGAATAGCTGTGATCAGCAGATAGCGATCAGCAATCGGATTGCTGATCGCTATAGCCCCCTAGGGGGACTAGTAAAATAAAATAAAAAAAGTAAAAAAAAAGTTTTAAAAAATTAAAAAAAAATAAAAAAACCTAAAAGTTCAAATCACCCCCCTTTCCCCCCATTGAAAATTAAAGGGTTAAAAAATAAATAAATATACACATATTTGGTATCGCCGCGTTCAGAAATGCCCGATCTATCAAAATATAAAATCAATTAATCGGATTGGTAAACGGCGTAGTGGCAATAAAATTCCAAACGCCAAAATTACGTTTTTTGGTCGCCGCAAGTTTTACGCAAAATGCAATAACAGGCGATCAAAACGTAGCATCTGCGCAAAAATGCTACCATTAGAAACATCAGCTCGAGACGCAAAAAATAAGCCGTCACTGAGCCACAGATCCCAAAAAATAAAAACGCTACGTGTTTCGGAAAATGGCGCAAAACGTGCGCCACTTTTATTGGACAAACTTGTGAATTTTTTTTAACCCCTTAGATACAAGTAAACCTATACATGTTTGGTGTCTACAAACTCGCACCGACCTCAGGTATCATACCCACACATCAGTTTTACCATATAGTGAACACCGTGAATAAAACATCCCAAAAACTATTGTGCCATCACACTTTTTTTGCAATTTTTCCACACTTGGAATTTTTTTGCTGCTTTCCAGTACACCATATGGTAAAACTTATGGTTTCATTTAAAAGTATAACTTGTCCCACAAAAAACAAGCCCTCATATGGCAAGATTGACGGAAAAATAAAAAAGTTACAGCTCTCGGAAGAAGGGGAGCAAAAAACAAAAACGCAAAAACGGAAAGTGCCCCGGGGCTGAAGGGGTTAAATACTGAGGTAAAACCCCTCACCCAATACTGAGCTAAACCCCCCCACCTCCCACCAAATATGGAAGTTAAGCTATGTGCGCACAATGCAGATTTGTTTCAACAGCGAAAAATGCACTAAAAAACCACATGCATATTTACCGTGTTTTTGGTGCGGTTTTATCAATGGCAAAACACAGGGAAAAACGCAGGGACCTGTAGAAAAGTCGCCACATGCCGCTTCTTTTTGCTGCAGCAAAACTTGTAAGGAAAAAAAGAAAACATTCACACAACATTTTGGATTTCTCATAAACTTTGCTGGGGAAGGACTGCATGAAGTTTATGAACACAAACTGCACCAATTCTTGCGATTACATCACAGGAGCGGAGAAATGGGAGGAAGCACTTTCTCCCATCTCCTCCGCTGCCTGTCTCTGCATATATCGTACTGCAGTTGCATAACATGCGATTGCAGTGCGATGTTTCACATGCTCCTATAGATGTATAGGGGTGCGTGAGCCGATAATCGCTGCCAAATGCAGCATGCTGCGACTGCACTGAGAGCATGATTCGTGATGAGAAATAAAAGGTAAGAGGATACTGCCCCATAGTTTTGCACTGGTGCAAGTGCAATCCGATGTTTTATCAGATTGCATTCGCACAGCGAAATCGCAAGTGGAAAAGTACCCAAATACTGAGGTAAAAACCTCACCAAATACTGAGGTAAAACCCCTCACCAAATACTGAGGTAAAAAGCCTCACCAACTACTGAGGTAAAAAAACCTCACCAAATACTGAGGTAAAAAAAACCTTACCAAATACTGAGGTAAAAAACCCTCACCAAATACTGAGGTAAAAAACCTCACCAAATACTGAGGTAAAATCGTCACCAAATACTGAGGTAAAAACCTCATCAAATACTGAGGTAAAAAGCCTCACCAAATACTGTGGTAAAATCCTCACCAAATACTGAGGTAAAATCCTCACCAAATACTGAGGTAAAAACCATCACCAAATACTGAGGTAAAAACCTCACCAAATACTTGAGGTAAAAAACCCTCACCAAATACTGAGGTAAAAACCTCACCAAATACTGAGGTAAAAAGCCTCACCAAATACTGAGGTAAAAAGCCTCACCAAATACTGAGGTAAAAAGCCTCACCAAATACTGAGGTAAAAACCTCACCAAATACTGAGGTAAAATCCTCACCAAATACTGAGGTAAAATCCTCACCAAATACTGAGGTAAAAAGCCTCACCAAATACTGAGGTAAAAACCTCACCAAATACTGAGGTAAAAACCTCACCAAATACTGAGGTAAAATCCTCACCAAATACTGAGGTAAAAAACCCTCACCAAATACTGAGGTAAAAACCTCACCAAATACTGAGGTAAAAACCTCACCAAATACTGAGGTAAAAACCTCACCAAATACTGAGGTAAAAACCTCACCAAATACTGAGGTAAATAGCCTCACCAAAAACTGAGGTAAAAAAACCTCACCAAATACTGAGGTAAAAAGCCTCACCAAATACTGAGGTAAAAAGCCTCACCAAATACTGAGGTAAAAAGCCTCACCAAATACTGAGGTAAAAACCTCACCAAATACTGAGGTAAATAGCCTCACCAAATACTGAGGTAAAAAGCCTCACCAAATACTGAGGTAAAAAGCCTCACCAAATACTGAGGTAAAAAGCCTCACCAAATACTGAGGTAAAAACCTCACCAAATACTGAGGTAAAAAGCCTCACCAAATACTGAGGTAAAAAAACCTCACCAAATACTGAGGTAAAAAGCCTCACCAAATACTGAGGTAAAAAGCCTCACCAAATACTGAGGTAAAAAGCCTCACCAAATACTGAGGTAAAAACCTCACCAAATACTGAGGTAAATAGCCTCACCAAATACTGAGGTAAAAAGCCTCACCAAATACTGAGGTAAAAAGCCTCACCAAATACTGAGGTAAAAAGCCTCACCAAATACTGAGGTAAAAACCTCACCAAATACTGAGGTAAAAAGCCTCACCAAATACTGAGGTAAAAAGCCTCACCAAATACTGAGGTAAAAAGCCTCACCAAATACTGAGGTAAAAACCTCACCAAATACTGAGGTAAATAGCCTCACCAAATACTGAGGTAAAAAGCCTCACCAAATACTGAGGTAAAAACCATCACCAAATACTTAATCTTACTCATGTGGCTTTAAAATACTATGCACACGACATCTTTTCAGCCATGAAACTCATTGAGTATTTGGTGAGGGTTTTTTTTTTTTTTACATCAAGAGTGGGTAAAATATACAGAAGTGGTGTTCGTGTTTCTATTATATTTTTCCTCTTATTCCTCTTATTATTTTCTCTCCTGGTTTTACATGCTGAGGTAAAAATCTCACCAAATGAGGTTTTCCTAACCAAAAGACCAAAGAGCAGCTTATTTTGTACATAGTAATGTACATTTTCTGTCTTTTGAGTGTTTTTGAGGGCTTTTTATTCTGCGGGGTTTTGTAGCAGAATCTGCCTGAAAAGACTTCTGTGATCCTGCCCTAAGAGGGCTAAAAAATAAATTATATATATATGTATATATATACGGTATATATATATATATATATATATATATATATATATATATATATATATATATACACGCACACGCACACACACAGCGGTCCAAAAGTAGGTGGTCAGTATGTGTACTAGGGTTATCAAACATGGTGTAAAGTGAAACTGACTCAGCTGCCCTTAGCAACCAATCAGATTCCACCTTTCATTTTCCAAAGAGTCTGTGTAGAATGAAAGGTGGAATCTGATTGGTTGCTAAGGGCAACTGAGTCAGTTTCACTTTACACCATGTTTGATAACCCTATTACACATACTGTCCACCTACTTTTGGACCACCCTGTATATATATATATATGTGTATATATATATATATATATCTATGTATACACATATATGTGTGTATATATATATAACACACGTATATATATATATATATATACATATTTATATATCAAATATGTATAAATAAAAAATGGATAAAGTAAACATATACTGTATGTATATATATATATATATATATATATATATTTGTTTTATTTTTTTTTCCCCGCCCTTTTCACTCCTCCCCAAAAAAAAAATTTAAAAAAACCCTCCAAAATCTAATTATTTTGGATTGTAAGGTTGGAAAAAAAAATTCACTATAGAAATATGTAATTATTAACTGAAAATAAACTAAAATCAGAACTTCAAAATTGTTAATTTTTCAGTCACCACTGGTTGTAATAAAAAATAAATAAAATTTTAAAAAAAACCCAAAACTATCATAACATGATATATATCCGTAAATTGGTATAAAGAAAAACTGCGGCTGTGTGTGACAATCACTCAGCTTCATCATAGAAAAAAAATAAAAAAGTTACGGGTCTCAGAAAATGACAATTTTTAATTTTTTTAATTTCAGGAATTTTTGTTTTTTTTTTTTACCACTAATATACAAAAAATCAGTACATAATTGCACCATCCTGAAAAATGTAGTCGCCAGGTAAATTTTTCCTCACAATGAACTGAGTAAAACAAAAAAATGGCGAAATTGTGAGGTTTGATTTTTTTTGTTAGTAATTTCCCCTCACATGGACTTATTTTTTTGCTTTTTCAGTGACCGGTGTCCTCCAGGACTTTCCGTCCCACCCTTGTACGGCGAGGGGGCTAGGATGGCGTAAAATTGGCCACATCAAGAGGTGTACTGGAGGCTAAGTGACGCGCAGAGCCTCATTTCTCCTACATTAAAGCTGTCCTTGTTGCCCAAAGCAACCAATCAGGGCAACGCTTTCATTTTCCAAGAGCGGTTTCAAATATGAAAGCTGCTCCCTGATTGGTTGCTAGGACAGTTCTGACAAATGAGACCCCCTAGTTACCATATGTGTATGCTGTGATGGCTCAGTGAATATAGTTATTATTAGTTAGATTTGTTAATTGTTTCATAAGTAGAAAAACATTAGTCTGACGCGTCACCTAGAAAATAACACACAGCAAGTTCTGAAACGCGTTTAGTAATCTTGAGCCTCGCCGGCCACTGTGGCTAATCACGTGGCCATCTTCCGGGCACGGGATTGGCGGTGACCTAGCAACAAAGGACGCCGACGCTCTGACCAAAGGCTGCGGCCACTGAGCAGGACGTTGTGCACCGTGTACGTATCATACAGCCGCGGGACGAGCAAGCGGCTAGGGTCTTGGTTTAGTCGCCATATTATCTGCCTGTGGTCACAGCAATGAACAATTTATTGCACCAGGGGCGCATGGCCCTCACGTCTCCTGTATCTAGAGCTTCCTATGCTGTGTAACCATGGAAACACATTGCTCTAAACGGAACTCTATACACAAAACGGTAGGAGCTATTGAATCCTTTTTTTCTTATTATTTTTCCTAGACCAACTGTTAAACAATTTCACTCTTGCAGACCTTTGTGTATTTTATATATTTATATATATATATATATAATACCTCCGTCCCCTCGCCCCCGGTGTATAACTTCCGGCCCCTCTCCCCCGGTGTATAACATCCGGCCCCTCTCCCCCGGTGTATAACATCCAGCCCCTCTCCCCCGGTGTATAACGTCCGGCCCCTCACCCCCAGTGTATAACATCCGGCCCCTCTCCCCCCAGTGTATAACGTCCGGCCCCTCATCCCCGGTGTATAACATCCGGCCCCTCTCCCCCGGTGTATAACATCCAGCCCCTCTCCCCCGGTGTATAACGTCCGGCCCCTCACCCCCAGTGTATAACATCCAGCCCCTCTCCCCCCAGTGTATAACATCCGGCCCCTCATCCCCGGTGTATAACATCTGGCCCCTCTCCCCCAGTGTATAACATCCGGCCCCTCTCCCCCCAGTGTATAACATCCGGCCCCTCTCCCCCAGTGTATAACATCCAGCCCCTCTCCCCCCAGTGTATAACATCCAGCCCCTCTCCCCCCAGTGTATAACATCCGGCCCCTCTCCCCCAGTGTATAACATCCAGCCCCTCTCCCCCCATTGTATAACATCCGGCCCCTCTCCCCCCAGTGTATAACATCCGGCCCCTCTCCCCCCAGTGTATAACATCCGGCCCCTCTCCCCCCAGTGTATAACATCCAGCCCCTCTCCCCCCAGTGTATAACATCCAGCCCCTCTCCCCCCAGTGTATAACATCCAGCCCCTCTCCCCCCAGTGTATAACATCCGGCCCCTCTCCCCCAGTGTATAACATCCGGCCCCTCTCCCCCAGTGTATAACATCCGGCCCCTCTCCCCCCAGTGTATAACATCCGGCCCCTCTCCCCCAGTGTATAACATCCAGCCCCTCTCCCCCCAGTGTATAACATCCGGCCCCTCTCCCCCCAGTGTATAACATCCGGCCCCTCTCCCCCCAGTGTATAACATCCGGCCCCTCTCCCCCAGTGTATAACATCCGGCCCCTCTCCCCCCAGTGTATAACATCCGGCCCCTCTCCCCCAGTGTATAACATCCAGCCCCTCTCCCCCCAGTGTATAACATCCGGCCCCTCTCCCCCCAGTGTATAACATCCGGCCCCTCTCCCCCCAGTGTATAACATCCGGCCCCTCTCCCCCAGTGTATAACATCCGGCCCCTCTCCCCCCATTGTATAACATCCGGCCCCTCTCCCCCCATTGTATAACATCCGGCCCCTCTCCCCCCAGTGTATAACATCCAGCCCCTCTCCCCCCAGTGTATAACATCCAGCCCCTCTCCCCCCAGTGTATAACATCCAGCCCCTCTCCCCCCAGTGTATAACATCCTGCCCCTCTCCCCCGGTGTATAACATCCAGCCCCTCTCCCCCGGTGTATAACATCCGGCCCCTCATCCCCCAGTATATAACATCCGGCCCCTCTCCCCCGGTGTATAACATCTGACTCCACGCCCCCGGTGTATAACATCCGGCCCCTCTCCCCCGGTGTATAACATCTGACTCCACGCCCCTGGTGTATGACTGACATATGGCCCCTTGCTCATGGTCTATCGCACGCAGTCCCTCCACTATATGTATTAGTTGATTGGGTTCTGTATGTAAGTGAAGCTCGGGTTTTGTATCGTATCGGATATTTTGTTTTACATTTTAGGTCTGATCTCTTAGCTCTGTCTCTAATGAAGATGGATATAATGAAGGGAAGCTTGGATGGCATTTCCAGACCTGCCTCCACATCTCGCTCCCGGCCTGGAAGTCGCCTGTTAAGTTCTTTCCAAGCGGATAAACAGAGAGTGAGCTTGTCTGTATGTTCATTGGAAGTGCTGAGTCCAGAACCGGGAATAGCGCAGGTAAAATAGCAAGTATGTCACTGTGTGCACGAGGCACGCTGAGGCCTGACATGTATTATTAAAAACAATCACGCGTTTCAGAGTCCATTCTGTAAGGTGTTTATCTGTTGCCATCAGTCTGTGGGGCCACTTCTAAGGTTAAGTTGGTCACATTCATTAGTTTTATCATACCCTCAACCTCTAACAGGAGGCATAGTAATAAGATGTCTCCCGATAACCAGGGGGATGTCACCACGACTTCAGATGATGAACGGGACACTTCTGAAGACCCGTCTGATGAGAAGACCGCAAGGAGCTCTACAAGGACCGGTATGTGAGACTGGAAAAGCCGCCAGCTGTATCTATCTATCCATCCCTCTATCTTTTTTATCTGTCCCCCTATCTGTCCCCCTATCTGTCCCCCTATCTGTCCCCCTATCTGTCCCCCTATCTGTCCCCCCTATCTGTCCCCCTATCTGTCCCCCTATCTGTCCCCCTATCTGTCCCTCCATTATCTATCTATCCATCCATCCCTCCATCTATCCATCCATCCCTCCATCTATCCATCCATCCCTCCATCTATCCATCCATCCCTCCATCTATCCATCCATCCCTCCATCTATCCATCCATCCCTCCATCTATCCATCCATCCCTCCATCTATCCATCCATCCCTCCATCTATCCATCCATCCCTCCATCTATCCATCCATCCCTCCATCTATCCATCCATCCCTCCATCTATCTATCCATCCATCCATCCCTCCATCCATTATAACCTAATGTCTTGTCTTATTTAGTTCCCAATTTTGAGAATGAAGACTGTAAAGATGAATTACACGAAAATTCTGCTGCTGAAGATTTTACAGCCAAGACAGCCGGCGTTGTATGTGTGGAAGGTAACTAGGAGGGTCCGGTCAGGGGGGTCTCTTAGGACATCTGTCTGCGCTGTTATCTGACATATCCATCCAGCTTTAATCTTTTTCACTATCGCACTTGATAACAATTCCATGGAAATTATTCACTAAAACTCCATAATAATGAGGCATCCAGCAAAGTCTGGACGTTTGAAAAAAATCCTACAAGTCTTGATCCAATAGTGGATGAGACATATTGTAATAAGATGCTCGGCGGCCGCTTCTCAGAAGTGGGGCTTCGTCTAGCGCTCGGCAGTCAGTCTGATGTACAGGACATATGTGCAGCACATGGCGAGATCTTTATATGTGGCACCGAGATGGTTTTCGGTAACCACATCAAAAATGTCTGGGATCCAAAGGAAAAGGAATTGTTTCAACCACCGGGACTGAACTAATTATATGTGGAGTTGACTGTCGGCTCCGGGAGGCATATGGGCTTCTTCACCCTCTACTCTGAATGTTCACTGGGCTAACAGCTATTTCCTCCAAAACCACCATAAACTTATCTGTTTAGCTCAACTCCGTTGGAAAGTTATGTGGAGGAGGCAAAATCTGCTGCCAAACACCCCTGGCAGTAACTTATCTTGTGTAAGAACAAAAAGGATCCGTCCCACTGACTGATTCTGTTGGGAGGTCCCATAATAGGTGATCAGCTGATCAGTATGAGATCATTTAATGTGTTAAGCATTCATCCAGTCTTACAATATTGATCCTTAAAGACCTCATGCACAAGATATAGCTACCGGGTAAACAATGGTTCAGCCAATCATTCGGCCAGCAGCCATGTCTTCCGACTTGGAGGCTCGAAATGATGTGTTGAGGAAGAATTGAGGGCAAATTGGACAATCGGCCGCCCTTGCCAATATTGGCAAGTGCAGCAGACATAGTCTAAAGTGTATGGGGGCCTTTGGGATAGGTCAGTATCAGATCAATGGGGTGGGTCTAACACCAGATGGCTGTTTTTATCTTCGGTGGCTACTACTTTGTGGACAGCACTGCTCTATTCAGCTCCATCCACCATTTACATCCGGAGCTGATTAAATCTGTATACGTGGAGGTGACTGACCCCCACTGATCTCATGTTAATGACATGTCCTGAGGATACTTCATCAATATCATTAGCCTGGACAATTCCTTTAAGGATTGAGGAGACTTAGTACTCCTCCATACACATGAGACTTCCCCTCTTCTGGGTTCAGCCATCCTTTATCTCATCTGTACGGCCAGATGTAGACCCCCACTAATCGCCAAGGTGGCGTTTTTCACACTTATATTGAGTTTGTATGGAGTGCCGTGGTCTAGCCATTCATGAAGGTTCAAACTGATCCACCATTTATGATCTGTAAAAAAGGTTTCTGGTTGGACGTTTCCTTCAATGAGAAAGTCCGGAATGGTTTGGTGCATAGCAGCAGAGGTATTAAGGCTAGTGGTGTGGATTAATGTGTACCACCAGCAACAGTGGGCAACATGGGCACTAGTGGTATGGGGTTATAATGAGCCCCTAACGTCATTGTGACTATTTTGGCAGGTCCCCTAGAGCAATCTCCAAGTGCAGAAGATAAGATTGATCCCAAACTGGAAAAAGCCATGAAGAAGATGAAAGCTTTGGATGAAATCTTACTGAAAAGGATGGCAAAAGAGAAGGAGGTTAAAGCTCATGGTCTGGAGATCCGGAAACAACTGTGGGAAGAGCTCCAGGTAGTGAAAAGTGCCCCGGGACCACTCAAGTAGAGGGTAGACTGTCAGGGTAAAAAGGAGGAAACACACATTAGTGCAAGAGCCCTGATTGCGGGGGTCAGGACCATTTAGAGAACATTTGTTAGTTTTGGATGAGGACATAGTGAGGGGGACTTTCATTTTTGCTCAGGATATTCCCAGTGCTATTAAGTCACCACCACTTCCCCACCTTTTATTGATATCATCAATATGACAAGCCTGTATGAAGACCTCCTGCCACGCGGGTCAGTACAGAGATCAGGCCCATGTCGTAGGGCCGAGCTCATTACATCAAGGGTCTTCCAATGGTACCTGTTGTAGGAATAAGAATTGGGTCATTGTTAAAGCCATGTAGAAGTGAAAGTGAGAGAGTCATGATTTGTAGCAAAGGATCTGTGTGTTGGTTTGGATCATAAGGGCCATTTACACGCTGCAACATCGCTAGCGATATATCGTCGGGGTCACGTCGTTAGGGACGCACATCCCGTGTCGTTAGCGACATCGCAGCGTGTGACAGCTAAGAGCGACGATCAACGATCGCAAAAACGTCAAAAATCGTTGATCGTTGACACGTCGCTCCTTTTCATAATATCGTTGGTGGTACAGGTGCATGCTGCTAGTTGTTCGTCGTTCCTGCGGCAGCGCACATCGCTATGTGTGACACTGCAGGAGCGACAAACATCTATTTACCTGCGTCCACCGGCAATGAGGAAGGAAGGAGGTGGGCGGTATGTTCCGCCCGCTCATCTCCACTTCTATTGGACGGTTGCCGTGTGACGTCGCTGTGACACGTCGCTATCACGCCGCACGAACTGCCCACTTAGAAAGGAGGCGGTTCGCCGGCCACGACGACGTCGCAGGGAAGGTAAGTCCGTGTGACGGGTGTAAGCGATGTTGTGCGCCACGGGCAGCGATTTTGCCCGTGTCTCACAACCGACGGGGGCGGGTACGCTCGCTAGCGATATCAATAGTGATATCGCAGCGTGTAAAGTGCCCTATAGACTCGATAACAGAATCCAATGTCAAACAGCTGCATGTAAAGCTGTAAGAATAATGTTGTGTAACCAAAAATGCCTGGACTCGCAGGATAGAGATGTAATATCACCACTTTACAAATAATACAATATTAGTTCAACGCAAACGTTCGTAGAAAAGAGGTCCTAGAGATAAAAAAAAAACCAAAATACAAATAAGAGCCAAAGCACTGTTGTGGAGGTTATACCCACATTTTACCCCATACAAGAATAAAGCAAACCATAAAAAATAGGGGAGATGGCACATCCAGCAAAACAAATCTCACAGTGCATAATGCTGAACTGTAATCGTTAAATAGCCCCTACATGCACATCTGGATATAGATACCTACACAAGCGATTAGAAACAATTGCTAATAAATGCAATCTCAAACTAGAGAATATATAAGGAGCAGTGTATACAAGGCATAGTAATGGCTCATGGTGGATAACCACAGTATAGACCAAATATAGATGTAAGGGCATCAGTACATTTGGGCTATAATATTTCCTTGTGTTTCCCCCTTTTTTCTGGCTTCCTCAGGGGCTCAGTTATTTTTACAATATTTTTCTTAACAGGAACATAATAGTTTATAGTGTGATGGTTCATATAAAACAAAAAAGCCAAACAAAACACTTTATAGAACAACATGGCCATTTAGTACTGGGCATCAGTATGTATCCTAACTATGCTGTGCACCTTTATGTATACTACTCTATAAGAGTTTGTTCATGTATCAGATTTGGATCTTAGAATTGTAAAGTATTTTACTGAAAGATCTGTGCAGTAAATTACTTGTATTTCCAGTTTGTAGGGCCACATATACATTTAAGGATTACATTTATTCAATGGGGATAATCTGCCTTCTTTTCAATGCAGAATCCAACTGAACCCCTGAAGAAGCCGGCATATTGGCGATACGTCTTTATTAAAAAAAAAAAATAAAAAATCCATATATGTAATATAGTCTGTGAAACAATAAATGCTTTTCTGATGGCACATTTGTCCTTGTCTAGCTCGTGTCACAGCAGTCGACCGCACGCAGCCATGAGGAGAACATAAATACTAACAAATTTCTGGCACTGACTCCGCAGTTGGATGACCCTGAAGGTAAGTCATGCTTTTATTAAACTATGCCTACAGTCAAAGATGAAAGAAGGCCGGATATAGCTGAGTGCATGGTGGACCACCACTCCAGTCAGGTAGGCTGGATATAGCTGAGTGCACGGTGGACCACCACTCCAGTCAGGTAGGCCGGATATAGCTGAGTGCACGAGGGACCACCACTCCAGTCAGGTAGGCCGGATATAGCTGAGTGCACGGTGGACCACCACTCCAGTCAGGTAGGCCGGATATAGCTGAGTGCACGGTGGACCACCACTCCAGTCAGGTAGGCCGGATATAGCTGAGTGCACGATGGACCACCACTGCAGTCAGGTAGGCCGGATATAGCTTAGTGCACGATGGACCACCACTGCAGTCAGGTAGGCCGGATATAGCTTAGTGCACGATGGACCACCACTCCAGTGGAGAATTGACTGAAAAATAGTATTTACGGTACAGATTATATAATTTTATAGAGTGCAATGAAGATTTTTATCCATGTTACAGATCAAGACTGTCCACAACAGAGGTCTGAATGAAGCTTTAGGGTTAGGGGTTGGTTGTATAACATAGCCAGACCCCAGCTTGTATGGATATGGAGCTCCATACACCTGCACCTTCTCTATGACCTATATAGGCATATCACAGGTCATTAAAGGGTTATTCCCCCTCATCACAGACGGACATTGTTGGATAGAGCTTATAAAAACAAGCACTTTTGCAATTTACTGCTTTTTAAAATTTGCAGCCGTTCTTGAGATATTACCACTTGTCTTTTGTTTACAGCTGGTTGCCTTGGAGACCGGCCACCGCTGCTGTCTAGCTTGTAAGCACTGCTCTGTAGCTGGTTTAGGAGGTAACAGCGTGCTCCAGCAAATCAAACCAGTGATTAGCAGCTTATTTGAAAAGAGAGTATAATCCCTATTCATGTTTTTTGTTTTTTTTTGTCTAGCAGAGGTGGTCGGTCTCCAAGGCAACGAGCTGCAAACAAAAGAAAAGTGTTAGTATCTCAAGAATGGAGCAAAATTTTAACAAGCAGTAAATTGCAAAAGTGCTTATATTTACAAGGTCTATCCGACAATGCCCAGTTATGAAGATGGAAATAATCCCTTTAAGGGATAAAGAGATGGACTTTGACTTATTGGGCAGCTATAGAGCCCTGGTAGATCTAGGGGTTCGGCCACTTCTCTGTAAATGTCAAGATATTTGCCAAAATCCAGTGCAAATATGTCACATCTTGAGCACTCGAGGAACGTGTGGCACCTCACCCCCCGCTGCGTCCTTTGTTGCTCGCCCTGAAGACCTTTTCTCTCTATATTCTCAGCAATGTTGGGTTCATGTCATGAATGCGTTCCCTGTGGGCATGGACACGTGCCAGAAACAGTGGAAAATGTTTTCTGGCTTTGCCGTGGTGCATATGAGAGATGACAGGCACTTTTATTTCACGGCTCCTTGTAAACTTGTTTACAACACCATGGATTTTCGGGAACATAAATACCCCCGGGGCTTGGGATCCGTGTATGCTTTCTATGGCAAGGTCAATGTCTACATGGGTGGGATTGTCCTGATCATCCACTGTTACCATATTGGTGAAGTTCATGCAGAGGGCAGGCGATGAGGTCTGGGGTATTACAGTAAGTAATGACAGGTGGTGGTAATATGACCCACTCCTAAAATCAACTGTGTAGGGCCCATCAAAGCTAGAGAAAAGATAAAGGGCATGTGATGGGTGGTAAGAGGCATCTGGCCTCTCATCTGTCCCGTAAATGGGGCTCTGAAATGCCCTGTCCAAAAAGAGGGGTGTCATGCACACTGAATTTGGCAATCTCCGGCAGTCCCATAGTGAATAACCAGATGGTATGCATGTGTGGCCTAAATTCCTCTTTAATAAGACCGTTCTGAACCCCCATTTCTGAATCAATGAGTACTGATAGTGTGCCAATCACATGGCAGGTAGATGACCTATGAAGAGTGCAGATCACACAGGACAGATAAATGACCTAAGAGCGCAGATCACACAGGACAGATAAATGACCTAAGAGCGCAGATCACACAGGACAGATAAATGACCTAAGAGCGCAGATCACACAGGACAGATAAATGACCTAAGAGCGCAGATCACACAGGACATATAAATGACCTAAGAGCGCAGATCACACAGGACAGATAAATGACCTAAGAGCGCAGATCACACAGGACAGATAAATCACCTAAGAGCGCAGATCACACAGGACAGATAAATGACCTAAGAGCGCAGATCACACAGGACATATAAATGACCTAAGAGCGCAGATCACACAGGACAGATAAATGACCTAAGAGCGCAGATCACACAGGACAGATAAATCACCTAAGAGCGCAGATCACACAGGACATATAAATGACCTAAGAGCGCAGATCACACGGGACATATAAATGACCTAAGAGCGCAGATCACACGGGACATATAAATGACCTAAGAGCGCAGATCACACAGGACATATAAATGACCTAAGAGCGCAGATCACACAGGACATATAAATGACCTAAGAGCGCAGATCACACAGGACAGATAAATGACCTAAGAGCGCAGATCACACAGGACAGATAAATGACCTAAGAGCGCAGATCACACGGGACAGATAAATGACCTAAGAGCGCAGATCACACGGGACATATAAATGACCTAAGAGCGCAGATCACACGGGACATATAAATAACCTAAGAGCGCAGATCACACGGGACAGATAAATGACCTAAGAGCGCAGATCACACGGGACAGATAAATGACCTAAGAGCGCAGATCACACAGGACATATAAATAACATAAGAGCGCAGATCACACAGGACAGATAAATGACCTAAGAGCGCAGATCACACAGGACATATAAATAACATAAGAGCGCAGATCACACAGGACAGATAAATGACCTAAGAGCGCAGATCACACAGGACAGATAAATGACCTAAGAGCGCACCTCACACATGACATAAATGTCCTAAGTGTGCAGATTGCACAGGATATACAGTAAGAGCGCAGATCACACAGGACAGAGAAATGACCTGTAAAGATAGCAGGTCGTGCGTCCTAGCCAAGCGTCTTCCTGTGCTGCTTGCTTAGTATGATAGCAATGACTGTGGGTCCATCCACTGACCACGCCGCCATCCTACCTTGTCATGACCCTAGACATTGCTGGCCATTAGAGATTGCAGAATTTGCAGCCTGTCCAGCTATCCCACCACATGCTGATGTACTCGGGTTACAGATGATACGGTAGCTTCACATTAAGCCCAGAAGGTGGCAGCCTCGGCCTACTTAGTGAGGGACGCCTGTAATGCTGCGCGCCTGTGATACTCCCTGATGAGTTTACTGGAATTATTTCTTCCCCCCCCCCATAAATGTCCCAGTGTGGCTGCCCCAGTGGCGCCATTGCCCGTGCACATCCAGGAGCTGCTATTTCCCTTGCAGGTTTTCGTTCAGGATAATTGGCACACTATGTACTCGGACTTTTGGCCTCACACCTGATTACGGCATTTTTTGCATACCTGCTTTATGCATTCCTTCTACAAGTCACAAATTCCTGTAAAATGAGTACATTTCATATTCATGGTAACGTTTTTTGCATCACACTTTTGTCTGTGCCGGCCATGTATGGAGTTATCCTGTCTGACCCCCCCCGGTATCCCCACATGTCAAAGAGGAATGTGAAAGCATCCAACCACCTGTATTTACCTGTAATCATTAACAAAAGATTCCCATGCTGCAGATCGCCCAAATAATGCCATCATACAGTGCACACAATAATGCCGCCAAATGACCGCTTCTCAGTGGTTGGACAATAACCCCATACAATGCTTCTAAAATGTTGAGTTGCCATCAGATCGCGAGTATGAGTTACAGATTGGGTGAACCAATCTCTGTAGTGTCCAAATAATACTGCCATACAGTGCACAAAATGATAACAGCTACATAGTTTAATATATAAAGCTGTGTGTATGTATATATGTGTGTGTCTGTGTCTGTGTGTGTACAGTGCTGGCCAAAAGTATTGGCACCCCTGCAATTCTGTCAGATAATACTCAGTTTCTTCCTGAATATGATTGCAATCACAAATTCTTTGGTATTATCTACATTTAATTTGTCTTCAATGAAAAAAAAAATTGTCATAAAGCCAAATTGGATCTAATTCCACACCAAACATAAAAAAGGGGGTGGACAAAAGTATTGGCACTGTTTGAAAAGTCCTGTGCTGCTTCTGTAATTTGTGTAATAACAGCCCCTGTAACTTACCTGTGGCACCTAACAGGGGCTGGCAATGATAAATCACACTCGCAGCAGGTGACATGGATTAAAGTTGACTCTTCCTCTGTCCTGTGTCTTGTGTGACCACATCGAGCATGGAGAAAAGAAAGAAGACCAAAGAACTGTCTGAGGACTTGAGAATCCAAATTGTGAGGAAGCATGAGCAATCTCAAGGCTACAAGTCCATCTCCAAAGACCTGAAAGTTCCTGTGTCTACGGTGCGCTGTGTCCTCAAGAAGTGTAAAGCCCATGGCACTGTGGCTAACCTCCCTAGATGTGGAAGGAAAAGAAACATTGACGAGAGATTTCAACGCAAGATTGTGCGGATGGTGGATAAAGAGCCTCGACTAACATCCAAACAAGTTCAAGCTGCCCTGCAGTCCGAGGGTACAACAGTGCCAACCCGTACTATCCGTCTGAATGAAAAGGGACTGTATGGTAGGATACCCAGGAAGACCCCACTTCTTACCCCGAGACATAAAAAAGCCAGGCTGGAGTTTGCCAAAACTTACCTGAGAAAGCCTAAAACGTTTTGGAAGAATGTTCTCTGGTCAGATGAGACAAAAGTAGAGCTTTTTTGGAAAAGCCATCAAAATAGAGTTTACAGGAAAGAAAAGAGGCATTCAAAGAAAAGAACACGGTCCCTACAGTCAAACATGGCGGAGGTTCCCTGATGTTTTGGGGTTGCTTTGCTGTCTCTGGCACTGGACTGCTTGACCGTGTGCATGGCATTATGAAGTCTGAAGACTACTAACAAATTTTGCAGCATAATGTAGGGCCCAGTGTGAGAAAGCTGGGTCTCCCTCAGAGGTCATGGGTCTTCCAGCAGGACAATGACCCAAAACACACTTCAAAAAGCACTAGAAAATGGTTTGAGAGAAAACACTGGAGACTACTAAAGTGGCCAGCAATGAGTCCAGACCTGAACCCCATAGAACACCTGTGGAGAGATCTCACAATGGCAGTTTGGAGAAGGCCCCCTTCAAATCTCAGGGACCTGGAGCAGTTTGCCAAAGAAGAATGGGCTAAAATTCCAGCAGAGCATTGTAAGAAGCTCATTGATGGGGACCGGAAGCGGTTGTTGACAGTTATGTTGGCTAAAGGTTGTGCAGCCAAGTATTAGGCTAAGGGTGCCAATACTTTTGTCCAGCCCATTTTTGGAGTTTTGTGTGAAATGATCAATGATCTGATTTTTGTTTCATTCTCTTTTGTGTTTTTTCATTGCAAGGAAAATAAATGAAGATAATAATACCAAAGAATTTGTGATTGCAATCAAGAAGAAACTGAGTATTCTCTGACAGAATTGCAGAGGTGCCAATACTTTTGGCCAGCACTGTGTGTGTGTGTGTGTGTGTGTAAAGAATCCACACCGTCGCATGTACAATCACGAAATTTTGTACTGACACTCCATTTGCCTCAGGGAACGTCATAGACTATGTTTTCAGGGGAAATTTTAACCCCTTTGTTTTTACAGTTACTCTCCAAAAAACCTGCCTCCATTAAAATCAATGGAGCTGGGAGCCACAATGCAGTCAGAATTTCAGAAGAATGTTGGAGTGTCCCAATGCAGACAAAGACAGTCAGGGAAAGAGACAGTCAGGGAAAGAGACAGACACTGAAATACAGAGACAGACAGAGAGGGAGAGACAGACAGAGATAGAGACAGTGAGGGAGACAGACAGAGACTGGGAGAGAGACAGTTACTATCCTGGGCAACGCCGGGTACTACAGCTAGTACTTAATATAAATGACATGCAGTGCCACACTGCCTGCTTCTCTCTGCCATCCACTGTACCCCACACTGCCTGCTTCTCTCTGCCATCCACTGTACCCCACACTTCCTGCTTCTCTCTGCCATCCACTGTACCCCACACTGCCTGCTTCTCTCTGCTATCCACTGTACCCCACACTGCCTGCTTCTCTCTGCCATACACTGTGCCCACACTGCCTGCTTCTCTCTGCCATACACTATACCCCACACTGCCTGCTTCTCTCTGCCATACACTGTACCCCACACTGCCTGCTTCTCTCTGCCATACACTATACCCCACACTGCCTGCTTCTCTCTGCCATACACTATACCCCACACTGCCTGCTTCTCTCTGCCATCCACTGTACCCCACACTGCCTGCTTCTCTCTGCCATCCACTGTACCCCACACTGCCTGCTTCTCTCTGCCATACACTATACCCCACACTGCCTGCTTCTCTCTGCCATACACTATACCCCACACTGCCTGCTTCTCTCTGCCATACACTGTACCCCACACTGCCTGCTTCTCTCTGCCATCCACTGTACCCCACACTGCCTGCTTCTCTCTGCCATCCACTGTACCCCACACTGCCTGCTTCTCTCTGCCATCCACTGTACCCCACACTGCCTGCTTCTCTCTGCCATACACTGTGCCCACACTGCCTGCTTCTCTCTGCCATACACTGTACCCCACACTGCCTGCTTCTCTCTGCCATCCACTGTACCCCACACTTCCTGCTTCTCTCTGCCATCCACTGTACCCCACACTGCCTGCTTCTCTCTGCCATCCACTGTACCCCACACTGCCTGCTTCTCTCTGCCATACACTGTGCCCACACTGCCTGCTTCTCTCTGCCATACACTGTACCCCACACTGCCTGCTTCTCTCTGCCATACACTGTGCCCACACTGCCTGCTTCTCTCTGCCATCCACTGTGCCCACACTGCCTGCTTCTCTCTGCCATCCACTGTACCCCACACTGCCTGCTTCTCTCTGCCATACACTGTGCCCACACTGCCTGCTTCTCTCTGCCATCCACTGTACCCCACACTTCCTGCTTCTCTCTGCCATCCACTGTACCCCACACTGCCTGCTTCTCTCTGCCATCCACTGTACCCCACACTGCCTGCTTCTCTCTGCCATCCACTGTACCCCACACTGCCTGCTTCTCTCTGCCATCCACTGTACCCCACACTTCCTGCTTCTCTCTGCCATCCACTGTACCCCACACTGCCTGCTTCTCTCTGCCATCCACTGTACCCCACACTGCCTGCTTCTCTCTGCCATACACTGTACCCCACACTGCCTGCTTCTCTCTGCCATACACTGTACCCCACACTGCCTGCTTCTCTCTGCCATACACTGTGCCCACACTGCCTGCTTCTCTCTGCCATACACTGTGCCCACACTGCCTGCTTCTCTCTGCCATACACTGTACCCCACACTGCCTGCTTCTCTCTGCCATACACTGTACCCCACACTGCCTGCTTCTCTCTGCCATACACTGTACCCCACACTGCCTGCTTCTCTCTGCCATACACTGTGCCCACACTGCCTGCTTCTCTCTGCCATACACTGTGCCCACACTGCCTGCTTCTCTCTGCCATACACTGTGCCCACACTGCCTGCTTCTCTCTGCCATACACTGTGCCCACACTGCCTGCTTCTCTCTGCCATACACTGTGCCCACACTGCCTGCTTCTCTCTGCCATACTGTGCCCACACTGCCTGCTTCTCTCTGCCATACACTGTGCCCACACTGCCTGCTTCTCTCTGCCATACACTGTGCCCACACTGCCTGCTTCTCTCTGCCATACACTGTGCCCACACTGCCTGCTTCTTTAATGATAATTACTTGAAAAATTCCCCCACCTTCCAACACGTGGCCACAGATCGCCTGAAAGGGTTAACTGTTGTTTAATTATTCCGTAACCCTATATTCTCAGTTTCGGATGAGCAGTCCACGTTTCTCTGCACCTCCTGGCAGACTGGTAGGGGAGATAACATGTAGGGTTTTCTGTAGTGGAGCCAGCCCTGGCGTAGGACCAGGCAGGAGAAAGGCTGCCGCTCTCGTATTGGAATTCATTCTTCTGACATTGTGGATCTTGCTTTTGTTAAATCATTTTTTTTTTCATTTGCGCTTCATTTTTTTTTTTTTTTAAAAAAAAAAAACAAGATTCCTCATAAAGACCTTTTTAAGCTGCCAGATTTGACTTTATCCTTATAGAAAAACCTTCAAAATGAGTTTGGGTCCTGATAATTGGAGTCAGGTGACCGAAATGAGTGCTCCATTGTGCTCCCCTAATGTGGATGTTATCAGGACACCAAAACAACATTCCATACGTTCCTGAGCTCGGCCGGTGTACAGTATGTTATCTGCTGAGGCTGGGGGGATGCAGGGTTCCTTAACCCTTTCACGACCGGCCGATTTTTCCCTTTCCGTTTTTTTTTTTCGCCATTCTTTTTCTGAGAGACGTAACTTTTTTATTTTTCAGTCAATATGGTCATGTGAGGGCTCATTTTTTGCGGAACGAGCTGTACTTTTAAATGAAACCATCAGTTTTACCATATTGTGTACTAGAAAATGGCAAAAAAATTCCAAATGCTGAAAAATTGCAAAAAAAGTGCGATAGCACTATGGTTTTTGAGATATTTTATTCACTGTGTTCACTATATGGTAAAACTGATGTGTGGGTGTGATGCCTCAGGTCAGTGCGAGTTCGTAGACACCAAACATGTATAGGTTTACTTTTATATAAGGGGTTAAAAAAAAATCGGAAGTTTGTCCGAAAAAAGTGGCGCACGTTTTACGCCATATTCCGTGACCCGTAGCGTTCTCATTTTTCGGGATCTTAGGCTCAATGACGGCTTATTTTTTGCGTCTCGAGCTGACGTTTTTAACGGTACCATTTTTGCGCAGATGCTACGTTTTGATCGCCTCTTATTGCATTTTGCGCAAAAGTTGTGGCGACAAAAAAACGTCGTTTTGGCGTTTGGAATTTTTTTGCCGCTACGCCGTTTACTGATCAGATTAATTGATTTTATATTTTGATAGATCGGGCGTTTCTGAACGCGGCGATACCAAATGTGTGTATATTTTTTATTTTTTTAACCCTTTAATTTTTAATGGGGCGAATGGGGGGTGATTTGAACTTTTAGGTTTTTTTGTTTTTTTTTTAATTTTTTAAAACTTTTTTTTTTACTTTTTTTTTTTTTATTTTACTAGTCCCCCTAGGGGGCTATTGCGATCAGCATTCCGATCGCTCTGCAGTATCTGCTGATCACAGCTGGAAGGCTGTAAACAGCAGATACGCTGTCTTTCTCTTTTGCTGTGCCCCGGGCACAGCGAAAGTGAAACCAATTCATGTGTAGTACAGGAGTCATCACATGACCCTGTACTACCATGACAACTATCGGGAGTCACGTGATCGCGTCACGTGACTTCCGGTTTCGGCGGTAAGTAAAACTTTACCGCGATTGCGCTTATAATGGCGCTGTCATGTATTGACAGCGCCATTATAAGGGGTTAATCGGCACGAGCAGATAACGATTCTGCTCGTGCCTAGCAGGCACACATCTCAGCTGTGAAAATCAGCTGAGATGTGTGCCGATCGCGGCATGCTGCCGCCGGAGGACCGCGGGCAGTAAGATTATGTCCTTTAGGACGTAATTTTACGGCCCGCGGTCGTTAAGGGGTTAAACTTGGATATAACCTATAGATTCCCTTATACTTATTTTTTATATTTAATGTCGTCCTGTCAATTGTGATAAACATGTAATTTTGTTGGACTGCGGCTCTTACAGACCAGTCTCATTGTTAAATTCGGATTACAAAATACTTACGAGAGTCCTGGCAACTAGACTCAATAAAGTGATCTCCTCCATAATACATAGGGATCAGTCTGGATTTATCCCAGGTAGGAGTACTCGGACAATCTGAGGAGGGCACAGGTGATCTTACAAACGGGGGCAAAACTGGACGAGGACTGGTCTCTGGTCTCATTGGTCGATTCCATTGAGTGGCCCTATCTGCTGGAGGTGCTGCGGGCCTTTGCATTTGCCAACAATTTCATTCGTTGGGTTGAAATTCTATACAAGGCGCCAACGGCCGACATCCAGGTGGGTGGCGGGGTGTCTGAGACCTTCGCCCTGGGGAAGGGAACTAGACAGGGGTGCCCCCTGTCTCCCCTCTTATTTGCTTTATCCATGGAACCGTTGGCAGTGCGTATTCGGGCGGACCCATGGTATGAGGGAGTAAGGTATAGAGGGGGACAGGAACGTCTCACTGTATGCGGACGACCTGCTGCTTTTTGCCTCCAAGCCGGACTCCTCCATTCCTAGAGCTGTGGAACTCATTGATCAGTTCGGGGAATTCTCGGGCCTAGTGATAAATTGGTCAAAATCATATCTCCTATTTCTATCTCAGTGTAGAAATGAATCGGTGGACACATATTTATGTAGAATACCGGTAGTTGACCAGTTCAAATACCTGGGGATTATATTAACAAAAAGTCCAGCAGAAATGATTGCTAGAAATGTTGCGCCTCTCCTAACATACTTCGGGGAAAAATTTAATAGGTGGAGTCAGCTTCCCCTCTCAGTAGCGGGAAGGATTAACCTCCTTAAAATGATAGTACAACCGAAGTGTCTTTAGATTACCCAGCATATCTTCGTACAGATTCCCCGGTCCTTTTTCCGCTCCATGGAATCCTTAATGATTTCTTTTGTCTGGGGTTCCTCTAGATCAAAAATCCAACTAGCTAAATTGCAAAGACCTAAAGATCTGGGGGGCATGGCCCTTCTGGACCTATACATATATTATTTAGCTGGACAGTTGAAATATCTGGGATACTGGACATTACCTGGCGCAGGTAGCTCCCCGGAGGGATTCTTGGCGGAATTCACGGGGGTGGAACTGCTATGGCCCCTACTATTTGATCACAAACGAGCCCCTGAGGGCCGCATCCTCCTAATTCACAAACTGGTGACCAGGATTTGGAAGGAAGCTAGGTCCACCTTTTGGTTTTCAGGATGTGCCCATTGAGACCCCTCTATGGGGCAATTTGGACCTCCCGCATTTTTGTGGATTGCCGGGCTTTGCGGAATGGAGGAACCAAGGAATAGTCTCCCTGAGCTCAATAGTCCGAAACAATGAGCTGCGTCCCTTTGCGCAGCTGCAGACTGAATTTGATTTGCCGGATTCTCATGAGTTCAAGTACCTCCAGGTCAGACATGCTTTCCGGGCTCAATTTTCTGGTCGTGGGGTTAGATTTTCATCATTCCCGATAATCGGAATTATTAGATCACAGGGCCCTGGGGGTCTAGTTTCTAAATTATACTCATCCGGGCCAAGGCCATGAACAATCCTCTCCCCATCTTGGAGAAGTGGAAAACCAAAATCCCTGAGTTAGACGATATAGTTTGGGATGACATTATTGAATCCCACACCTTGGTTTCTCCGGCAATAAACAATAGACTCATTCAGCTATATATTGTACATCAGAGTTATATTACTCCGGTAAGGCTAAATAATATGAATAGCACAGTTGCGGACTCCTGCCCGAGGTGTGGGAGAGGTGGTGCAGACTTTTGGCATTTGATATGGGAATGTCGTGTTGTCTACTCCTTTTGGACAGAAGTTGCATCAACGCTCGCGGCTGTGCTGGAGAAAGTGGTCCCTATGAGTCCGATCCTGTGTTTGTTTGGTGTATTGAATAATAACTCCTGGTCCCAATCTGAGAATATTCTACTAAAGAAAGCCCTGTTCTTGGCTCGTAAGGGCATAATACTAAATTGGATGAATCCTAGACTCCCATCCAGAGCGTCTTGGATTGCCCTTGTGAATGCCATAATCCCTCTAGAGCAATTTGTATTCAAGAACAGGGGTTCTTTAAATAAATTTGAGAAAATCTGGGGCGGATGGATGAGATCGCCCTTGACAGGGGGTTCGCCCAGTTCCCTGGCTTCAAACTTACATGACTTTTCGTCTTAAAGTTGTTTTTCTGCCATATTGTTTACTCGGTCGGTAGACTTATAGAATGTATTGCTTTTCAAGCTGGTAGTGTGACTCGGTTCCCAGCATTTGATAATATTATTCTATGTCATTTTGGATTTCCTAGTTTTGGGATACAACCTGTGATTGAATACTTATGTACCTTCTAATGTTGAAATTTTATTCTGCATGAACTAATCGCTATATTGATTTGTGATTCTATGTTATACTTAACCTTCAATAAAACGAGTTTAAAAAAAACCCCATGTAATTTTGTTACCTGGTCTAAGAGCCGCTGTTCTCCTGAATCCAACGCTGTTTTTCCCTTGTTCCTGCGCCTCTCCGTTCCTGAGATATGACCTCCTCTTCAGTCTAGTCTTGTTAGCCAAGTGGGCATGGTCAGTAGCACTTTGTGGGCGTTTTGATGAAGTGTACACCCACTTGGAAAACAAGGGTAGATTTACGTGCAAAGAAATAGAGGCCATATCTCGGGAACGGAAAGGCGCAGGAACAAAAGAAAAACAACGCCGGATTCTGGAGAACACTGACTTTTTACACCAGTTAATAAAATACATATTTATTTCAAGTGACAGTTTGCCTTAAAAGTTAACTGTCTATTCATTTCCCTCCAAAATTACCAATATGACCATCCACTGATGCCTATCAACTGAGCGTCTCTTGCGGTTTACTCAGACAGAGCTGCTCAGATCACTGACTGGCTACAGATGTGACGTCAGTGCTGCAGACAAGAACTGAGATTGACAAACAGCGCTGGACCTGGGGAGGGTGTAAACTCCAATTTATTTATTTTTGTTTTTTTTAAAACTGTAGCTGGGGAATAAGGATTTTCTTAAACTGGAAAACCCCTTTAATTACCAACCAAATGTACAAAGTGGTAACTGCCGTCCACTGCCTACATATAACAGCTTTGTTTGTATGGAAATGCATCCGGAAACTTTTCGAGGAACTTTGGCTTTACACATCGCTAGACTTTGTGTGTACTGACCAGTAGGTGTTACTTGGACAAGCCTTTAAAATTTTATAGTGTCGAGGAAAAGTAAGGTGTTCGACAATTTTTGGAAAGTGCTCGGTTTATCTTTCCATTGACAAGTGCGTCCACACAACCCTGGAAGCCTATCCGTCACGTACCACCTGGTTTACAGTATGTGCTTATTCCCAACTGAGGGTATAGGTATATAAATACACACACACACACACACACACACACACACACACACACACACACACACACTCTATATATCAAAGAAATGCTTAATTTTGAAGGCTGTAAATTGCCACCATTGGCCACTTTACGAATCCTGCATTGGTCTTCACTTTGGCTCTCACACATGTGGAGACTGTATATGACATACTTTAAAAGTTCTCTGGTCTTGTATGTAAATGGGTTGTCCAGAGACAAAAAAAATAGTTTTTGCAAATCTGATTTAATAGAATTTACTAAAACCCATAACCCTAATTTCCTAATATGAAAGTCAGTCCTGAAGTCCATTAGCCAACCTCTCTTCTCACTCACACCTTATGCATTGACTGTGAATGGTTTAGTTATTGAATGGCAGCGAGTGGCTTAGTGATTGGACATCTAGTACAGATAGTGTATGGCTTCAGGGATTTGTTTATAGAGCAAGAGGAACAAATCTATTCAGATTTAAAGGGAACCTGTCAGGTCCCATATGCGTTGTAACCAAGAAGTAGGGTGATATGTAGCCTAGTAACCCCTTCCTATCCATCCCTGTGTTGTAATAGTATGTACAGTATATATAACTGCATAAAATAAAAAAGGATACGAGAAAAGTACTAAACCTGCATCACAGAAATGGCTCAGATTTATGGAGGGAAGAACTCCAATGAAATGTGGAAGAATCCTAAACAGCAATGTATCTTCCTGGCATTGAACAAGGTGTCACCTCCAACTTCTGTATTTACACTGATGAGCAAAAGAGTAACAATATTTTGGACTTTTGGTTTTCAGGTTCCATATCTCACCATCCACTACAGCTTTTAACTTAAGACGACCTTCATTTTATAGACAATCATCTTGGCTATCGCATATATGAATTTGACTTGTAGCTATTTAGCATATGATTAGTTATGCTGATTCTTGTCATGTCACTGCATTGTTACTGTTTTGCTCCTAGTGTTTGAAAAATCGTTTTCTTCCTGTATACTACAAATTACAACCTGTTCTCACATTCCCTAATAGTTCAGTGTGTTATTAGGTTGTTTCCCAAGTGATGGGTCACTGGTTTGAATCAAGGAGCAGCCATGAAGCGGATTTCCCTAGAAAAGAGAAACGGCATCATCCAGCTCATTGATACCGGTCTCTCAGCCTAAAAAAAATTGCCAGACTGCATCATGTGAGGCCATAACAATTGGAAGAATGTGAAGTGAAGTCCGTCCATCCATTCAAAAGCCAAGAGCTGACGTCCAGGCAAAATATCGGAGTCAACAAGTCGCTCATCACAAGGTCTATCAGTTCTGGAGACAAACCCGGCAGTGGAGGCGGCTCGTCTGCTTCATAATAGTGACATCACAGACGTCCATGCAAGCACCGAGCGACACACAAGTCTGGAATGGTGGCCCAAAAAAAGGTGGAAAAGCCTCAACTTCAATATCATCATAAAATGGGTTAGCTTGAGTTTGCTGAAAAGAGGATAGTAGTAGTTTGGAAACAGATGATTTGGAGCGATGAGACGGATGTCAACAGACTAGGCTCTGATGGGGGCAAAAGCGTCTGGAAGAAACAAGGGAAAAAGGGGCAAACGGATCGAGAAATTTCAATTCAAGTTCAGTGGAGGAAGCCTGATGATATGAGGTTGTTTCACAGCCAAAGGCGTTGGATACGGGACCAAGATGGATGGTGGTCTCAATGCTGAGCGATATGTGAGGATCCTACAAGACAAGTTACTTTGTACACTCGAGTACTATGGGTATGAAAGAACGAGTTGCAGCAGCACAATGACATTAAGCATACGGCAAGATTGGAGAAGAAATGGTTAAATGACAATGAAGTAGAGGTGCTGGATTGTCCCCAACAGTTCCCAGACCTCAACCTGGTAGAACACTTGTGGGTAGAGGTGAAGAAAAAGCTGGAGACATCCCCAAGTTACCCGACCAGTATGCGCCAACACTGGGAACGTGGAGAAGAGAGCTGGGATCAGATTTCGGTTGAGACATGCTTGAATCTAATAGAGAGCCCAGAAGGATTCATAGTTACTTAGGTTGAAAAAAGACCTAGATCCATCTAGTTCAACCTTCCTCCATCAATTATATTCAGGCAGAGCTGAAAGCCAAAGCTGGATTTACAAAATACCAACAAAATAATAATAAAAATGAAAATTTAGATTTTTAGAAGCAAAACGGTGATATTGCAGAGACATGACAAGAATATGCATAACTGATTATATGTTAAATAGCTGCAAGTCAAATTTATGGAGGGGATAGCCAAGATGATTTTCTAAAAAGTGATGGTAGCCTCACGCTCAAAGCTGTAGAGGATGGTGAGATATGGAGCCTGAAAGTCAAAAGTTCAAAATATTATTATAATTTTGCTCGTCAGTATATTTGAGAACAGTCACACCCACATACCTCCCCTCTGGTCACTCATAACAAGGCTGGTCATGGGACGGAAGATATTGTGGTCATGTTTCTTATCACTATTTTACCTCTCTATGGAGATGAAACATGGCATGGATAGCGTTTCATCCATTTAACACAAGGGTGGGGAACCTTTTTTCTGCTGGGGGCCATTTGGAAATTTCTACCATGATTCGGGGGTCACACAAAATTATCAACTTGAAAATTACCCTACTATATTGGTTAAACAATTAACTCATTGTGGTGGCTGGAGCTTCTTGTTTTTGATGTGGTTGTAATATTAGGCGATATTGATCTTGTTGCTTCTCAAAACTGCTTTAACAAGTTTGTGTTGGCTGGGACGGCTGTATATATATCATAAAGGAGATGCTGAAGGCATAATACATCACAGGGGAGAGCTGCGAGGGATATACATCACAGGGGAGGGCTGCGAGGGATATACATCACAGGAGGGTGCTGCGAGGGATATACATCACGGGAGGGCTGCGAGGGATATACATTACAGGGGAGTGCTGCGAAGAATATACATCACAGGGTAGGGCTGTGAGGGATATACATTACAGGGGAGGGCTGCGAGGGATGTACATCACTGGGGAGGGCTGCGAGGGATATGCATCACAGGGGAGGGTTGCGAGGGATATGCATCACAGGGGAGGGTTGCGAGGGATATGCATCACAGGGGAGGGTTGCGAGGGATATGCATCACAGGGGAGGGCTGCGAGGGATATACATTACAGGAGAGGGCTGCGAGGGATGCAAGGAATATACATCACAGGGAAGGGCTGCAAGGAATATAGATAACTGGGGAGGGCTGCGAGAGATATAGATCACTGGGGAGGACTGCGAGGAATATAGATACCTGGGGAGAGTTTGGAGGACTATGCATCACTGGGGAGGGCTGGGAGGACTGTACATCACTGGGGAGAGCTGGGAGGACTGTACAGACATCGCTGTGGAAAGCTTTACATCATTGGGAGGACTGGGAGGACTATACATCACTGGGGAGAGCTAGGAGGAATGTACAGGCATCACTGGGGATCAGACAGGCATGGAAGCACAAACCAACCTGAGAGGGATGCTGGGGCATCTGTAGGAGGAAACTGCATTGCGCGCTTACTCCGCCCACAAAGTACATACTCACGCTGGCATTGATGAGTGTGAGGACGTAATCCTGACAGGGTTTAAAGGGCCATCAGCCAGCAAGACGCAGCTGCCACCTGAGCACTGCGGTCCCTGGAATCTGCCCGGGGCCGCATAAAAGGTCATCGCGGGCTGCATATGGCCCGGTGGCCGGATGATCCCCAACCCTGATTTAACCAATATTTGGGGCTAATTTGCTAACTGCACAATTATATAAAAATATGCATGTTCTTCCCCTCGGGATCACGAAGCTAAAAATGTACCTCCTAGAAATATCGGATTAATACAAACCCCAATATTCATCACTGATCACCGGCCCCCAAAAAGTCTATGATCCTTCTTTGATCAGAGGAAGTTATTTCTTTTGAAAGTGTACTTTTCTGATTCTGAATATCCAGACCCCGGGCCTTGACTCTTTCCCAGCAAATAACCAATACAATTACCTGTCCACACCAGGGGTCCTAGCTGAACAAGGGCCAGATGTAGTGTTAGCTTTCTCTTTCTTCCTCAGTTATAATTAATCCTATATGTTCAATGTAGGAGTGGATATGTCCTTTCCCCAGAGACAAAAGAGATGTCTTTATGGATTTTAGCATTTCTCTGCAATCTAATAGAGTTACTTTGGGTAGGGGCCAGACTGAGACTAGTATCAATATTGGTAATTTACAAGTAGCAAAATTCTTAAAACACATTTTTTTCTTGTTCTGCAGATATCGCTATCTTCGAGAAAATGTTTTCTCCTTTATTTTCCACTCAACTTCCACCCGAAGACTATGGTGAAGCCTTGGAAGACTCTCAAGGTAAGTTGTATCCCTTCATAGCTAGACAATACGGGAAATATAACATACTGCCACCTAAGCGCACATCTTTATATAAAAGCAAGCTGCGCTCTAGCCCTGGAAATGTTGTCCTACCTGGTTTTGATATAGACTATCAATAAAATGTACACCTGAGAGTAATAATTAGGCCGGCGCCACATGGGGCACTAGTGCGATCCTCGCATGACACTCGGCTCACGCTGGTAGTACGGCAGGAGCTGAGTGTCATGCGAGTGTCCCTGAGACTGAGGACCTCAGCTGCGGATGGGTGGGCCAGTGCTGCGGAGGGGAGGGTTGGCTCTGAGGAGGGGAGGGAGGGATTTTTCTCCCTCTCTCCTCTTTTGCCATTCTCGCCCTGCACTCGCGGTACACCGATGTAATGCAAGTGCAGTGCGATTTTTCTCTAGCCCCATAGACTTGAATGGGTGCGAGAGAAAGAGTCTCACATTACAGTTGCAGCATGCTGCGATTATTCTCTCGGTCCGATTAGGGTTGAGAAAATAATCGCTCATGTGCGCTGACACACAGGCTAATATTGGTCTGAGTGGAATGCGATGTTTTATCACACTCCACTCGCACCATTTTTCCCGCCGTGTGGCTTAGGCCTTACATGAATTTCATTGGTGCATTAGTTCTGGGGATTTTATTTATGTGCTAGGTCATGTTTAATGTCATTTAAAGGCGATCTGTCACTTGCCATAAATATATAATTTTTTCTACCTGGTGTAAATGCCGATGTTCTCCTGATTCTGGCGATGTTTTTCTTTTCTTTTTGCTCCTCTCCGTTCCTGAGATATATCCTCCTCTTCACTGTATGTAAATTGTGTCTTCTTCGCGAAGTGGGCGTGGTCTTCAACTCTTCTCTATGGACACACCCACCTGACTAAAATAATTATATTTGTATTTGTATACGGAGAAAAACAGCCATATCTTGGGAATGGAAAGGCTCAGGAACAAAGAAAAAACAGCGCTGGATTCAGGGGAATGGCAGCGTTCATAACATATTATTTATTTATTTTTTTTTACAAATTTAGTTGCAAATGACAGGTGCTTTGTTAAATAACCGTGCCTCGCCGAAGCCTGTTAGCCATTCAGAATGTATTTACATAGTCATTCCAAGCATCTTTTCATCTGTGATTTTAGGTAATGGTTCTGGCATTGAAACCGGTGACTTATTAAGCTGCAGTGAAAGATCAAATCACAGAAAAACACAGAGGAAAAACAGAGACCATAAAAGAGTCAATTTCATCCAAAGGAACATTGAGGTATGCACTGCGATGTGGAAGAGCGGACTCCGCTCTATAGCAGGGCTGAGTTTGACACAGAGTTCAATGTAAAGTTTGCAACAGTATAAGAGAGTAACCAGCAATGTAGAAAAGCATGGTTTATTACTAGGTCCAAGGTAGAGCTGGTCAGTGGAATAACAGAGCTCTTATCAATGTAGTAAAGGGTTTGTCACAAGACCAAAGACAAAGCAGACCAGTGGAATAGCATAGTCTTAGTGATACAGCAGAGCTGGGTTATTCATAAGGTCTTAGTAGCTGCTTATGTGCCAACTACCCGAAAACTCAGGCAGTGTTCTGCAACCTGAGCCAGATAGGATATCATGGTAACCCGACACGCAGAAAAACAGGAGCGTGGATCAAGGCAGGAGGATGACGAAGAGGAGGGGCAAGTAACACCATTTTAGTTAGATTTTTAACAGTACACATTATTATAATTAATTGTTCCAAGATTGCAGGAACATAAAAAAATAAATCAAAGAAATGCAAGGAAAAAAAAAACAAAAAAAGAAAGCCATTACCAGTCTTGAGTAGCTATTGCTGTAATATTAATATATAATCCTACCCCCAACCTTGACAAAACAAAACCCACGTCTTATACATTAAAATAATTGGTACTTAAATTGGAACACAATTTAAAATACCTTTTTACTGGCCCTGTGTGGTCTTTAAAAAAAAAAAAAAAAAAAGTTAAAAACGTACTGGCATATTTTTTTTTTCTTCACTGTTTTCTCTAATATTGGCGAACAATAAAAACTACAATTATAAAATTGTATATAGAAAAAGAAGGGAAAAATTATTTGAATATCTGGAAAAAGAAAATTATTTAGAGCTTTTAAAAGAGGACCTGTGACCAGTGTCAACTCTTATTTTCTTACCTAGTGTTCCCCCCCTTTTTTTTTTTTGCTTTTTTTTTAAAAACAAAACCTGTCATACAGTTCCAGAGATAAGGGCCTTTTTGTGGTCTTTATATAGAGTAATAAGGAGAAGCCGGGTAAAGACATGCCCCTGAGGATTCTAAGTGCCACGCCCCAGAGGAAAGACCATCACATTTTCTCTGAATATGAAGGCCCATATCTCAGGAACCGGATGATGGATTAAGAAAACAAAAAATGGAATACTCAGTGGAGCGGCAGGAATAAAATAAGAGTGAAAGTGTAGTACTATTGACAGAGCCTAGTTTAAAGCCACATGTACAAAACAAAAAAAAATGAAAATGTGCCTAGTCAAGAAATGGTGAAGTACATGTTGGTGGATTTATTTATTTATGTGTGGTTCGTTTTTACGTAGTTATTCGGTTTTGACTTGTCCCTATGTTATTAGGAGGAGATATCCTCGCTATATAAAGCAATGTCGATGACAGACCCCTATACTTGCACAAGACATAATTTGGTGTAAATAAGGCACTACTGTAGTGGTTTCTTCTATTATTGCCCTTTTTAGCGGTACTGGCTGCAGACGTATCCTCTACACTTTGACCTAAGGGGACCCTAAAAGTATGGCTGACATAAAGGCACTAGTAGTGGAAAAGGCACGGCCCAGGAACCTGTATTTCCTCCGGCTTGTTGTTCCGTTCTCCTTGTTTGTGCCATATATAACAAGACATGTTGGCTATACATCACTCTGGTAATGTGGCCGGAGTTTTCTATAGAAAACAAACTACTCCCTATAATTTTGGCTTTCCCCATTGAGGTCATAGAGTTTCCGTAATATGGCCTCTGTTATTACCACCGGCCTTCGACTTCTCCGAGTGAGGAGAAATGGAATAGAAAGGCGTCCTTATGTGTCAGAAGTGTTTTGAGGAGCGGCTCAGTGATTACACGCCCTGCACTAAGTTGTCGGGAAGTTAATCTGGTTAGCAGGGCTGTTAAATGTGATGTAAAAGCCTGTTATGTTTGGCAGCGCCGCGCCTGATCATTCGGATGCAGCCGGGCACTAATGAGATCTGACGGACTTGTTTCTATTAAAGCTAGCGAAGGACGCGGGGTCACATGTCCTCCTCATGGATGACGAAAAGCTACGGCTGGAGCAGCTGTTGGGGGACGTACAAGATGGCGGCAGTGATGATGACGGCATGGTAAGCGCTGCCATTTTTATTAAGTGCCAGGTTACGACTAAACCCCATCCGAAGCTTCATAATCACTGAGGATCAATGATTGCACCATGTAATGACAGCACTGGCACACCTATTAACTCAACCACAGCTGTTATGGAGCATATTGAGGTATAATGATGTCAGCATAGAGAATTAACATATTTTTTTGGGATCATAAGATGCATTTTTTAGCCAAAAAAAATCTTGATAAAAAAGTTAGTGCATCTGATGGTCCAGAGGAAGCTTCCTGTGATGGAGGAGATCACTGACACAGCATCTTTCTTTGTCGCTCCATTGGGAGACCCAGACAATTGGGTGTATAGCTATTGCCTCTGGAGGCCACACAAAGTATTACACTTAAAAGTGTAAGGCCCCTCCCCTTCTGGCTATACACCCCCAGTGGGATCACTGGCTCACCAGTTTTGTGCTTTGTGCGAAGGAGGCAACACATCCACGCATAGCTCCACTTTTTAGTCAGCAGCAGCTGCTGACTATGTCGGATGGAAGAAAAGAGGACACATATAGTGTCCCCAGCATGCTCCCTTCTCACCCCACTGTATGTCGGAGGTGTTTGTAAGGTTGAGGTACCCATTGCGGGTACGGCGGCAGGAGCCCACATGCTGATTCCTTCCCCATCCCTTTTTACAGGGCTCTGGGTGAAGTGGGATTTACCGGTCTCCAGGCACTGAGACCGTGCTCCATCTACAGCCCCTGGAGAAGATGCTGGATGGAGCGGAGTACATCAGGGACATGGCCCTGCTTCCTCAAGGTACTCTGTGTCCCCGTGCATTTGGCGCTCACACCGCAGCATGCTGGGTGTTGTAGTGCGCCGGGGGACATCAGCGCTGCGGCGCCTGTGCCATGGCCTCATTCAGCTTTGCTGAAGCAGGCTCACTTATGGGAATTGGTCGCGCCGGCCGCTGGGACTGCGGCGCGGCTGGCACTTGTAGTGCGCCGGGGACTTCAGCGCGGCCTGCGCTTTTACGGCGGCCGCGCTGATAACTAGAGTCCCCGGCTTTTGCGGCCTGCTTCCGTTCGTTCCCGCCCCCAGACCTGCCAGTCAGGAGAGGGGCGGGACACTGGCCACTTCCAGGAATCGCTCGCGCCGGCCGCTGGCAGCGGCGCGGCTGGCACTTGTGGTGCGCCGGGGACTTCAGCGCGGCCCGCGCTTTTACGGCGGCCGCGCTGATAACTAGAGTCCCCGGCTTTTGCGGCCTGCTTCCGTTCGTTCCCGCCCCCAGACCTGCCAGTCAGGAGAGGGGCGGGACGCTGGCCACTTCTATGAATCGGTCGCGCCGGCCGCTGGAACTGCGGCGCGGCTGGCACTTGTGGTGCGCCGGGGACTTCAGCGCGGCCCGCGCTTTTACGGCGGCCGCGCTGTTAACTCGAGTCCCCGGCTTCTGGGCCTAGTCTCCCTTCGTTACCGCCCACAGCCCTGACAGTCAGGGTAGGGGCGTGACGCTGCATAGAGCAGAGCTGAGAGCTGGAGTATGTTTTGCATACTCCACCCCTCTCACTGTGTGCACTGTGAATCCGGATTCCCGCACTTTCTCAGGCACGCCCACGGCTTCCTTCTCTACAAGGACACCGGCAGCCATTAGTGTCAGTTTCTGTACGATACAGAGACAAGTGTGGAAGACCCTGGCATTCTGATAGTCACACAATCGCTGTGACAGGCGTTAAGCAGCACCTGTGGTGCTAACCCCACTAGTGCAGAAGTGCACTTATAGATATGCTTGTACTATATACATTGCACTGTTTGCTCGCACGTTGTATATACCCTCCTGGATTATGCGGAGGAGTTATCAGCATATTCTCTGTGTAAAACAAAGGTGCAGAACCACATGTTTTTCTATACAGCTGGTACAGCATGTACGGCTACACGGCCGGCAGGTTAAATAGACTCCCATTGTATGCACTAATGGCCAGGGGATGAGGACGGTGTCTGCAGTATTTACTGACAGATTTTCTGAGACTATGGCTATGATACTAGAAGCCTAGCAGTCCGGACATGTCTCTCACAATATGGGCACTGTTGAATCATTGATCCATGGCCCCCCTCAGTGTGAATAACTAACAGCTCCGGGAATGTCACACGCATCCCAGAGTCACGGCTCTGCACGGACGTCAGTCCCAGACAGCCTAAGTGGGCTCGCTATGAGCGGCCTCGGTTTCATCAGGGTCCTAACAGAAGGACTCGCTGTGTAATGAGGCGGAAGTAGCGGCTCAGGATTCTGATCCTGAGACCGCTCTCAATCTGGATACACCTGATTGTGACGCCATAGTAAATAATCTTATAGCGTCCATCTATAGAATGTGGGTTATTTCTCACAGCTCCTCCAGTGGAGGAGTCAGCTTCACGTATTTTTCTGGACCACTCTGCCTTCAGAGAGGCAGTCCAGGAACACCACGCTTATCCAGATATGCGCTTCTCCAAACGGCTTAGGATACACGTTATCCCTGTCCCCTGACTTGGTCAAGGACTGGACCCAATGTCCCGAGCGGCATCCTCCAATCTCCAGGCTTGTAGCTAGATCCATAGTTGCAGTGGGAGATGGAACTGCAAACTCAAAGATGCCACTGACAGACAGATGGATCTCTGGTCGAAGCCATCTATGAGGCTGTCGGCGCACCGTTGGCTCCGGCATTCTCTCCCTTGGGGCACTCCAAGCTATTTCAGCTTGTCTTACACAGATTGACACGGTTACACGTACATCTGTGCCGCAGGTGGCATCCTTAACCTCTCAAATGTCTGCATTTGTTTCTTACGCGATTCAGGTTGTCCTGGACTCTGCGAACCGTGCGGCGGTAGCCTCCGCTACTCCGTGTTTTTAAGCAGAGCCTGGTCTGCTCGTTAAGTGAATGGAAGGCAGATTCTGCTTCCAAAAAAGGTTGCCTAACCAGTTGCCTTTTTCTGCTGACCGACTGTTTGGTGAGCGTTGGATGTAACCATCAAACAGTCCAGGGGTAAGGATTCATCCTTTCCTCAGCCCGGACACAACAAACCCCAACAGAGCAAGAGGCAGTCGGGGTTTTCGGCCTTTTCGAGGCTCGGGCAGGTCCCATTTTTCCTCGTCCAATGTGGACTCAAAAGGATCAGAGGAGCTAAGATTCTTAGCGGGCTCAGTCTCGCCCAAAAAAGCGACAGTCTGAAAACCCGCTTCCAAGGCGGCTTCCTCATGACTTGCGGCCTCGGTCGGTAGCAGGCTCTCCCGCCTTGGCGATATTTAGCTGCCATAGGTCAATGACCATTGAGTGTGAGACATTCTGTCTCACGGGTACAGGATAGAGCTCACTTCTCGTCCTCCAACTCGATTCTTCAGAATTTCTCCACCTCCCGGCCGGGCCGCTGCTCTTCTGCAAACAGGGTGCACTCTATAGGCAGAAAGAGTGATGACCCCCGTTCCTCTTCAGGAACAAGGTCACGGTTTTTACCCCAAATTCTTTGCGGTACCTATAACAACGGGCCGTTCCGTCCCGTTCTGGATCTAAAAATGCTCAGCAAGCTCGTGGACACCAGGCGGTTCCGGATGGAATCCCTCCGCCATGTCATCGCCTCAAGGTCCCAAGGATATTTCCTAGCATCATTAGGCATCAAGGATGCTTATCCACACGTGCCGATTGATCCAGAGCACTAGCGTTTCTACGCTTCGTTATAGGAGACGAACACCCTCTGTTCGTAGCTCTACCTTCCGGCTAGCGACAGTCCAACTGGTCTTCGCCAAGGTCAGGGCAGCAGTAGTCACAGTCCTGCACTCTCAGGGTCACTCTGTGGTCCCGTATTTACACGATCTACTTGTCAAGGCACTCTCTTAGGAAACATGCCAACACTGCCCGAACGTTGCGCTGGAGACTCTCTAGAGTTTTGGGTGGATCATCAACTTTTTAAAGTCAGATCCGACCCCGACCCTATCGATAACATATCTAGGCATAGAGTTTCTTACTCTCTCAGCGATAGTGAAGCTGCCGCTAGACAAACAGCATTCACTACGGGCTGCAAGCTCTTCTTTAAGAACCAGTCGCACACATTGAGACGCCTCATGCACTTCCTATGTAAGATGGTAGCAATGGAGGCAGTTCCTTTCGCGCAGTTTTACTGCGTCCACTACAATGGGACATTCTCCGCCAATGGGACGAGGAGTCGACGTCCCTCAACAGAGTCGTCGTTCTTTCTCAGGCGGCCAAGGAATCTCTACGGTGGTGGCTTCTTCTCACCTCTTGGTCAAAAAGAAGGTCCTTCCTATCCCCGTCCTGGGCGATAGTTACGACAGACGCGAGTCTATCAGGGTGGGGAGCAGTTTTTCTCCACTACAGCGCTCAGGGTACGTGGACTCAGCAAGAGTCCACTCTTCAGATCAATGTTCTTGAACACAGAGCAGTGTATCTTGCCCTACAATCCTTCCAACAGCGGCTGGAAAGCAAGCATATCCGACTTCAGTCGGACAGCTCCACAGCGGTGGCATACATCAACCACCAAGGTAGAACGCGCAACCGGCAAGCCTTCCAGGAAGTCCGGCAGGTTCTGATGTGGGTGGAAGACACGGCATCCACCATATCCACAATTCACATCCCAAGTGTGGAAACTAGGAAGCTGACTTCCTAAGTCGCTGAGGTGTGGCCGAAAGAGTATGGTCTCCTCACCCGGACGGGTTTCAGGAGATCTGGCGCCGCTGACAGAGGCCGGACGTCGATCTAATGGCGTCACGGCACAACAACAATGTGCCAGCTTCATGGCACGGTTTCACAATCATCGAGCTCTGGCGGCAAACGCCTCAGTTCAGCATTGGTCGCAGTTCCAGCTACCTTAGGTGCCACCTCTGGCATTGTTGCCCAGAGTACTGCGCTAGATCAAGACCGACTGCGGCCGCGCCATCCTCGTCGCTACAAATTGGCCGAGGATGTTGTGGTACTCGGTTCTGTGGTGCCTCACGGTAGGCTAACCGGGGGCACTACCAGACCAATCAGACTGGCTGTCTCAAGGGCCATTCTTCCATTTGAATTCTACGGCCCTCAACCGGATGGTGTGGCATTGAGTCCTGGAACCTAGTGTCGTCAGGATTACCTCAGGACGTGGTTGCCACCATGAGACAGGCTAGCATACCAACGTCCGCCAAGATTGACCACAGGACGTGGAAGATGTTCTTATCTCGGTGCTCGGCGCAGGGTGTTTCTCCCTGGCCGGTTGCATCGTCTATGTTTCCTTCCTTCCTGCAATCTAGGTAGGAAAATGGGTTGTCGCTCAGTTCCCTTTAGGGACAAGTCTCAGCGCTATCTGTATTTTTTCAGAAACGACGACTTCCTCAGGTACGCACGTTCCTACGGGGAGTTTGTCTTCTCAGCACTCCGTACAAGCGGCCGTTAGAGCCCTGAGATCTGAACAAGGTTCTAATTGCTCTCCAGATGCCGCCTTTCGAGCCTTTGAAGGATGTCTCCCTTCCCGTTTTTCACGGGAAGTGGCCTTCTAGTAACGGTCTCGTCTCTTAGGAGAGTTTCCGAGCTAGCAACGCTCTCATACAAACTCCCTTCCTGGTCCTTCACCAGGACAGGGTAGTTCTGCGTCCGGTTCCGGAATTTCTCCCTAAGGTGGTATCCCATTTTCATATCAATCAGGATATCACCTCACCTTCTTTGTGTCCTCGTCCAGTCCATCAATTTCAGAAAGATTTGCATCTGTTGGTTCTGGTGAGAGCACTCAGGTTCTACTTCCCGCATGGCGCTCCTGCGCCACCCGGATGCACTCTTTGTCCTTGTCGCTGGTCGGCGTAAACAGTCGCAAGCTTCCAGATCCACCCTTGCTCGGGGGCTCGAGGAACCAATTCTTGAAACCTACAGTTCTACTGGGCTTCTGGTTCTCTCAAGGCCGAAGGCCCATTCTACCAGAGCCGTGGGTGCATCCTGGGCATTACGGCACCAGGCTACGGCTCAGCAGGTGTGTCAGGCACCCACCTGGTCGAGTCTACTTACTTTTACCAAGCATTATCAGATGCATACCTACGCTTCGGCAGACGCCAGCCTAGGTAGATAAGTCATTCAGGCGGCGGTTGGCCACCTGTAGGAGAGGGCCGTTTGACGGCCCTATCATGAGGTATTCTTTTACCCACCCAGGAATTGCTTTTGGACATCCCAATTGTCTGGGTCTCCCAATGGAGCGACAAAGAAGAAGGGAATTTTGTTTACTTACCGTAAATTCCTTTTCTTCTAGCTCCAATTGGGAGACCCAGCACCCGCCCTGTTTTCTCGGGGTTTTTCTGTTTTTTCGGGTACACATGTTGTTCATGTGGTATGGTTCAGTTCTCCGATGTTTCCTCGGATTGAATTGGTCTTTAAACCAGTTATTGGCTTTCCTCCTTCTTGCTTTGGCACTAAAACTGGTGAGCCAGTGATCCCACTGGGGGTGTATAGCCAGAAGGGGAGGGGCCTTACACTTTTAAGTGTAATACTTTGTGTGGCCTCCAGAGGCAATAGCTATACACCCAATTGTCTGGGTCTCCCAATTGGAGCTAGAAGAAAAGGAATTTACGGTAAGTAAACAAAATTCCCTTCTTCCTCATCGTGGAGAACACTGCCCTCCTCCTGCCCGACACTGATCAGTCCAATCACTGCAGGGCAGGGGAGAAACCTGCACATCTCTAAGGCTGCACCGAGCCTAGATGAATGACCATCCAAAGGTGGCTGCTATAGCTTAGCTGTGGGTGTTTTTGGTAATATAGCTGAGCTGAATGTGTTGGAAATAAGTTGTGTATTGATATATATTGCAGTGTTGTGTGTGTGCATGTAGCAGCGTTGTTTATGTAGCAAGGGTTTGTGCGTGAATATACCAGGGCTGTGTGTGAAGAAGATCTGTGTGTGTATAGCAGAGATGTGTATGCGTAGGAGAGATGTGTATGTGTAGCGGTGGTTTGTGTAGCAGAGGTGTGTGTGTGTGTGTGGCTGTGCTGTTTGCACTGCTGTGTTTTATGTGTATAGCAGAGCTGTGTGTGTAGCTGTGCTGTGTGTGCTGCAGTGTTGTGTGTGTGTATGTAGCAGAGCTGTGTGTGTATAGCAGAGATGTGTATGTGTAGCAGAGGTGTGTGTGTGTGTAGCTGTGCTGTTTGCACTGCACGGTTTTGTGTGTGTATCAGCGTTGTGTGTAGCGTGTGTAGTGTGTGTGTATTTGTAGCAGAGCTGTGTGTGTATAGCAGAGATGTGTATGTGTTGCAGTGGTGTGTGTGTAGCTGTGCTGTGTGTGCTGCAGTGTTGTGTGTGTATGTAGCAGAGCTGTGTGTGTATAGCATCGATGTGTATGTGTATCAGAGGTGTGTGTGTAGCAGAGCTGTGTGTACCTATCAAAGCTTATACTGTGAATGCAGTATTGCTGTTTACATTATGTGCGTGCCGTAAAGCTATATGTGTAGAACACACACGCTGCAGAGAAACATTAACAATACATCTGTTACCTCCCTATTCTACATACGAACATACACATGAACGTCGATGAATATTTGTTTTATAGGCCAACGTTTCTCTTTGGCTTGTGCCTGGGGAAGGGTACACTCCAGAACCTGAGGACATAGAAAAGCTGGCTGTGATAGAAGCAGAACTGCAGATGTATCACGGCGAACAAGACCCCGCTGTGACTAGTGATGAACTGGAGACGGTGGTCCGAGAATACAAGCAGGTAAATTATGTTCCTCCCAGACAGCAATGTCATAATTGGTGATGGGCATCGTGATGGCATTAACCAATTTAAGTTGAGGGTATTTTGGACCTTTGCACAGTTTAGGACCCATGATGGGGGCTGTGGACGCGGGATGCGTATACTATCCAAAAAGGCAATTGAGGTTTTGCATTCATTCTTTTCATTCTATAAGGAAAAAATGAGCACAAAAAAATAATCAAACAGCTATGCAATGTCTTTATTAGCACCGTGGGCATGAGTTTTCATGAAATCACGTCCACTTTGCACAAAAAGCCAGCTGTTCATCAAAGTGCCGGGGCGTGCTTACAGCCACTGCTCACTGTGTGCTGAGCAGAAACCGTATCCACTCCAGGAAAGGCCTCTGACTAAAACTGCTCCAGAAACGCCTTCATGACTGAAGCTGATCCCGGAACACTTCCATAACTGAAACTGCTCCAGGAATGCCTCCATGACTGAAGCTGCTCCAGGAATGCCTCCATAACTGAAGCTGCTCCAGGAAGGCCTCCATGACTGAAGCTGATCCTGGAACACCTCCATAACTGAAACTGCTCCAGGAACACTTCCATAACTGAAGCTTCTCCAGCAATGCCTCCATGACTGAAGCTTCTCCAGGAATGCTTCCATGACTGAAGCTGCTCCAGGAATGCCTCCATGACTGAAGCTGCTCCAGGAAGGCCTCCATGACTGAAGCTGCTCCAGGAATGCCTCCATGACTGAAGCTGCTCCAGGAACACTTCCATAACTGAAGCTGCTCCAGGAATGCCTCCATGACTGAAGCTGCTCCAGGAATGCTGTGACGGGAGTGTACAACAGAGCAAAGGATGGACGAGGCCGAGGGACGATCCAACAGGTTTATTCACAAGAACAGCACACGATAAGTCCACGTAAAACAGATTCGGGGGCCCTTCCCAACAATCCTCGGACCGGATAACAAAGCAATCGTCCTTACAGTAGTCCAAAGAGTTCCACACAATCCCACGGGCCGCCACACAGGCCTAGCTCCGTCCGTGTCCACAGCCACCCAGGCTGGAGCTCCTTCCTCTCTTTAGTTTCAGCTCACTCTGAAGTTACAAAAAGGGAAATGCATTGTCTGGGCTGCTTGACCAGCCCACCATGTTTGTTCAGGGGGTAGGGGTCACACATCCTATCATCAATGGTTTGGTCCATCACAGGGCTCCAATATGTCTGCCAGCCACAGTAGATGAAGGGATCCCCTGCTGTAAAGAACAATGACTATTCCTTCACTGGCCAATGCAATTACAGATTAGATACACAACTCTGGATAGAAGAGGACAGGCTATTTACATAATCACATTAGATGCCAAGACTACAATTGTATGAGAGAGACACATTGAGACCAGTAGCTCCCCCAAGAAAATACATGAATTACAACTAATACAACCAGGGAAATATACATATCATGACATAGTATCACAGCATATACAGTGAGAGGGTAAATTACATCTTCACAATCCCTCCCCCTCCCAACTTGTGTACGTACTAGGGACCTCTACAGGTCGCTGGTTAAGTACACACAGGCAGAGCGTTACTTACATGTGGCTTCATGCAGCCACGAATTGACATCGTAGCTCTCCCACATCATTGCCCAGGAGAACAGCTGCAGGCAGACCACCCATCACCCCAACCACATATCGCCTGACCCCAAAACCAAAGTTCAGATCCACAGTGGCTGTGGGAATAGTCCTCCATTGTCCACCAGCCAGTTCAATAACAATCCCAGGTCCTCTATGGATTGCCTCAGGCCGAACCACTCGGGGATCAGCCAGTGTGAGGAAAGCACCCGAGTCACAAAATCCAACAAGTCTCTGTCCATCCAGCACAACCTCCTGCAAGTGCTTACCTCGATGAGCAGAAGTCGTCATAACTGCGGGTCGCACCCCGTAAACTCCTGGTGGTGCAACATGGGGGGCTGAGTCACTAGGCCAGTCCTCACATAACGGTGCCACATCTTCCTCCATGGCACTGGGCTGTAAATAATTAACAATCCGATTGGGTGCAGGATCAGTCCTCATTTGAACAGCTGGGCAGGAGACTTGCCGATGCCCTGGCTGTCCACATTGATAGCATCTGAGCTGGGTCTCCCTCCATCCAAGGCGTCCTCTTGGGTAAGGGGTAGGGGAACTTGGAGGCCGGCTCCCACCTGAAGGTGCTGTAGGGGTTTGAGGATGATTCCTCCATGGCCTGGCTGGGCATGAGGCCTGCAAATGCCCGGGATGCCTACAAACATAACACCTGCGCTCTGTTACTTCCTCTCCCCGGCGTATTCCAGAAAGTGCAGTAGAAGCAACTGGAGGCACATTAACACGGGTATCAACATGTGGTGGCTTGGAGGAACGGGGAACAATGGGGACAGAATAACTGGGGGCATCCGGTGTTGTGGAGCTGTTAGGCGTCTCTCCATCCTCCAACAGAACCCTCCACTGAGGCTTGATAGTGAGCACCTCATCAGCTAGAGCAGCAGCTTGTTCCACTGTCGCTGGTTTTCTCTCACGCACCCATTCCCGGATCTCAGCAGGGCACTGGGCAAAGAATTGTTCTTTTAGGATGACCTGCAGGAAGGTCTCCCAAGATAAGGCCTCCTCTGCCTCCAGCCAGCGATTACATATTTGTTTGAGTCTATGAGCATATATCTTAAAAGACACTTCCCCATCACAGGCTAAAGCACGGAACTGAGTCCTGTAAGTGTCTGGGGTCACAGCATAATGTTCTAGAATAGTCTGTTTAATATTCGCATACTCACAGTTCCACCGAGGGTCCATAGCTCTATAGGCTTCAGCAGCTCCCCCCTCTAGGAGCCCAACCAGATGCCGGACACGCTCCCTGTCCGGGACTTCCATTAATCGACACTGATGCTCAAAGTCCTGGAAGAAGCCCTCAATGTCGCCTGCAGCCTCATTAAACGGCTTAAAGTCTTTGCGGGACACCCTGGGAAGTTCCCTCATGATGGGTGCTGGGGTTACAGTCTGTCTGGAACCTCTCGCGGCTTCCACAGCGAGCTCCTTATCCAGCAGTGCCATCTCCTCCATCCTGCGCTCCTTGTCTTTAGCTCCACGCATGGCCTCCCTCTTATCTTCTATGGTGGCCTCATCTCCAAGCAGTGCCATCTCCTCCTTGTACCACACAACCCATTGACTTTTTTGGGTATTCACCTCCGGCTGCCGTCTTTCTTCCGTTTGCTGTGAGGATCCTTCCTCCACGTCATTTTGCGAGCAGACTCCTTCTAGCGCCTCAATCAGCTGCTCCTTGGAGAGTCCTTTGAAACGAACTCCTACTTCACGGGCCTTTGATTGCAGGCTCCCCAAAGTCCAGGTCTTGTACTCTGCAGTGCTGGTTCCTGATGTTGAGCCATTGTCCTCCATTCCTTCTGCTCTGATCCCAGCGCTGCCAACCAGTTTGTGACGGGAGTGTACAACAGAGCAAAGGATGGACGAGGCCGAGGGACGATCCAACAGGTTTATTCACAAGAACAGCACACGATAAGTCCACGTAAAACAGATTCGGGGGCCCTTCCCAACAATCCTCGGACCGGATAACAAAGCAATCGTCCTTACAGTAGTCCAAAGAGTTCCACACAATCCCACGGGCCGCCACACAGGCCTAGCTCCGTCCGTGTCCACAGCCACCCAGGCTGGAGCTCCTTCCTCTCTTTAGTTTCAGCTCACTCTGAAGTTACAAAAAGGGAAATGCATTGTCTGGGATGCTTGACCAGCACACCATGTTTGTTCAGGGGGTAGGGGTCACACATCCTATCATCAATGGTTTGGTCCATCACAGGGCTCCAATATGTCTGCCAGCCACAGTAGATGAAGGGATCCCCTGCTGTAAAGAACAATGACTATTCCTTCACTGGCCAATGCAATTACAGATTAGATACACAACTCTGGAAAGAAGAGGACAGGCTATTTACATAATCACATTAGATGCCAAGACTACAATTGTATGAGAGAGACACATTGAGACCAGTAGCTCCCCCAAGAAAATACATGAATTACAACTAATACAACCAGGGAAATATACATATCATGACATAGTATCACAGCATATACAGTGAGAGGGTAAATTACATCTTCACAAATGCCTCCATGACTGAAGCTTCTCCAGGAACGCCTCCATGACTGAAGCTGCTCCAGGAACACCTCCATGACTGAAGCTGCTCCAGGAATGCCTCCATGACTGAAGCTGCTCCAGGAATGCCTCCATGACTGAAGCTGCTCCAGGAACACTTTCATAACTGAAGCTGCTCCAGGAATGCCTCCATGACTGAAGCTGCTCCAGGAAGGCCTCCATGACTGAAGCTGCTCCAGGAATGCCTCCATGACTGAAGCTGCTCCAGGAATGCCTCCATGACTGAAGCTGTTCCAGGCATGGCTCCATGACTGAAGCTGCTCCAGGAATGCCTCCATGACTGAAGCTGCTCCAGGAATGCCTCCATGACTGAAGCTGCTCCAGGAACACTTCCATAACTGAAGCTGCTCCAGGAATGCCTCCATGACTGAAGCTGCTCCAGGCATGGCTCCATGACTGAAGCTGCTCCAGGCATGGCTCCATGACTGAAGCTGCTCCAGGAATGCCTCCATGACTGAAGCTGCTCCAGGAATGCCTCCATAACTGAAGCTGCTCCAGGAATGCCTCCATAACTGAAGCTGCTCCAGGAATGCCTCCATGACTGAAGCTGCTCCAGGCATGGCTCCATGACTGAAGCTGCTCCAGGAACGCCTCCATGACTGAAGCTGCTCCAGGAATGCCTCCATAACTGAAGCTGCTCCAGGAATGCCTCCATGACTGAAGCTGCTCCAGGAATGCCTCCATGACTGAAGCTGCTCCAGGAATGCCTCCATAACTGAAGCTGCTCCAGGAATGCCTCCATAACTGAAGCTGCTCCAGGAATGCCTCCATGACTGAAGCTGCTCCAGGCATGGCTCCATGACTGAAGCTGCTCCAGGAACGCCTCCATGACTGAAGCTGCTCCAGGAACGCCTCCATGACTGAAGCTGCTCCAGGCATGCCTTCATGACTGAAGCTGCTCCAGGAATGCCTCCATGACTGAAGCTGCTCCAGGCATGCCTTTATGACTGAAGCTTCTCCAGGCATGCCTCCATGACTGAAGCTTCTCCAGGCATGCCTCCATGACTGAAGCTTCTCCAGGCATGCCTCCATGATGGAAGCTGTTCCAGGAAAGCCTCCATGACTGAAGCTGCTCCAGGAACACCTCCATGACTGAAGCTGCTCCAGGCACATCTCCGTAAATGAAGCTGCTCCAGGAACGCCTCCATAACTGAAGCTGCTGCATGAATGCCTCAATAACTGAAGATACTACATGAATGCCTCTGACTGAAGCTGTTTAGGACATGCCTCCATGACTAAAGCTGCTCTGGGCACGCCTCCATGACTGAAGCTGCTCTGGGCACGCCTCCATGACTGAAGCTGCTTTGGGAATGCCTCTATGACTGATGCTGCTCTTGGTACACCTTCATAACTGAAGGTGCTCTAGGTACGCCCCTGACTGACACTGCTCCTGTAATGCCTCTGACTGAAGCTGCTTCAGTGACGCCTCCATGACTGAAGCTGCTCCAGGAACGCCTCCATGACTGAAGCTGCTTCAGTGACGCCTCAGTGACTGAAGCTGTTCTAGAAATTCCTCAGTGACTGAAGCTGCTCTGAGCATGCCTCTGACTGAAGCTGATCTAGAGATGCTTCTGTGACTGGAGTTGATCCACAGATGCCTCTATGACTGGAGCTGCTCTGTGCACAACTCTGACTGGAGCTTCTCTGGACATACCTCTTTGACTGGAGGTCTATGACTGGAAGCTGCTCTGGGCATGCCTCTATGACTAAAGCTGCTCTGTGCACGCCTCTATGACTAATGCTGCTCTGTGCACGCCTCTATGACTAAAGCTGCTCTGTGCACGCCTCTATGACTAAAGCTGCTCTGTGCACGCCTCTATGACTAAAGGTGCTCTGTGCACGCCTCTATGACTAAAGGTGCTCTGTGCATGCCTCTATGACTAAAGGTGCTCTGTGCACGCCTCTATGACTAAAGGTGCTCTGTGCACGCCTCTATGACTAAAGTGTCTCTGTGCACTCATCTTACAGAAGCTACTCCGTGCCTGCCTCTGTGACTGAGGCTTCTCTGGGCACACCTCTGTGACTGAGGCTTCTCTGGGCACACCTCTGTGACTGAAGCTTCTCTGGGCACACCTCTGTGACTGAAGCTTCTCTGGGCACACCTCTGTGACTGAAGCTTCTCTGGGCACACCTCTGTGACTGAAGCTTCTCTGGGCACACCTCTGTGACTGAAGCTTCTCTGGGCACACCTCTGTGACTGAAGCTTCTCTGGGCACATCTCTGTGACTGAAGCTTCTCTGGGCACATCTCTGTGACTGAAGCTTCTCTGGGCACATCTCTGTGACTGAAGCTTCTTTGGGCACATCTCTGTGACTGAAGCTTCTCTGGGCACACCTCTGTGACTGAAGCTTCTCTGGGCACACCTCTGTGACTGAAGATTCTCTGGGCACGCCTCTATGACTGAAGCTTCTCTGGGCACGCCTCTATGACTGAAGCTTCTTTGGGCACGCCTCTGTGACTGAAGCTTCTCTGGGCACGCCTCTATGACTGAAGCTTCTCTGGGCACGCCTCTATGACTGAAGCTTCTTTGGGCACACCTCTGTGACTGAAGCTTCTCTGGGCACACCTCTGTGACTGAAGCGTCTTTGAGCACACCTCTGTGACTGAAGCTTCTTTGGGCACACCTCTGTGACTGAAGCTTCTCTGGGCACACCTCTGTGACTGAAGCTTCTCTGGGCACACCTCTGTGACTGAAGCTTCTTTGGGCACACCTCTGTGACTGAAGCTTCTCTGGGCACACCTCTGTGACTGAAGCTTCTCTGGGCACACCTCTGTGACTGAAGCTTCTTTGGGCACACCTCTGTGACTGAAGCTTCTTTGGGCACACCTCTGTGACTGAAGCTTCTTTGGGCACGCCTCTATGACTGAAGCTTCTTTGGGCACGCCTCTATGACTAAAAGCTGGCAGCTCCTGGGAGCCACCCTTTCAGTTAGTGCTACAACACTGCCTAGCCACCTATCAATCTGCAGATTAACCCAATGTCTGCAGGTTAATAGCGGTTAGGGACACGACAAGTTCCCTTTAAAGTTTTGGAAGTGGAAAAAATGGGTAAGAATCAGAGCAACTCTGATATTGGCAGAGTTAGAATGGCCCATTGCTTACCGCCTATGTAGCTACCTAGCCCTGCCCATTCTGACCCCTGCCCATCACTGAATTACTGAAGTCTCCTACAATGGACCTGTGACCACTAAAGTGGGCCATGAAGCAATAGAAGATAATAATCCGGTCTGATAATTTGCAGGATGTGCTGGAAAAATATTTTTAGAATGATGATTATTATTATTAGTTATTTTAATAATAATATTATTATTATTATGTAGTATCAATAATTTTAGCATCTTTTATTATTATTTATTATTACAAATAATACTACTACTAATAATAAAAAATGCTAAAATGATTAATAAAAATAATAATAAAAAATGCTAAAATTATTGATGATGATAATAATAATTTGAGTATTTATCAGCATTTTTAGCATTTATTTTTTTATTATTTTTAGTATTTTTATTATGATAGTTATTAACACTAATTGTAATTGTTAGTGATCGTTTTTTGTATTTATTATTATTTTACCGCTTATTATTTTGCTGATGACTTCATTTGCAGCCAGTTAAATGACTCCTAGTAGAATTTTTATTAGCGCCCTATGAACGTTCAGACCCTATAATTTCGGCACTATGCATCTAAAACAGTGAACGGATTGTCGTGGAAGAGCGAAATAGCAAGCGGTCGTGCTTCATGCCCGCGCATAGCTTTTCTGCGGAGCTACAAATACATGAGTCATACGTCAGACATGAGATGCACAGATCCAGACCTCGTCCTGCGTGTAACACTAATCCGTACAGATGTCTCGCTGGCAGACGCTGGGGATAATTGACTTGCACAGAAATTATAGGTAATTCTCCCTGCAGGAAGTAAACACGCCAAGCTCTGGCCGTCCTCAGTTATATTTAAAGCCATAATGTAAGTCTTATGGGTGTCATTGTGTGGAATATACAAGTGTTTCAGAAAAAAAAAAGACAAAAACATACAATTAACCCTCGCCGCATAGAATGTAATGCAAGATTTCTGCGCATACCAGAGCTGATTTATGTCTCTGCGGTTCAGAGGGCTTACAAAGTGCCTATCGGAAGCGCTTATTAGGCTGAGCGGAGATGACCTTATGTGTGTATATTGCATTATTTTATTTTTTTTTAGCCCCTAATCAAAATGTCAGAACAGTTTTAACCCCTTCAAAGCCATTTTTCGTTTTTTTTGTGTTTTCCCATTCTTCCAAGAGCCGTGACTTTTTGTTTTATTTTTTCTTTGGGTTAAATCGATGAGGAATTCGTTATCCAAAGACTAGATGTTATGAACAACATGATACGGTTTAATCTTATGTACACAACAATACCAAATATATTTATGTTTTATAATATATTTATTTTTTTATTCATTTTTTTTTTAGTCCCTTTAGTAGGGATCTGAAGCTGCAATCAAATATGTACCGCAATTCTTCAATATTGAAGAATACAGAGGAAATGACAATCTCCTATAAAGCCAAGCTAGTGACTGGGCTTCATGAGTGAAAAAGATGGTGGTAACAGGGGGCTTCAGTAGGCCACCACCTGTCATGGGGATTGGGGGGCAGTGGGCATATTTGAACCACTTAAGTCAAAGATTGACAGCTGCATTGGTGGTTAAACAGCAGCGATTGGAGCAGGTGTCAGCTGTAGCACACAACCAGCGCCTGTTATATATGGTGCTGGCTTAGCTCCTGATCCTGCTCCATGCACCAGACATATACATCACATTTTAGGAATGGGTTAAAATCAAATTGATTTAATATTGATGACCTATTGGATTAGCCAGTGGAGACCAACTCCTTACACTTATTGGCGGCACCCTATCGATCAGAAGATGGCTGTGCACTCTTAAATCCCATTATGCCGTGGCTTTGAATGGCATGGTGTTACTGGGGTGTCAGGGTAACTGAAGCAGGGACCTCTAAGCTGGTCCTCATACTAAGAACCCTGTGCTGTCCCTTATCCGAGAGGTAAGTTTGATGATAGCTAGGTCTGGACCGCCAGCGTGACCCTAACTCCTGTCCAAACCCTAACACCCCCTTTCCTCCACCCAAGGAGAGGGCTGGGACCAGAGAAGCAAAACCCACTAATACCACAGACAGGGAAAAAAACCTAAACACATACACACTGCAATCAGATACAGAGGAGAGACAATATGTGCCCAGGAAGAAATAAAAACACAGGGAGGGAATAACTATCAACAGGGATATTTCCACACGACACAGGAAATCAAATGACAGATCACTGCGATAAGGACCGGTATCGCTGAAGCAATGCTGAGCTATATTCGGCGACGAGTGAAGGCGGCTGTGAGTGGTCATTGGCAGCCTGAGCTCCTAGCAGCAGTTTACAAAGCCAGCAGGAATTAACTCCTACTGAACTGGAGAGTAGTGAAGCTAAAACAGCCGACGCCCAGGTCAGGCGGAACAACTAGGAGACCTCAAGTTGCTTGTCAGACTTTGCAGTGTGAACAGAGTCCAACACTGCCATGACACCCAGCAAGTGCAAAGCCGAACACCGCATGACAGATTGCAAGCTCTCAAACAAGTAAATATGACAGAGCTTGCAGTACTATTTACTGCCACTAGACAGTGTGCCACTTCCTGAGCGACACAGCTTCTTCAATCAGCCTTGAATAGGACCTCCACCGGTCTGAATAGGTCATGAAAAAAGCCTCCAGTGAAAAGATCTCCCAAGCCCTTTGGCTACTCTGTGGATAGGTGAATATTAATAGATCGAGTGGGGATCTGATCACGGAGATTCCCATCCATCACCAGAACTTGAAGTATGGGACGTTTAGGTACCTGCGCCGCCGCTTCCTTCAAACGGTAGGGGACTACCGGAGAGGGGTAAAAGTATCTTGGCAGACGTGATTCCGCCATCTCTTATGTATAAACATAAGATACTTGGAGTAAAGTCCTAGCATGTGATGTGCATTATCCGTACATCTGATATAGCGGCACATTTTTTGTGTATTCACTCCTATCATTTACACGTGGTATAATGAAGAGCAGACTGTTGTGTGCTTTTCATTATATTAGCGGTATTACTGAGGATCAGGTATCATGGTTATGTATGCCATTAAGCACTGGCAGCTTTATTTATGGATATGGATCTCGCGGCTGCAGAGTCTACGCTGCCTGTCTATCTCAGGGGTAACGGCAGGATTTTCACCGGGGATCCGATTTAGTTTTCAGAAGACTACACATGATCTATGTTTAGAGCTATTCCATACATATTACTTACAATATCTAGAACACATAATTCGGAGGTCTCCTGATTTGGTGGCGCCTAGGACTCAGGATAATAGCTCACCCATTGCACAGACTACTTTTAAAAAGCATTTATAGCAGTATTGAAGAGTGGGTTGACCTGTGGGTAACCCACTGGAATAGATTAGTAAAAGGCTACCTATCAATTTCTCCGGCTTTGGAAAGTCAGAAAGCATACCCATCCAGCAATTGATTGTAGGTTCAACCTGTCATTAGGTGTTAAATCTCCCTGCAGCGCCACCACAGGAGAAATTAATCCATTTATTTAAATGTGCACAGTGTAATGCTTGACAGTTTTAGGCTGTGTTCACATGGAAACATTTAAGCTGTGTTCACATGGAAAGACTTAAGCTTTATTCTCCTGGGAGGGTATAAGCCCTGGAAGGGTCAAGGCCATGTTGACCTGCAAAAGTTTAGGCGTTTAGGCTGTGTTGACCTGCAAACGGTGTAGGCCGCGTTCACCTGCGGACGGTGTAGGCCGCGTTCACCTGCGGACGGTGTAGGCCGCGTTCACCTGCGGACGGTGTAGGCCGCGTTCACCTGCGGACGGTGTAGGCCGCGTTCACCTGCGGACGGTGTAGGCCGCGTTCACCTGCGGACGGTGTAGGCCGCGTTCACCTGCGGACGGTGTAGGCCGCGTTCACCTGCGGACGGTGTAGGCCGCGTTCACTTGCGAACGGTGTAGGCCGCGTTCATCTGCGACGGTGTAGGCCGCGTTCACTTGCGAACGGTGTAGGCCGCGTTCACTTGCGAACGGTGTAGGCCGCGTTCACTTGCGAACGGTGTAGGCCGCGTTCACTTGCGAACGGTGTAGGCCGCGTTCACTTGCGAACGGTGTAGGCCGCGTTCACCTGTGGACGGTGTAGGCCGCGTTCACCTGTGGACGGTGTAGGCCGCGTTCACCTGTGGACGGTGTAGGTTGCGTTCACCTGGGACGGTGTAGGTTGCGTTCACCTGGGACGGTGTAGGTTGCGTTCACCTAGGACGGTGTAGGCCGCGTTCACCTGTGGACGGTGTAGGCCGCGTTCACCTGTGGACGGTGTAGGCCGCGTTCACCTGTGGACGGTGTAGGCCGCGTTCACCTGTGGACGGTGTAGGCCGCGTTCACCTGTGGACGGTGTAGGCCGCGTTCACCTGTGGACGGTGTAGGCCGCGTTCACCTGTGGACGGTGTAGGCCGCGTTCACCTGTGGACGGTGTAGGCCGCGTTCACCTGTGGACGGTGTAGGCCGCGTTCACCTGTGGACGGTGTAGGCCGCGTTCACCTGTGGACGGTGTAGGCCGCGTTCACCTGTGGACGGTGTAGGCCGCGTTCACCTGTGGACGGTGTAGGCCGCGTTCACCTGTGGACGGTGTAGGCCGCGTTCACCTGTGGACGGTGTAGGCCGCGTTCACCTGTGGACGGTGTAGGCCGCGTTCACCTGTGGACGGTGTAGGTTGCGTTCACCTGGGACGGTGTAGGCCGCGTTCACCTGGGACGGCGTAGGCCGTGTAGACCTGGAATGGTGTAGACCACATTCACCTGGAAAGAGGTAGGCCGCATTCTTCTGGAATGTTGTGGGCCACGTTCACCTGGAAAGGTGTAGGCTGTATTCACCTGTAAAGATGGCGCATACTAACAAATATGTTCCCCTAAAGGCAATGTGAATATATCGTAATCTAGGATAGGACAAGTTGCTGTAACTGCTCTCACTACGGCCATGAGATTAGTATCCTCAAAGACTGACTTTTTAAAGGAGGTGTTCAGGACTATGATATTAATGATATCAAATGTGTGAGGTTGAGATTACCAGTAATCTCACCGGTCAGATGTTACAAGGTCCCACTATCTGGAAGTATGGAGCCAGAACATCACAGCCATGTACACTGTATAGTAGACGTTCTTTGGTACTGCAGCTCAGCTCCTGGTATCATCTGGGCGGTGGAGGTGTCAGACTCCTGCCTGACGAAAGGTCAACACCTCGTGTACATGGGCCTAGGATGACGTTTCCTTTGCCCACAAGTGGTTGGGATTTGTATCTCTAATTGTCCCATCGTGTTAGGGTTAGCTTCCAGATCACCCATCGGTGTGGTGGGCCATTCCCACAAGTAGTAAATGACCATTATCCTAAAATCCTATAAAGTGAACCCAGGGTAAGAATGTGCGTGTGAATAGAGGTATTGAGCTCTGCAGGAGAATGGCCTGAATGTGATACATCTCCTGGCTTCAGGTAATGGGAGACGGCGGGAGGAGGAGGAGGAGAAGGAGGAGGTCGTCTAGTTTCCTAGTCCCGGAGCTGAATAGCATTATTCACGTGTACAGTGGAGTAACACACTGCCGTCTCTTCTCCGAGATGAGTGGATCATTATGGGCTGGGATTGGATTATGGTGGATGATGTCTCCAAAATGACTTTCCATTACCAGAGAAGGGGTGCAGAGGGTCCAGATGCCCTCACCCAGATGTGGTATAAAAATACCCTGCCTATACATGCACGAGATAGGCAGTGACATGTGGTAGGTGTCGCTTGTCTTTTTCTCTGCACCGTAGCTGATACTCGTGAAGAATTAAGGGCCTTTTGGGGCAGTGTTTGGCATGGACATATTATGGGGAGCAGCTACTCAATCATTGACTGACATTAAGCTCCTCTATAAAAGCAGCCCTCAACCTGCAGCCTCTTACTTTTTTTATGGTCACGAAACTCCTTAGTGGCCTCTAATATTCTAATAATTTATAGTACAGGCGGCATTATTTCATATATATGAACCTATTAGACAGCCATTTCTGAATTATTTTCTTCCCCCACGTAAAGAAATCGGAAAAGGAAATAAAAAACAGAGGTTTCTCCGGGTGCAGCTACGAGGCGATGAATGGGGTGATTTATGCAAGTGTAGGAAATAATAAAACCTCACTTCCACAATGCTACACATTACACATACACATAAGACTGCAGCAATCCTTTCCATTCACAGCTACAGAAAATATTGCGTAACTACTAATGACCACCATTAAGGACCTAATAAAACTTGTCAGCTTGCTTTCTACAGACCCTGTATTCTTCTGCTCCTTGTCTAGTACTCTGTGCCATTTTTTCATTGTAGCTCTGGCATCTTTTCATGTTCCAAGCAAAAATCAAGATATGCAGTTGGAAAGTGGTAGTTGAACATGTGCAGCGCTTACAAGCTGTTTGCAATAGAGCTTGTAAATGCTTCTCTGAAAATTAGTTTCTAGGCTGGCAGCATCAGTGAGTGCATAGTTTGGACCAGCAGCGCAATGATGTCAAACTGTTAAGCAAGTGCGTCCTGTCCCCAGGAGACACGGGTGCGATGTGCTCCTAAAAAAGCAAGATGAGTCAAGCCCTTTAAGAAACATATGTTTTGTGAACAAATGTTAGATGGAAGGCTAACTACCATAGATTTTGGGGACCATTTGGTTGACAGTGATGGAAATGATGCAGTCCGTTATATTGCAGCGACATTAGTATTCTTTCTATAGGTGCACCCTGAAGAGTCAATCTGTAGAGTAGTGGAGGCAGAATCATAGACTGGCACAGTAATAACATTACAGAATAGCTCATACCGTTGTGTCCACTACACAGAAGTATCCAGAACGTTGAGCCCTTATGTAGCAGTAACCATAAAGTACCGTAATGTCCTAAAGGTTTTCACAAGTACTTATTGCTACAGAAGTGACCCACAAATATGCCAGGCTGATACAGCACCCAGTCTTTCCCCTGGTACTATACTACTCTATACTAACAGCAAGTCGCATTTCTACACGTAATCAGTATCCTCCTGACATAAGCTGACATAAGAATTACCTGAAAGAGTGGATTTGTATTCCGATAGCCAGGTTTATAGGGCTGATGAGGCTTCTGCAATGATGGGCAGGGCCAGTGAAGCTTCTGCAGTGATGACCAGGGCCGGTGAAGCTACTGCCGTGATGGCCAGGGCTGGTGAAGCTCTTGCGGTAATGGCCAGGGCCAGTGAAGCTCCTGTCATAATAGCCAGGGCCGGTGAAACCCCGGCTATGATGGCCGAGGCCGGTGAAACTCCTGCCATGATGGCCGGGGCAGGTGAAAATCCTGCCATGATGGCCACGGCCAGTGCAGCTCCTACAATAATGTCCAAAGCTGTTAATGCTCCTGTAGTGATGGTGAAGGCTGGTGAAGCTCCATCAATAATGGTCAAGTCTTCTGAAGCTTCTGTCGTGGTCGTCAGGGCTGATATAGCACCTTCAGTGATTGTCAGGGTTGCTGTTGCACCTGCAATGATGGCCAGGGCCGGTGAAGCTTTTGCCGTGATGGCTGAGGCCGGTGAAGCTCCTGCCATGGTGGCCAAGGCCTTTGAAGCTCCTGCAATAATGGGCAGGGCTTCTGAAGCTCCTGTCAAGGTGGACCTGGCTGATAAAGCTACTGCAAAGACGGTCATGGTCGGTGAAGCTCTTGCGATGATAGTCAGGGCTGGTAAAGCTCCTGAAGTGATGGTCAGGGCTGTTGAAGTTACTGCAGTAATGGTGCGGGCTTGTGAAGCACCAGCAATGATGGTCAGGGAAGGTGGAGAACAAGGGATCATAATTAGGAAGCTAGCCTGGTTGTTACCAATAGAAATTAAAATTTGGTCGAACATCTTTGCACTTAGTGGGAACTTTATAACTTTATTGTTCAGGCAATTATAGTTGAGGGGAAGGAACCTTTAGGAATTTTTGGTTGGCAGGACATTGTTTGAAAACAACATCTTTGGCACGTTTTTAAGAATCTGCACATATGTACACTAGATGCAGCAGCAGATGTACCAGCAGGAGGGCAGTGGTAAGGAGCCGAAGGCCAGGATTGTGGGGGAGCAAAGACATGGGAAATGCCAATGGCCAGAGGGAGGGCAGCATAGGCCATGGGGGGTAGCTTTCTTTTGCCAATCTGTTAAGGCTGGACTGGAAACATATCAGGTTCTTGTTGGTGAATGGAAACAATTATATCTGGAGACTAATGGCCCCATTACAGGCAACGACATCGCTAACGAGATGTCGTTGGGGTCACGGTATTCGTGACGCACATCCAGCCTCGTTAGCGACGTTGTTGCGTGTGACACGTACGAGCGACCACTAACGATGCAAAATACTCACCAAATAGTTGATTGTTGACACGTCGTCCATTTCCCAAATGTCGTTCCTTGTTCTGGACGCAGGTTGCTCGTCGTTCCTGAGGCAGCACACATCGGTATGTGTGACACCCCAGGAACGACGAACAACACCGTACCTGCGACCTCCAGCAACGAGGTGGGCGTGACTTCCTTGTGGCTGCTCTCTGCCCCTCCGCTTCTATTGGACGCCTGCCGTGTGACGCCGCACGAACCGCCCCCTTAGAAAAGAGGCTGTCCGCCGGCCACAGCGACGTCGCTAGGAAGGTATGTGTGACGGCTCCTAGCGATATTGTGCGCCACGGGCAGCGATTTGCCCGTGACGCACAAACGACGGGGCGGGTGCTTTCACGAGCGGCATCGCTAGCGATGTCGCTGCTTGAAAAAGCCCCCCTAAGAACCTAAGGGTGCTGTGAACCATAAAATGTATTACGAATCTTTCATTATTCATAGATTAAAGTTTAAAGAATAGATTGGAGGGTGACTATTAGTACCCCTACTGATCGCTAGATTTGGGTACCCTAGTTCATGCCAATTAATGTCATGTCTATGCTAGGAAGCTGTTGCATTTAAGGTTGGCAATATTGTATACTGCCAAGCCAAGAGCTCGGTGTATCAGTAGGCCCTCTTGTTTTGTATGTTGAGAACCTTCCCGTGTGTGGCGCCCGTGCCTTACTCACCACCGTCACCGGTGCGGCCTCCCCAGTAGCTTCGCGGCTGCCCATGTGCTTGTCTGCCTCCCTCTCCATCCCTGGGGCTTGTGCATGGCAGTGGGGAGAACATACCTGTCAACACTATGCGCATTGGCACTGACTCCATGTGCATGGTCATGTTGAGGCTGTGTCAGTGTGCATGACCTCACAGATGTGTGGAGTTCAGACAGTGCCCGCTCTTGGTAGTGAGCACTGTCAATCAGAAGCGGAGGGAAGGACATCAACATTTAAAAGGAGGATGCATAACGGGTGCACCGAGCTCTTGGTCATGCCAATGGTGCACAGAAGCCCCCTCCTTGGCATCCGAATTAAAAGTATTGTTCTCAGGCACCGTACCATGAATAGGTACAGTGTTATAAAATGAACACTCATACTAAGTCCCCTATATCACTGTAGAGATAGTTTAATATTGATTTTGAGGGTAGCAGAATCCCTTAACACTAGAACTACTGAGGTAGTCATTTTGACTACTTTGCACCATGTATTTCTATATAGGTGTCACGAGTTCAGTAGTTCTAGTGTTAAAGGCCGTTCTAAACATTGGGTGAAAGTTGCTCGAATACATGAGTGCTCCCGACTTTCCTCATCGGCAGAGAGATGGCTCAGACAGTTGAAATTTTATCCCCTAATCGTATTATTCAAATGTCTTACCGCTATTGTCTTCACATTGAAAAGACATGGCCGCTCGGACAAGTTGAGAGTTGGGAGAGATAGACGAGAGCCTGTTGAATGAACATTCGGCCAACAGCTCTCATGTATATTGCCATTCTTGGTAGAGATATGAAGGCCATGATTTCGGTCTGGTATGTAATAACAGGTTTGCATATTTTGGAGGGAATTATTACTGCGCTGTTAGGGGGTCTTTATAGATGTGCTATATAAACATGGCTGCCTTCGCTTGCATACACAGCTGCGCCTCTAGGAAGACGTCTGGAGAATACGAGCCCTCGCTTAAAGGAAGTATGTGTGATGTTGAAGTGACTCATTGCACACATCCTCCATTGTACTGTCATCTCTTTACCTCCTTTTCAGGAAGTTTCACTGGTCAACTTCGGGAACCTGGAGACTGCGCCGGGGGAGAAAGTTTTACGTTACACAAAGGAGCTGCGAGAACAGAAGACACGTCTGAAGGAAATAGACCAGCAACTTGAAGACATCCTACGGAGCAGCAGCAGCAGCAGCGCTCCAAGATCAGGCACTGGCTGCAGCTCACTGCCGAGTGAGTCATCTGAGCATATTTCACAGTATTAACATGGGCCTTATTCTTCACACAATGTGTCTGTGTTTCTCAATGACGAGTGTTGGGACAGGAGGACACGATGTACAAACGAAAGGAGACAGACTCTCATTATATAAAAGAGGTGAACGTGCTAATTAGTAACAGACCGGCTCATTAAAAGGCCCACACATTCAACTTATGGAACTTCCTTAGCAAAATCGCAAGTCCCTACCAAGGAATCGGAAAAACTGAAACATTATAAGAGATTTAGAATGGATATTATGGAAATACCTAGTTATTAGAGAGGAATCACCCACTACCCCTGATATTTTGGATCCTCACCTATGACTACACTCGTCACTCTCTTTGGAGGACCCAATACGTCCATGCATAACATGGACAGCAATTGATTTCATTGGATTACATGTAATACTTTAATTTGCCTGTGGAGGCACTGTAGGGAAACTAAACACTTTCTACTAAGTTCCATCCTGTGATCATCTTATCATCAGGCCCATCTAACCACAAAAAAGGATTATTCAAAGCAGTCAAATGCTTTAATTAACTTAACATGATGATTTTCAGTGCCTGACAGATTACCAAAGGAAGTATGGGCTCCTGCACATGACCGATTCCTAAGATGCTGAATTTGAGGAATTTTAATCAGGTTGCAATGAAATGACCAAGAATGTACAAGTGCATCTCAATAAATTAGAATATCCTCAAAAAGTTAATTTATTTCAGTAATTCAATACAAAAAGGGAAACACATACTGTATATTATATAGAGTCATTACACACAGAGGGATCTATTTCTATATATTATATAGTGTCATTACACACAGAGGGATCTATTCCTATATATTATATAGAGTCATTACACACAGAGGGATCTATTCCTATATATTATATAGAGTCATTACACACAGAGGGATCTATTCCTATATATTATATAGAGTCATTACACACAGAGGGATCTATTCCTATATATTATATAGAGTCATTACACACAGAGGGATCTATTTCTATATATTATATAGACTCATTACACACAGAGCGATCTATTTCTATATATTATATAGAGTCATTACACACAGAGGGATCTATTCCTATATATTATATAGTCATTACACACAGAGGGGTCTATTCCTATATATTATATAGAGTCATTACACACAGAGGGATCTATTCCTATATATTATATAGAGTCATTACACACAGAGGGGTCTATTCCTATATATTATATAGAGTCATTACACACAGAGAGATCTATTCCTATATATTATATAGAGTCATTACACACAGAGGGATCTATTCCTATATATTATATAGAGTCATTACCCACAGAGGGATCTATTCCTATATATTATATAGCGTCATTACACACAGAGGGATCTATTCCTATATATTATATAGAGTCATTACCCACAGAGGGATCTATTCCTATATATTATATAGAGTCATTACACACAGAGCGATCTATTTCTATATATTATATAGAGTCATTACACACAGAGGGATCTATTCCTATATATTATATAGAGTCATTACACACAGAGGGATCTATTCCTATATATTATATAGAGTCATTACACACAGAGAGATCTATTGAGTCATTACACACAGAGAGATCTATTCCTATATATTATATAGAGTCATTACACACAGAGAGATCTATTCCTATATATTATATAGAGTCATTACCCACAGAGGGATCTATTCCTATATATTATATAGCGTCATTACACACAGAGGGATCTATTCCTATATATTATATAGAGTCATTACCCACAGAGGGATCTATTCCTATATATTATATAGAGTCATTACACACAGAGGGGTCTATTCCTATATATTATATAGCGTCATTACACACAGAGGGATCTATTCCTATATATTATATAGAGTCATTACACACAGAGGGATCTATTCCTATATATTATATAGAGTCATTACACACAGAGGGGTCTATTCCTATATATTATATAGAGTCATTACACACAGAGGGATCTATTCCTATATATTATATAGAGTCATTACACACAGAGGGGTCTATTCCTATATATTATATAGAGTCATTACACACAGAGGGATCTATTCCTATATATTATATAGAGTCATTACACACAGAGAGATCTATTGAGTCATTACACACAGAGAGATCTATTCCTATATATTATATAGAGTCATTACCCACAGAGGGATCTATTCCTATATATTATATAGCGTCATTACACACAGAGGGATCTATTCCTATATATTATATAGAGTCATTACCCACAGAGGGATCTATTCCTATATATTATATAGAGTCATTACACACAGAGGGGTCTATTCCTAAATATTATATAGAGTCATTACACACAGAGGGATCTATTCCTATATATTATATAGAGTCATTACACACAGAGAGATCTATTCCTATATATTATATAGAGTCATTACACACAGAGGGATCTATTCCTATATATTATATAGAGTCATTACACACAGAGAGATCTATTCCTATATATTATATAGAGTCATTACCCACAGAGGGATCTATTCCTATATATTATATAGCGTCATTACACACAGAGGGATCTATTCCTATATATTAGAGTCATTACCCACAGAGGGATCTATTCCTATATATTATATAGAGTCATTACACACAGAGTGATCTATTTTAAGTGTTTATTTCTGTTAATGTTGATGATTATGGCTTACAGCCAATGAAAACCCAACAATCATTATCTCATAAGATTAGAATAATTACCACAAAAAACCTGCAAAGGCTTGCTAAGCGTTTCAAATGGTCCCTTAGTCTGGTTCAGTAGGCTACACGATCATGGGGAAGACTGCTGACTTGACAGATGTCCAGAAGGCAGTTATTGACACACGCCACAAGGAGGGTAAGCCACAAAAGGTCATTGCTAAAGAAGCTGGCTATTCACAGAGTGCTGTATCCAAGCATATTAATGGAAAGTTGAGTGGAAGGAAAAAGTGTGGTAGAAAAAGGTGCACAAGCAACCGGGATAACCGCATTATGTTTGATTATGATTTGATTATGATTTGATTATGATTGTTAAGAAAAAGCCACTCAAATTTGGGGGAGATTCAGAAGGAGTGGACGCTGCTGGAGTCAGTGCTTCTAGAGCCACCGCACACAGACGTATCCAGGACATGGGCTACAATTGTCACATTCCTTGTGTCACCACTCATGACCAATAGACAACGCCAGAAGCGTCTTACCTGGGCCAAGGAGAAAAGAACTGGACTGTTCTCCGTGTCCAAGGTGTTGTCTTCAGATAAAAGTACATTTTACCTTTTGATTTGGAAATCGCGGTCCCAGAGTCTGGAGGAAGAGTGGAGGCCACAATCCAAGCTGCTGAGGTCTAGTGTGAAGCCTCCACAATCAGTGATGGTTTGGGGAGCCATGTCATCTGCTGATGTAGCTCCACTGTGTTTTATCAAGACCAAAGTCAGCGCAGCCGTCTACCAGGAAATGTTACAGCACTTTATGCTGCACTCTGCTGACAAGCTTTTTGGAGATGGAAATGTCATTTTCCAGCAGGACGTGGTCCCTGTCCACACTGCCAAAAGTACCAATACCTGGTTTACTAACCACAGTATCTCTGTGCTTGATTGGCAGCAAACTCGCCTGACCTAAACCCCATAGAGAATCTATGAGAGACACCAGAGCCAACAATGCAGACGAGCTTAAGGTTTCTATCAAAGCAACCTGGGCTTCCATAACACCTCAGCAGTGCCACAGGCTGATCGCCTCCGTGCCACATTGCCACAGGCATTCATGCAAAAGGAGCCGCAACCAAGTATTGAGGCATTTACTGTACAGACTTTTCAGTAGACGCCAACATTTCTAAGTGTAAAATTCCTCTGTGTGTAATGACTCTATATAATATATAGAAATAGATCCCTCTGTGTGTAATGACTATAATATATAGGAATAGATCCCTCTGTGTGTAATGACTCTATATAATATATAGGAATAGATCCCTCTGTGTGTAATGACTCTATATAATATATAGGAATAGATTCTTCTGTGTGCAGTGACTCTATATAATATATAGGAATAGATCCTTTTGTGTGTAATGACTCTATATAATACAGTATATAGGAATAGATCCCTCTGTGTGTAATGACTCTATATAATATATGCGATTCCCTTTAGTATTGAATTACTGAAATAAATTAACTTTTTGATGATATTCTAATTTATAGAGATGCACCAGTACCCAACAAACGGTTGCATCTCAATGCAGTTCAAATTTTTCCCACTATCTCGAAGCTTGGACACGTTATTTATGCTGACCATACTCTTTGATGGGATATTGGCTACATGCACTGATTTTGGTGGAACTAGTTGACCATTTAATGTGTGGTGGTAAGAGAAAAGAAGGATGGGGCATGTTGGCTTTCAACATGCTTGATCCTTTGTTTTAAGGGACATAAGCTACTGTCGGAGTTACTGGCAGTGGATTAATCCCCTCTCCCCGAGTCAAGTGTACATATATTGGGAATATGGATCGAAGTAAGGTATGACCATCTGCAAATTGGGAAATCTTACTGTTACGTTAGTGCATAACATAGCCACTAGCGTTTATACTCATGTGAACCTCAAAAATAGTGTGTGGTGTAGGAAATGCAACATTACGCATTTCTTCAAACACGCAATATAACTATTACTTAAAGGGAACCTGTCAGATGATTTATGCTGCCCAAAACATGGCCAGCATGAGTCAGACACGTTAAAGGGAACCTGTCACCAGAATTTTCGCTATTAAACTAAAAGAATCCCCCTCTGCAGATCCTGGGCTGCATTCTAGAAAGGTTCAACTTGCTACTGGCCCCCCTTTCAGACCTAAATAACCCCTCCTGCCGCTGTTCGCCCGTACCCCAGTGTTCATTTACATAGATGAGGCCGCCGCCCTCATCTTCCGCAGTGCTTCGGGATTCTCGCGCATGCGCAGTGACACTATCGCGGGACTGAGCACTGTTTTCAAAAAAAGGTAAACGGGGATGATAAAAATAAGCAATGGCCAGCGCAAGAGCTTAACGGTAGAGGCAGAGGTAAAAGCGCAGGCACGAGATTATGGACAGGTACTTGGATGACGCTGGTGATGACATTCACAGCGCTGCCCATAATCTCGCGCCTGCGCAATAACATCACCAGTGCTCGCGTTTTGAAAACAGTGCTCAGTCACGCGATAGTGCCACTGCGCATGCGCGAGACTCCCTGAGCACTGCGGAAGATGAGGGCGGCGGCCTCATCTATGTAAATGAACACTGGGGGACGGCGAACAGCGGCAGGAGGGGGGGATAACAGACGAAATACAGCCTGCCCCCGGGGCCAACAAACCTCATTACCATAGCAAAAGGTAAGATTTTATAAAGTTGTTATGTAGGTCTGAAAGGGGGGCCAGTAGCAAGAGGAACATTTCCAGAATCCAGCCCAGGAGCTGCAGAAGGGGATTCTTTTAGTTTAATAGCGAAAATTCTGGTGACAGGTTCCCTTTAAAGATCCGGAGAGGAGACGGGTGGGCACCACCCCCAGCCGGCTTTGGTGATTGACAGGTCTTTCCCATAGTGAGAAACCTGTCAATCACCTGGAGCATTACTGGGAAAAGCCAGTCATGGGGGCGGAAAAAACCCTATTTGGGGCGACCTCTCACTCCTATTGGGACCCAGTTGGTTGTTTAATGGTAGATGGAGGAGCCTCGATTCAGAAATCTCATATTAAGGCCTGAGATTTCTTTATCTCATGGGTTCCAGTCGAGCTGCCCTCTAAGAGGTTTGGTTGGGCACCAAGTTTCCAAAGCTTTGTTTCCCCAGGCCATCATGTCCTTGGTAGTCCTTTCAGTGTACACAATGGAGGCACTAATGTTTGCTTTCCTAGTGCATTCGCTGTCTTTCCAAACATCTCAACGTGGATCTGTCACCAGTTCTCCTCACAGTATAAATGTCATATATTATGAAATAGATAGCTGAGACCTGATGAGGCTGATGTACATACTCATGCCTGATTCTAAAATTAACCTTTTACGGGTCCAGCTTTAGCGCTGGGGTGCTAGTAGTTTTAGACTTAGTACATCATTAGCTGCTAACAGGGATGAGTCTGAGGACTTATACACATACATCATTGCATTACTGAATTTACTGACCAATAAAACAATTAAATCATTTTTTGTTCTAGATTTATTTTTTTATGACAATTTGAGTTAACAAACTTTCAAACATATTGCATTATGTAAGCACTGGTTTTTGTTTTTTTTTTTAATCTGTACAGAATTAGACAACTTCATGTTCAATATGGTTGATAATATTTTAAAGGATATGAAATACAGGAAGAATATTAAGAAAAAAATCTAATTCCCCTTAAACCACCAAGCCAGTGACCTAATGCAATGGTATCAGTGATAAAATAGGGCTCTTGGAGTACAACAAATGGTTCTTGAGGGGTTTTTTTTCAAAAAATTCCTGCAGAATACCACACTTTGTAGGTGGCCGCTATTACTTTTACTTCGTAAACCACAATGGGTTATGTGGTGCAATTTTGGTAGCGATCAATGATTCAGAGGTTGAATAAAATAGCAGGTTCTATTCGAGAGGCAGAATACTTGAGTTATGAAGTCACAGCCTCATGAATGAATGAATATTTAATGTGAGGTTTCAAGCAACGTGCTTACCAGGCATAGCCAGATCTAGCCCACCCAGCCCACCAGTATCCAATCCTGCGTTGACGAGAAGCAAGAACACCAAAACAGCTGCCTACAGATGGGTGTCTCTGGTTTGGCTTATATTCTTTCTCCTATTTCATCTGTTTCATCTGAACTATATGAATTCTGCCAAGTCTCTCATTACTGTAAGCAAATTGTTTTGGAGAAATCAAAACTTGGAAAAAAAAAAAGAGCCGGACAAGGAAGAGAAGAATGCTAGGGCACGAAAGAGAAGAGTGATAGGGCATGGAAGAGAAGAGTCCTAGAGCACAGAAGAGTAGAGTGCTAGGGCATGGAAGAGAAGAGTTCTAGGGCACGTAAGAGAAGAGTCCTAGGGCACGTAAAAGAAGAGTCCTAGGGCACGTAAGAGAAGAGTCCTAGGGCACGGAAGAGAAGAGTCCTAGGGCACGGAAGAGAAGAGTCCTAGGGCACGGAAGAGAAGAGTCCTAGGGCACGGAAGAGAAGAGTCCTAGTGCACAGAAGAGAAGAGTCCTAGGACACGTAAGAGAAGAGTCCTAAGGCACGGAAGAGAAGAGTCCTAGGGCACTTCCCTCTGGCTTTTTCCCAATAAGCATGATTGAAAAATTGAGTGAGAACTGTCAAGCCAAGCTGGGTAATGGGAAGCCCGGGGCAACCTTCCAGTGGATTACTTTTATACTGCCTTGCTTTTTATTCAAGCTAAGTTTTTACTGACATGCCACAATGAAGAAGACACTGGTCTGAATTTTCCCCCTCTTCTCTTTTTACAGAAGAGATGTAGACATCTATTGAGAACACTTAAAGACTATTTTCTTCTGCAAAAGTAACTCGCATACTTTTTCCCGGAAAGATCATTGGCTATAATAATCCCTATACCAGCTAGATATCTGCAAGGAGAACCAGTATGGCTATATGGTGTAAGAGTTGTGTTAAGGGCTCACCTGGTGTAGTGGATCTTCTAAGCTGTAATTCATGATGAACAGTATGGACCAGAGGCGATGAAGCAGCAGAAACAGAATGTTAATCTGTGGGGACCAGAAAAGCAGAGTGGTAAGTGGAGGTGGAAACACTAAATACTGCTGGATGACAATCACAGACAGGAACAGTAAAGCAGTATATGCAGTCTGGAACTTTCATCAGAGTTATGGTTAATGGCAGATATGTATATGCAATCAGAAACTTGCAGCAGGAATATGGTTAATAGCAAAGATGTAAATGCAATCAGGAACTTGCAGAAAGGATATGGTTAATAGCAGAGATGTAAATGCAATCAGGAACTTGCAGAAAGGATATGGTTAATAGCAGAGATGTAAATGCAATCAGGAACTTGCAGAAAGGATATGGTTAATAGAAGAGATGTAAATGCAATCAGGAACTTGCAGAAATAATATGGTTAATAGCAGAGATGTAAATGCAATCAGGAACTTGCAGAAATAATATGGTTAATAGCAGAGATGTAAATGCAATCAGGAACTTGCAGAAAGGATATGGTTAATAGTAGAGATGTAAATGCAATCAGGAACTTGCAGAAAGGATATGGTTAATAGTAGAGATGTAAATGCAATCAGGAACTTGCAGAAATAATATGGTTAATAGCAGAGATGTAAATGCAATCAGGAACTTGCAGAAATAATATGGTTAATAGCAGAGATGTAAATGCAATCAGGAACTTGCAGAAAGGATATGGTTAATAGCAGACGTAAATGCAATCAGGAGCTTGCAGCAGGGATATCTGTAGCAGCAGACCTTTATGCAATCAGGAATCTTGACAGCAGGAATAAGATAGTTACTTGCCTGAGTCAATAGAGCTGAGAGACACTTCACAGGTCTGAGCCAGGAAATAGGAATTACATGCTGGAAAGCAGGCAAGAGTTCCTGTGAAGATAATTAGCCAGCTGGCTGGAACAGAGTCTTGAGGTCAATGAAACTAGCTCCTGCAAAAGGACTTGGTAGCTAGGGGCTATACTATCCTGATCACTTAGGCAGCTGGCTGCTGCCTGAGCCGGCCTTAAAAAGGCCTTGGGTGATGATGTCAGAGGTACTTGCTAGGTCACTAGTATAAAATGGGGAGAACAAGTACATATTGAGCCAGCAATAGAGCAAGACCCGATGCTGGAGCCGGTACAGGCGAATAACTGGTTGGTTGTCCATCTTCTATTTGGTGGTTGAAAATAATAGTTTCAAAGTAATGCCTATATGTATGTAATGTGATCACATCTAAATGTATTATTGTGTAGTGATCTTTGAAGTTCTAAAGCGTTAATATCGAGATCACCGGCCTAATTCTTCCTGTATTCTAAAAAGCTACATTTCAGAAGAAAGCATAAATAGGAGCCTGGACTTCCACGGTTTCCAAAGATAAAGGACTATACCTGATCACCTTTGGCTCTGATGAGTTCGGACTTCCTAATATTGTGATTTCAGATCTCACCTCAGATCTCTTGACCTAATATCAACAGCCTCGGATGTGTTTCAAGGACTCCCGAACTGAACCTTATGACTCCATAATTCAAAACTATAGAAGACAACCATGAAGGATCTTCTGCGCATGCGCCGAATGGAAGAAGACCAAGCTCTAGAAGAGGTCACTTGCTAACCCAGTTGATCGCTGCCATGTTCATTGCAATAGATGCAACACCAACGTAGTGTCCTGTGTTGATCGATAAACAATAGGGAACTCAGCCCAGGGTTATTTATAATCACTTAGGTCAGTACAGATTCCTTTAGGATATTTTTGAAATTGTGGCCAGAAAATGGACAACCCCTTTTAAAAATTACCAAAATTTTGAAGCTAGTTTTCAAAATCAAAACTATATAGTAAGAAGAAGCACAAATAACTTGTGAGTCTTATGAGAATTATGTGATCCCACATAGTTTTATTAATGAGCAAATAAATTATGTTTGACCGGCTCGCTATGAGTCAGCGGAAGCTCGATGGAACGGTTACAGAGCAACACTTTATTTGGCTGTATACAGAATACTGGTGTGGGAAATACTCATACTGAATGACTTCAGATAGCAAGGAGCCAAAAGCCTATCACCAGACGATGTTACATCATACACATTAATGGAAACATCTGCTGTATAGCAACCAGATGAAGAGATCCAAGTCTCTATAGACTGTATGCGGTTTAAAAAGAAATGGTGATTGTAATAACTCCAGCCCTAAAGTTGGCAGATCGTATTCTCCGAAGCATCTCTCGAGAGAATCAAGCCATCTTCAAAAAGGAAACTGAAGATTTTTTTTTTCTTCTATGAATAATTAATTAATAAAGAAACCGGAAATTAAAACTCTTAAATTATTTTTTGTTAATACTTCATTGGCTTCATTCTCAACCTCTTACGCGGGAAACAGATGCTGGGAGACAACCACCAGTGGTGGCCATTACAATTCTAGATTATTTTATTTTCCCCTATAGGCAATCTCAGAGTTACAGTTTGTACGTAAGTTGGAACGGGATGAGTAAAATATACGCCAAAAAACAATTTCATCGCCGACCTCTCTGGCCACCGTCAGATCCTCTTCATTACAGGCCGGGACATCCTACCACATATAAGCCTTGGAGGTCACTTCATCGAGTAAGGTCAAGGAGTGTGCTGCTGCCTTATGACGTGCTTTGACCTCCATAACCTAAACTGGTCTAAGTTCTGGCCTCTAGGGAAGAGGCCAGAGATGCAGCTCGTAATTGGGTAGAAAAAGGGGACCTTATAGCAGCTGGAGATGCGAGTATTACATTTTCCTCTAAGGCCACCTCGCTGAACACCATCCGGTCACCTTTCCACTGTCACACGCTGCATCTCCCACCTTTTCACTATAGGCCAAGACTTTCAACTGTGCCAGGCCTCCAAAGCCACCGCGTGTTATGAGGGTGGGGTCTGCAAGACATATGCCACAACCTTAAGAAGTCAGAGTTTTGTTTTTTTGTTTTTTTACTAATGCTCATTTTGTTCACCTCTATGGACACCTTGATGACCATCATCTGGACATCTTTTCAACCTTGCACGCGACATCTCACCTGTTCACGGCAGGTCAAGATTTCCAGATACTGTCGCGCCATGTTATAAGGTTGTGACACATGCCTAGACATTATTTTTGTTCAATGTCATCTCAATGTCCGCCTTCACCATTAGTTTCGACAGTTTTTCTGAGCCCCCACCCCAAAAAAAAGAAGCTGTGACTGATCTCTGCAGAAAGCAACAAAAAGACATCTATTGCTGATCACATTTAGACTGGCCTCCCCACTACACATTAATTAAACCCTTTGTGGCTCCACACATATTTAATGCTCCACTTTGTGGTCTCCATAGATTATGTGTGGTGGCCATAAAGTAAGACATTCTTAATCTATGGGAGCCACAAAGTGGGTCATTAATTATGTGTGGAGCCACAAAGGGGTGTAATTAATGTGTAGAACACCAGAGGGGACACTATGTAGTAAAGAAGTTACATTTTTAATGTCCCACTTTGTGGCCCCGATACGTTAAAAGGAACAGGAAATTCAGGCTGCCTAAATCAGGGGCGGGATGAATCACACACTGGTTGTGTTATTGGGGCACCATGAATTCTCTTTATTAATGCCCACTTTCACGTCCCATTATATTAATAATGCTTCCCCCTCATTTTGCCTTCATATATATTAAAAAATAAACAAACAAAAAACATCTCTTATCTTTCCTTGCTGCCACAACAAGTAATTTAGTCCTCTTCCTCCTTCAATCCCAGGAGACACAATGCAATGATGTTGTGACGCCCCTGGACTATCAGGTCGTCACAGGGTATTGTGCAATCTGCCCTCCCGTGCAATATCCACCTCCTTCTTGGTTAAGGGTCCCCAACTGTATGGTGTTGCCTACAACAGCTAATAAAATCCTAGGTACACTCTGCACCACACCCACCAGACACACCAGTGGCTGACCTGAGTGGAATAGGGTCGCCCACTTGGGGGGTTGGTTAAGGGGAGGTCAGGAGTGTCAGGAGTAGGAGAGGAGTAGTTTGGAAGTGAAGGAGAGAGGAGGTCAGGAGCAGGGCTCCTAGGAATTGTCTAGGTAGCAGACGGTGGTCTGGGCCTAAAGAATCTGGACCTCTGGTTGCAGGGGATCGTGACAAGGGGCATGGAACTGTCGAGGAGGACAGCCGGCGGCTTATACCATCACCGGGCTTGGACCAGGGCTCGATGGGGTACATGGACCCTAGGTCAAGGAGTAGCTTCAGACAACCTGACAATTTACCAGACGAGAACGGAGCCTTCAAGATCCGCTCTCCACCCGCTTCAAAATCAGGGTACTAGCGCAAAGAGGGGGATAGGACTTTCCACTAAAATGGTTCAGGAAATCCCAAGCGTGAACCCAGAGAGCAAGGTTCCACAGTTAGCCATAGTGGGGAGTGGGACCCGACTAGTTCCATACTACCGGGGCCAACAGAGAAGTGAACTTAGTGCCAGGAGGAAGGTCACGGGTCACCAGGCAGCACCATTGGGGACGGGACCCGAACTAGCTCCCTTCAGCGGCGTCCAGAACTTTGGTTTATCCAGTTGTCAGTGTCAGCTTTATGGACTGAGTGAGTACGCAAGTGACCCCCTTCGCACCCAACGATACTTGCCCCTCACCATCACCGAGTCCCAGGGCATTCCCCCTACCTGTGGAGGGTTCTAACACCTTGCTGCTCCACTCCATCACCCCCGGGTACTCTCAACAGCAGCGGTGGTACTCCACATTACCACAAACCACGGGTGGTGTTACGAACTCTAAACACAATCCCCTGTAAATACCCCCTTCATTTGAGTGGCCGCACGACCCTGGGTCCGGACACCCCTCGAGCCACCGCGGATCCGGATCCGAGCAGCCCGGCTGCTGGCACTGGGGCGGCACAATGCCATTGCGCCACCTGTGGTGAGACGTTGACATCCTATGGTACTGCTGCTCTCCTCTGATGGTCCTTGAGCTTGAATAACCAGTTTCTCTCTGTCCCGCAATAGTTGTCAACTGGATGTGCATATTGGATTGAGAACACGGTTAAGCTGATCATTCATGTTGTGGTCAAAAGCAAGAACATTTTGCCAAGAACGAAGATATGTTGCCATCTTGAGAGTTAGCCAATCCATTATGATAGTATATTGTGTCTACTTATGGATCAAAGATTGTGGAAATAGTGGGATTTGTGGGGCTACTATTCTTTCTAATTGGTTCAGGCAGAAGATATTCTTTTCAGTATCCAGATCAGAAGACTTGAAGGCCAAGGCCAAGAGCGTGATCTTAACTCCTTGAAAGACTCTCCCATTCCTGCTTTGATCTTCTCTTTGATGCTCCTTCCGTGCTGAATATGGTAATGTGGGACATTCTGTCTTCTATCGCTATTCCTTCATCCGCTTTGGTCAGGTATTTTTGATATTTTGCCAGAGATTGATAGGAGAATGTGTCTCATCTTTGTTCAGTTGTCAAAAAAAATAACTTACATGGATTTAAGAGTACCAATGTAGAGAGCCCAAGGCAGCGAAGTTAAGTGTAAGTGGCTGAATTGTAAATCTTCTTTACCATGTGAATACTTATTCATGATGTATAAGATTCATATTCTGCCACCCTACAATGAACATCATAATCTGGTGCAGTAAATTAATAAAAGTTAGGGTTCGTGCCTATTGGTGCAATGTTATTTGCTCATGTCTTAAAAGAAAAGCAATGAAGAAGAAGAAATATTACTGGTGGTCAATGTCCTGTACTCTTCACTTTAAAAGGGGGTTGTCCAGTGAAAGCAAGTTATCTGCTATCCTTAGAATAGGTAAAACGTTGCTGATCAGTTGGAGTCCAAATGCTGGGACCCGCACAGAAAGGGGCAGTTTTATTGCCGTTACAAAATGGATCAGCAAACTGAATGCCTGAGTTCTGCTACATTCTTTCCCCAATGGGGCTACCTTAAAAGCTGAACACAGTACTCTGCAACCTCCTATTGAATAAACAGAGCAGCGGTCGAGCATGTGTATTGCGGCTCCATTCTATCATGATTCCTTGTGCAGAACATCCTGTATTGTTCTGCTATGCTCTTCTGTAGAGCCAGTATAAGTTGCCTATGGTGCAGAGACTTTTCCAGGATGAATGCTCTGCTGGTTGTTTCACAGCACTGGCTTTCACGCTGTCCTGGGAGGTGCTATCACAGATGATTCTCATTCGCAGTGATTTCTCTGCTTCATTAGGGAGTGTCTTTGCTCAGGACGCCACCAGTCGCACTTCCTGGTTACAGTTGTGCTGTTGGCTCCCGTGGTGCTCAGTGTTCAGATCTTAGTCTCTCGACTCCGGACTGCTGTTAACCCCGTCTCTACCTGTCCTCTCCTGTTTCTGTTGTTTTTTCCTGACTTCTGACCTTGGACTTCCTCCTGACCACGTCCCCGTCTGCTCCCTGTATTGTGTCTGACCCTGACCTTCGGCTTCTATCCTGACCTCATCTCTTTCAACCCCCCCCACCTCCCCGTGTACTGTCGCAACCTCCTGGTTTATGATCTCGGCCGGCCTGACTACCTCTCCATCTACTGCATACAATTAGTGTCAAGCGCCACCTTGTGGCAATCATCACACATTCTTTCTCTATGGGGTTGCCAGAAAAAGCCAAGTACAACGCTCAGAAACCCCAAGAGAATAAATTGAGTGGTGGTCGCGTATGCAGATTAACAAAGATAAAATGCCTCATTCGGTGCAGGTCCCAACAGTCAAACCCCATCACTCAACAAACTGTCACTTATATACCTCCTCTTTAAGTCTACATTAGGTACTTGAGTATTCCCCATATTTTTGTATATTAATTAGTTAGTTGTGAAACATAAACTTGTTCCTTATTACTCATAATTTTCTTCTAACTAAGTTCTCCATGTGTTAGAATGAGGCAGAAGCTCTTATTACAGATAATGATGATGACTACACAGCTCTGTCGAAAGATCATAGCTCAGTTTAATTGACTAAATAGATATATCTAAGCTTATTTGGGAGAATATAGAAGGACGGATAATCCCAGTAGCCTCCCCGGAGACAACGATGGTTCTGGCTCTAGCTGGTCATGCGATGCTGGGCTGATCTGACATGGGATTTAGGCAAAGCTTACAGAAATAATATTCGATGAAATCTAGGAATCAATATGGAAACTGAAGTGAAGATAACAGGAGACTAAATTACAAAGTGTGATTGACAATCAGCCACAGATGGGGCTAAGTTATAGAAAAAAATGTGTGTGATTCTTTACACTGCGCCTACACCTAGTTTAGTAAAGTTAGCGAATAGGAAAAATGCAAGCGATGGCCAAATTAGATACTTGGTCTGCAACAAATTTGGTACAGTATCCTCATATTTTAATGGGGTCAGGTTGTAAATCAAAATCTATATAATTTGGTTGTTTAAATGGAACCAACTCAATTACCTATCAGGTCATATCCCATTTTTGGCTGACCTTCTGTTTCATGATCTCATAGATTTTGTAATATATAAACCTGATGTGTGACTTAAAGTGTAGCCAAATGTCTTACACCGCATCGCAAATCCCACACATAAGGCTTACATGTGTTCCAAAACTGAGCGATAATGTGCATAGCAATTTCCTTCATGTATACTCAATGTCAAAATGTCTACAAACAAGATACAAAATGGCTAAGGAAAGGAAAATCGTGTAGTACTAATCTGTCCTAAATGACTTGTCTATTTCGTGCAAATAAAGGAAGATTTTTGGCTGTACCGAATATCGTATGTCCAGTGCTGAATTTGGACTAGGAAACAGGTACTGGAGCAATTCTAAAGTCTTGTGTTTGCTATATAATAAAGCTTTATATATTTTTAAAATGCAGGAAGTACAAACAATATTTTGTATGAGTTTTCTTCCTTTTTGAATCACATACACATTTTTGGGTTGGCATTCCTCAAATACAGTATATTGGTGGTGCCCACTCCATTGGGATTTTTTGGTACTGTATTATATTTAGATGGAGAAAATAATATAATTAATACAAGGAACAACTTATGTGCATTGTCTGAAGTCGTCAGCTCAAAAAAGGCAGATCCCAAAAGATCCTCAGCTTTCACCTTAAATAGGGAACTGGACTTACATCGGGGCACCCTAGGTTGCATACATGGAGTAGCTACTGGACCTAACATCGAGCCTGAAACAAATATATGGAAACTAGCCTGGTTTTTAACAGAGGGGTCAGAATCAGAAGTGAATACCATAGCCAAAGGAATAGCTGAGTTTGGGTACCAGGAGGTCCTTCAAAAGCAGTCAGACAAGCTAAGATGAAGGGGGGGTCACAAGCTAGACCAAGAGCATGACAAAGACAACAGATGAATAGCACCAGAGTATAGGGAGTAAACCAAACAACTGGAAACTCTCAGCAGTGCACTGTAAATTTTAAGTAGGGTCTGAGACTGTCCTCTTGACTATTGCACAGAGTTGATTATTCCTTCTGGGCAGCACACATATATATTCTGTCTGGCCTGGTGGCACCACCGGTACCAAGCACACCAGCACGCCTGGCTGGACAGTAAATGTGCTGTCCAGTGATATTGGCCATGACATTTCCTACATCATCACTTCCTCCTGCAGAGGGAATTTGGTGTTGCTTCAGGAAAACCACCAATATGCGTCACGAAGAACAATCAACAGTCACCACCAATAACCATCACCGAGAACAATCAACAGACACCATTAATAACCAACAACAATCAACAGCTACCAGCACTAACCATCAACAATCACTAGTAACCATCATCAACAATCAACAACTACCATCAATATCCATTACCAACAATTAACTATCAGTTACCATCAATAACCAGAAACAATCACCAACAATAACCAAAAACAGCCGTCAGCTACCACAAATAACCATTGCCAACACCAATCAACAGCTACCAATAACCATCATCAACAACTGTCAACTGTTACCATCAATAGCCAACACCAATCAACTACTACCACCATCACCTACAACTATCAACAGTCACCATCAATAATCAACTATCAGCTACAACCAATAACCATCACCAACAACTATCAACAGTCAGCACCTACAATCAACTATCAGCGAACACCAATAACCAACACCAAATATCAATAGTCACCACCAATAACCAACTATCAGCTACCAACAACCATCATCACCAAAAATCAAGTCACCACCAATAACCAACAGCCACCAGCTAGCACCAATATCATCGCCAACAACAATCAACACTTATGACCAATAACCATCACGAAGAACTATCAAGTCACCACCAATAACCTACAATCAACTAACAGCTATCAACAGTCTCTATCAATAATCAACTACCAGCTACCACCAATAATCATCATCACCAACAAGCAACAGTCACGACCAGTTACAGCCGTCAGCTACCACCAACACCATCTCCAACAACAATCAACAGCTACCACCAATATTCATAAAACTATAAACAGTCACAACAAATAACCAATATCAACTATCAAGGGTCACCACCAATAACCACAAATTATCAGCTACCACCAATAACATTTATCTCCAACAATCAAATGCAACCAGCAGTATAACCATCAACAGTCACCAATAACCATTGCCAACAATAGTCAACGGCTACCACCAATATCCATCACCAACTATCAACAGTCACAACAAAGAAACAATAAACTACAACCAACAACCATGAACAGTCACCACCGATAACCGCCATCAGCTACCAATAACCATCGCTAACAACAATCAACAGCTTCCAAAAATAACCATCAACCGTTACCATCAATAACCAACAATCAACTATTAGCTACCACTAATAACCATCGGCAACAACAATCAACTATCAGCTACCACCAATAATCAACAGTCACACCAATAACCAACCATCAGCTACCTACCATCAATACCATCGCCAACAAAACAGCTAACACCAATAACCATCAACAATCATCATCAACAACCTTCACCAGCAACAACAACCCATCACCAACTTTCAGTAGTCATTGCAACAAATACAGCAAAGGCAAAGTGAGTGAAACCATGATAAGTTATGTTTTCTGACACGATCACCACAACTAGACGCAACAATGATACTTTAGATACTGAAAACATTTCGATAAGAGGTACATTACTACATTCTTGGATTTATACATTCCTCACGGTTTTCTTTTCATACAACCAGTCTTGACAATCGGGTATATGATGGATGTAGAGTTGAGAAGACCATGGACTTGCCCAGTTACTGGTCTCGAATGTCTCTGTGTGTTACTTTATGATCATGTAACAAATTACTATTTTACTGTGCAAATATCTCTTGTCATCATTTACTTTTAGATGTTTCCAACCCGGCAGCTGCCATGAGGACGTCAAATTACGTTGTGCAAATATTAGCTAGAATAACTCACTTTTGTCCCGTGGTTTCTGGAACCGTGCCTGGAATAATGTAGCTAAATTGTATCTTCTTGTGTTGATAGACGCAGTGTCCTCCTGACAGGTAGGTTCATTCTCACACTACCTGGATTACTATTATGCCGCTCCACTGTACATATTATCACCTGGAGATGTGAGCCTCGCCACTCAGCCTCAACCAATTATTTAAGGTTATTCTTGGTATTCAGAAGAGTACAATTCACCCTATGTACAGAAGTCATAGAATTCCATTCTTAAAGAGGACCTGTCAGCAGGATATTCGACCCCTAACTAATGATGCGTGTGTAAAGTCCCTTTAATACCTATCACATTCATACCTAGGTTGTAGCGTTTCGTTGGGACATTTTTGAGAAATTCGTCCTTGAGGTTTTAAATGCAAGGGCAGCGGGGTGAGCACTGCACTTTGAGCTGCCCACTGACGGCCTCTAGACTTTGATTGACAGGTCACTTCTCTCAGTGGCCAGGCTCCGCTGCACTGGGAGCATCATTGCCCGGGTGTTTTTAATCAGAAGGGGGGAACCGGTTCACTGATCTTGCAACATCATTAGGTAACCAATACGATCAGTGTCTCCATGCCCATGCCACATGATAACAGTGTCTCCCATCAATGCCCCATGCCATCAGTGTCTCCGCAACAGCACCTCATGCAATTTGTGTCTCTATAACAATTCCCCATGTCAAAAGTGTCTTCATAACAGTGCCCCATGTTATAAAGGTCTCCATAACTGTACCTCATGCTATAAGGGACTTCATAACGATGCCCCATGTCATCAGGGTCTCCATAACAATGCACCATGCCATCACTGTCTCCATAACAGTGCCCCATGCCATCAGTGTCTTTATAACAGTGCTCCATGTTATAAGGGTCCCCCTAACAATGCACCATGCCATCAGTGTCTCCCTAACAGTGCCCCATGCCATCATTGTCTCTATAACAGTGCCCCATGCCATCACTGTATCCATAACAGTGCCCCATGCCATCAGTGTCTCTATAACAGTGCCCCATTCCATCACTGTATCCATAACAATACACCATGCCATCACTGTCTCCATAACAGTGCCCCATGCCATCACTGTATCCATAACAATACACCATGCCATCACTGTCTCCATAACAGTGCCCCATTCCATCACTGTATCCATAACAATACACCATGCCATCACTGTCTCCATAACAGTGCCCCATGCCATCACTGTATCCATAACAATACACCATGCCATCACTGTCTCCATAACAGTGCCCCATTCCATCAGTGTCTTTATAACAGTGCCCCATGTTATAAGGGTCTCCCTAACAATGCACCATACCATCAGTGTCTCTATAACAGTGCCCCATGCCATCATTGTCTCCATAACAGTGCCCTATACCATCAGTGTCTCCATAACAGTGCCCCATACCATCAGTGTCTCCATAACAGTGCCCCATACCATCGGTGTCTTCATAACAGTGCCCCATACCATCAGTGTCTCCATAACAGTGCCCCATGTTATAAAGGTCTCCATAACTGTACCTCATGCTATAAGGGACTTCATAACGATGCCCCATGTCATCAGGGTCTCCATAACAATGCACCATGCCATCACTGTCTCCATAACAGTGCCCCATGCCATCAGTGTCTTTATAACAGTGCTCCATGTTATAAGGGTCCCCCTAACAATGCACCATGCCATCAGTGTCTCCCTAACAGTGCCCCATGCCATCATTGTCTCTATAACAGTGCCCCATGCCATCACTGTATCCATAACAGTGCCCCATGCCATCAGTGTCTCTATAACAGTGCCCCATTCCATCACTGTATCCATAACAATACACCATGCCATCACTGTCTCCATAACAGTGCCCCATGCCATCACTGTATCCATAACAATACACCATGCCATCACTGTCTCCATAACAGTGCCCCATTCCATCACTGTATCCATAACAATACACCATGCCATCACTGTCTCCATAACAGTGCCCCATGCCATCACTGTATCCATAACAATACACCATGCCATCACTGTCTCCATAACAGTGCCCCATTCCATCAGTGTCTTTATAACAGTGCCCCATGTTATAAGGGTCTCCCTAACAATGCACCATACCATCAGTGTCTCTATAACAGTGCCCCATGCCATCATTGTCTCCATAACAGTGCCCTATACCATCAGTGTCTCCATAACAGTGCCCCATACCATCAGTGTCTCCATAACAGTGCCCCATACCATCGGTGTCTTCATAACAGTGCCCCATACCATCAGTGTCTCCATAACAGTGCCCCATACCATCAGTGTCTCCATAACAGTGCCCCATACCATCAGTGTCTCCATAACAGTGCCCCATACCATCAGTGTCTCCATAACAGTGCCCCATGCCATCAGTGTCTCCATACAATCCACCATGCCATCACTGTCTCCATAACAGTGCCCCATTCCATCAATGTCTTTATAACAGTGCCCCATGTTATAAGGGTCTCCCTAACAATGCACCATTCCATCAGTGTCTCCACAACAGTGCCCCATGCCATCATTGTCTCTATAACAGTGACCCATGCCATCACTGTATCCATAACAATCCACCATGCCATCGCTGTCTCCATAACAGTGCCCCATTCCATCAGTGTCTTTATAACAGTGCCCCATGTTATAAGGGTCTCCCTAACAATGCACCATACCATCAGTGTCTCCATAACAGTGCCCCATGCCAGCGCTGTCTCCATAACAGTGCCCCATTCCATCAGTGTCTCCATACAATCCACCATGCCATCAGTGTCTTTATAACAGTGCTCCATGTTATAAGGGTCTCCCTAACAATGCACCATTCCATCAGTGTCTCCACAACAGTGCCCCATGCCATCAGTGTCTCCATAACAATGCACCATGCCATCAGTGTCTCCATAACAGTGCCCCATGCCATCATTGTCTCCATAACAGTGCCCCATGCCATCATTGTCTCCATAACAGTGCCCCATACTATCAGTGTCTCCATAACATTGTCCCATGCCATCAGTGTCTCCATACAATCCACCATGCCATCACTGTCTCCATAACAGTGCCCCATTCCATCAATGTCTTTATAACAGTGCCCCATGTTATAAGGGTCTCCATAACAATGCACCATTCCATCAGTGTCTCCACAACAGTGCCCCATGCCATCAAAGTCTCCATAACAATGCCCCATGCCATCAAAGTCTCCATAGCAGTCCCTCATGCCATCAGAGTCTCCATAACAGTGCCCCATGCCATAAGAGTCTCCATAACAGTGTCCCATGCCATCAGTGTCTTCATAACAGTGCCCCATGCCTTCAGAGTCTCCATACAATGCACCATACCATCACTGTCTCCATAACAGTGTCCCATGGCATCAGTGTCTTCATAACAGTGCCCCATGCCATCAGAGTCTCCATAACGATATCTGTCCAGTCTACCAGTTGTTCCAGATCTCTGTTGAACTTGAAGTATGTGAGCCCCAATGCAAAAGCTCCAATGGGACCTCAAAAAAATTTCAGGTCTTTAATAATAATAATGGTCTACTCATATGGGCCAAAGGGACTATCTGGAACTCTAGCCCTTCAGGGCGGATGCAGTTGCAATCCCTGCACTATTCTAGTTACGCCCCCAGTGGGGAGTCTTCTCGTTTTTAAAATTACTTAAAGAACAATCTAATGGGGAAGGTCCTGATGATACAATTAATCAATGGAAGTAAATGTTGAGTTTTCAATCTGTGAGATGATTGATGTGTCTCAGAAAGGTATTACTCAACAACCCATGAAGGCTTCATCTGTAAAAAAATTAGGAAACAAGAATTTCTTACCCCCTGTAGCTCCAGTGTTGCCTCTTTGGCACTATCCCTTCCTTAACCAAGAATCAGCAAAAACATTAATACATGTCCTCATCATCTCCCGCCTCGACTACTGCAACCTCCTGCTCTGTGGCCTTCCTTCCAACACTCATGCACCCCTCCAATCTATCCTAAACTTACGGCCCGGCCTCACTGCTCTGCCAGTCCCTTCACTGGCTTCCCATTGCCCAAAGACTCCAGTTGAAAACACTAACCATGACATACAAAGCCATTCACAACCGGCCTCCTCCACGCAACCTCAGATCCTCACAAGATCTCCTTCTCTACTCCTCTCTTATCTTTTCCTCCCACAATCCTACAAGATTTCTCCCGTGCCTCCCCCATACTCTGGAACGCTCTACCCCAGCATATCAGACTCTCACCTACCGTGGAACGCTTCAAAAGGAACCTGAAGACCCACCTCTTCTAACAAGCCTACAACCTACAATAGCCCTCAGCCCAGTACACCACTGCGCAACCAGCTCTGTCCTCACCTATTGTACCATCACCCATCCCCTGTAGACTGTGAGCCCTCGTGGGAAGGGTCCTCTCTCCTCCTGTACCAGTTTGTTTTTGTAATATTAGTTCATGATTGTTGTACTTGTTTGTTGTATACCCCTTTTCACTTGTAGAGCGCCATGGAATAAATGGCGTTATAATAATAAATAATAATAATCTGTTGACACAGGTGCAACGGTAACTTCATGACTACAGTATGTGACTGCTGCAGCCAATCACTCAGCTCCTCATTCTCATTCCTGACAGCTTAGATCACTGGGAGAACTATATGATACTTTGTCAAATATGAGCTAATGGCCATTCCAACTATCTTCTCAGGGCAGAAACCATTAAATTCCTTAGAAATACTAATTTGGGTAAAACAAGAGTCCAGGGATACCAGGATACCGGACATGGGTGCCACGGCAGAACTGAGTTCTCAGCAACAAGGTACAATCTCAGTGAGTTCAGCCTCAGGATTCAAGGTCTTGGGTGAACCATATTTAGCATTCAGGGAACAGAATTAATTCATTTTTTTACCTTATCTTTTGAGTAGCTTAAAAAAAAAATTGTCATGCCCTGACCGGTGGGTCAGACCCCGACTGGGCAGGCTATCGGCGCCCAGCACGCGGCTCCGTACGGTCTGCCCAACCTGCTGTTCTTCCTTCCATACAGAGTACTCAGTCATATTGAAGTCCTGGATCCTCCTTCAGCTCTCTGCCTGTGGCCCGTTCATCCAGAAACATGCATGCACTGAACAGGTCTTCCAGAACCTTCCTTAGGTGACGCCCGCCCCTTCCTGCTGTGATTTAAAGGGCCAGTACTCCTTAACCTGGAAGTGCTTCTCAGCCTATTGCAGAGAGGCACTGGATACGTAAGGCTGCTTTCACACATCCGGTTTCTGCAATGCGGCACAATCCGGCACTTTGCAGGAAAATCGCAACCGTTTTTTTTTTCTGCCGGTTGCGTTTTTTCTGCATAGACTTTAATTAGTGCCGCATGGCCTTGCGTTCCATCCGGTTTTTGCCGCATGTGGCAGATTTAGCCGATGTAGCGGCCGGATGGAACGTTGCCTGGCACGTTTTTTCGAGCGGCAAAAAAAAACACATCGCGCCGCATTCGGCCGATGCGGCGCATTTTTTAATGCATGCCTATGGCGGCCGGATGCGGCGCGATGCGGCAAAAAACGCATCCGGCCGCCGCATGCGGTTTTTGCCACTGCGCATGCTCAGTAGCATGCCGCAAGCGGCAAAAACCGGACGGGCCTCATGGGAAAAACTTATGCAAAGGATGCGGTGTTTTCACTGCATCCGTTGCATAGCTTGCACAGCCGGATTGAGTCGCACAGCTCAAGCCGGATGTGTGAAAGCAGCCTAAGTCAGCCTCCCCCCTCTGGGAGGTGCCTGAGTAACATCTTCCGGTCTCTTAGTGTGGCGTTGCTTCCTGTAAGGTCCCTGTCCCCTGTCCCCTGCCTTGTTGTTTAACCTTCCTAATCTCTGTACCTTGCCTCCATTCAGAGCCGACTGTGCGCGTCTGCTGCTCCAGTCCATACTTAGGTTTCTGCGCTCCCCAGAGTCCATACCTGTCCAGACGTGACCACTTTGCTTCAGCCCACTGGATCGGATCAAGCACCGCCAGAGAAGGTCCTTACCGAGTCACCTGTGTCAACATCCTTCCTACTACTGGATCAAGGCCTGGCTCGGTGTTCCCTTCTACCTCCACTTTTGGACCGGACTTCGCTGGTGCTCAGTTCGTACCTCTTGTGCATTGCCACTGGGCCATACCTGTGGGTATTCAGACTATTCCTGTGCAGACTGTACCTGCACTCTGGACTCTACCATAAGAACCTGTGTTGTTTGGCGCTGGTTGCGCTCTGATCATTAAGGTTCTTTCCTTCCCTGAAGCTTTGAGTTCGTCTGTGGTTTCAGCTGCCACAGTTCTCAGTAGTCCTGTGGGTTCACTACCATGCTCCCCCGTGGGTAACGCAACACTTTTCATGGTACACAGGATTCACAATACAAATGTAGGTTTTCAGAAAGAGAGAGGAGACATAAATGAAAAACAACCATTAGGAAGACAATCCAGCTGGGTCTCAGAATGTTCAGTTTGGAACCCTGAGAAAGTCACTGGTTTTAGGGTTAGGAATAACCACCCACATTACTCAGGAAAGGAACACAATCATATTGTTAGGTCCTGGTAGTGGATCCTCTGGGCCGTGTACTGGACTCCTCCAGTGAGGCAAACCGGACTGTCCGGTCACCCCACCAGAGGGCCTAGATGCACGGTAGCCAGAGCACTAGTGGTACAAGGTCAGCGTCCTTCAGGGGACTGGTAGCAAGATGTCTCTAGAGTCACAGAGTTCCTGGAGGCAATGCAGATGACGGAGACCAGGTCCAGGTACTGGATAGGAACATCAGGCGAGATCTGGATCCTGCTTGACGTAAGGGCCGAGATCACAAGGTGAAGTCGGGGATCGGAGACAGGTTCAGGCTGAAGGCAGATGATGGGAGTCACAGTCACTGGAGGACTTCCTGGGCAATCCGCAGTCAGGACCAGGTTAAAGTAGCAGGGCTGGCTCTGTGGAAGACACAGGATTAGAGAGCGGCAAGGCACTAGGAGACCTGAACACCTAGCTTACAGAACACGTTGATCAGGCGCCACCCACATGGAAAGGGGAGTCTTATTTACTCTGCACCTGTCTCAGCCATATCCTGTTTCAGGAGTGCTGGGCCTATAAGACAAGGTGAGTGGGCATAGCCCCGCCCTATACACATGTATGTGCCTAAGAATCAGAGTCAGACTCAAGAGACCAGGACGCAGGAGAGCACGAGCGGGAGCGGCAGCCATGAATGGTGGGCATGTGGACCGGATCAGTGGGTAAGGAGTGATGCCGTGATGGTGAGACTGGATCAGTGGGTAAGGAGCGGTGCCGTGATGGCGTGACCGGATCAGTGGGTAGGGGGCGGTGCCGGGACACCGGGAGCGTGACACATACAGTTAGGTCCAGAAATATTTGGACAGTGACACAAGTTTTGTTATTTTAGCTGTTTACAAAAACATGTTCAGAAATACAATTATATATATAATATGGGCTGAAAGTGCACACTCCCAGCTGCAATATGAGAGTTTTCACATCCAAATCGGAGAAAGGGTTTAGGAATCATAGCTCTGTAATGCATAGCCTCCTCTTTTTCAAGGGACCAAAAGTAATTGGACAAGGGACTCTAAGGGCTGCAATTAACTCTGAAGGTGTCTCCCTCGTTAACCTGTAATCAATGAAGTAGTTAAAAGGTCTGGGGTTGATTACAGGTGTGTGGTTTTGCATTTGGAAGCTGTTGCTGTGACCAGACAACATGCGGTCTAAGGAACTCTCAATTGAGGTGAAGCAGAACATCCTGAGGCTGAAAAAAAAGAAAAAATCCATCAGAGAGATAGCAGACATGCTTGGAGTAGCAAAATCAACAGTCGGGTACATTCTGAGAAAAAAGGAATTGACTGGTGAGCTTGGGAACTCAAAAAGGCCTGGGCGTCCACGGATGACAACAGTGGTGGATGATCACCGCATACTTTCTTTGGTGAAGAAGAACCCGTTCACAACATCAACTGAAGTCCAGAACACTCTCAGTGAAGTAGGTGTATCTGTCTCTAACTCAACAGTAAAGAGAAGACTCCATGAAAGTAAATACAAAGGGTTCACATCTAGATGCAAACCATTCATCAATTCCAAAAATAGACAGGCCAGAGTTAAATTTGCTGAAAAACACCTCATGAAGCCAGCTCAGTTCTGGAAAAGTATTCTATGGACAGATGAGACAAAGATCAACCTGTACCAGAATGATGGGAAGAAAAAAGTTTGGAGAAGAAAGGGAACGGCACATGATCCAAGGCACACCACATCCTCTGTAAAACATGGTGGAGGCAACGTGATGGCATGGGCATGCATGGCTTTCAATGGCACTGGGTCACTTGTGTTTATTGATGACATAACAGCAGACAAGAGTAGCCGGATGAATTCTGAAGTGTACCGGGATATACTTTCAGCCCAGATTCAGCCAAATGCCGCAAAGTTGATCGGACGGCGCTTCATAGTACAGATGGACAATGACCCCAAGCATACAGCCAAAGCTACCCAGGAGTTCATGAGTGCAAAAAAGTGGAACATTCTGCAATGGCCAAGTCAATCACCAGATCTTAACCCAATTGAGCATGCATTTCACTTGCTCAAATCCAGACTTAAGACGGAAAGACCCACAAACAAGCAAGACCTGAAGGCTGCGGCTGTAAAGGCCTGGCAAAGCTTTAAGAAGGAGGAAACCCAGCGTTTGGTGATGTCCATGGGTTCCAGACTTAAGGCAGTGATTGCCTCCAAAGGATTTGCAACAAAATATTGAAAATAAAAATATTTTGTTTGGGTTTGGTTTATTTGTCCAATTACTTTTGACCTCCTAAAATGTGGTGTGTTTGTAAAGAAATGTGTACAATTCCTACAATTTCTATCAGATATTTTTGTTCAAACCTTCAAATTAAACGTTACAATCTGCACTTGAATTCTGTTGTAGAGGTTTCATTTCAAATCCAATGTGGTGGCATGCAAAGCCCAACTCGCCAAAATTGTGTCACTGTCCAAATATTTCTGGACCTAACTGTATTGAGGGTTCAAGACGAAGTTCCAATATCACAGATATACATTCAAGGAGGAGAAAGCAGCACACAAGTCCATTTGTGGGTCCACTGATCCCATGGAAATACAAGTCTAGTTCAGTAGAACAATAAAGCTGGATGTTAAAGCCATATTCCGACTCTCTGAAGTCTATATACTACCATTATAATACAATGCTATCATATTTCTTGAATCTGCTTCAAGAGACCAGGCACTATTTTTAGGGGACAGTAACGGTAGCTCCACTTGTGTTACTTACACAAGGGTTCTTGTACTGTCTCGCCATCTGTTCGTGCCATCTGGAATTCTTCTGTGCTTGTGGCACATTAATAAGATAAGTGAGCTTTGACAAGGATCCCACCTGGGAATGTGAAATAGATTTAGTGAAAGCGGACAGATTTAGAATATTCAGTTGTTGATATTCTTCTCGAAACATCAGATAGCTTAAATGGTGCACATGATGATTCCACCACATTGGAAGACCTCCAATAGGCGACCTTATGGGCTTCACATTACTAGTCTCCCTGTCCCACCTTGTATGCCAAAGGATTAGTTTTCTTAGCATCCCGCCAAGTGTCCTGTTTTCATGCTTACCGGCCCATGTGATGACACCGTAATTTGCATTAGTAGTATACAGTGGTGACCGAAAGTATTGACGCCCTTGAAATTCTTCCAGAAAATGAGTTTCTCCCTGAAAATTTTATTATACACGTTTATTTTCCTTTGTGTACATTGGAACAACACAAAATAACATAATTGCAAACAACAAATTGAACATAAATTCACACAAAACAAAAAGATGTTTTGGGGTTGATTTGCTGCCTCTGGCACTTGGTATCTTGAATGTGTGCAAGACATCATGACATCTGAAGATTACCAAAGGATTTTGGGTGGCAATGTAGTGCCCAGTGTCAGAAAGCTGGGTGTGTGTCCTAGGTCATGGGTCTTCCAGCAGGACAATGACCCCAAACACTTCAAGACACCCCCAGAAATGGATGGAAACAAAGCGCTGGAGAGTTCTGAAGTGGCAGCAATGAGCCCGGATCTACATCTTATTGAACACCTTGGAGAGATCTGAAAATTGCTATTGGGAGAAGAGAAGACGCCTTCAAATATGAGAGACCTGGAGCAGTTTGTAAAAGAATAGCCCAAATTTCCAGGTGAGAGGAGTAAGAAACTTGTGGATGGTTATAGGAAGCGATTCATTGCAACTATTTATTCCAAAAGGTGTGCAACCAAATATTCAAGTTGAGAAGATGAGGGTGCCAACAATTTTGCGCTGCCCATTTTTGGTGTTTTGTGTGAAATTATGTCCAATTTGCCTTTTTTTTGTTCCAATATACACAAAGGAAATAAATGTGTATAACAAAACAAGTGGAATTGCAACAACTTTCTGGGAGAAATACTTTATTTTCTGGAACAATTTCAAGGGTGCCAACACTTTCGGCCATGACTATCTATAAATTCCTCACCTCCTGGAACCCTGAATTTAAGAGGACTTTTCACTGTAAGTTTTTTTTTTCCTCAATTTTCTCATCCACTGATTCTGGAACAGTTTTTTTCTTTTTCTTCTTTGCCCTTCTGTTCCAAAGTTATGCTCTTCGGTATCAGAGTGCGCAATTTCCATTCAAGTAACTGGGTGCATACCACAGAACTTCTGCATGGGTGTGTACTTTTTCATCGCTGATGCTGCCCAATCAAAACATGGCCACACCCACAAAGAACCAACAACAAATTTTTTGAAGGAAAAGTTTACACCCTTAAGACTGGGGGCATAACTTTGTAATGGAGGGGCAAAGAAAAACTGTCCTAGAATCAGTGGAGCAGCACCATATTTAAAACAATCCAGTGGAAAGTTGTCCACAAAGAAGTGTCAAAGGTACTAAAAGTTTTAACAAGAATGATAAAAAACAAAATAGGATAAATATGGAAATGGGTAATCACTAGCATTTTGGTTACATGCACATTTCGGCATTGGATATCAGATTAAACATGTCAGATGTATTAATATAAAATGCAGAATAAATGAAATGTTAAAGAATTTAGGAGATCTGATATTAGCAGAATTGAAGGATAGTACAACAAAACCAGGAGGTTGAGAAAAAAATATTACTAATTTTCCTATGGTAGGAATTGGAAGATTAAAGCAAAGAGTCTTTATGGAAGTGCACAGTATAGATTTAGAGCTCATGAAATAGGTTCCCCGAAATTGCAAGTTATATCCTAGTTATAAGATCCACACTAGTGATGAGCGGGCACTACCATGCTCAAGTGCTCAGTACTCATAACTAGTGATGAGCGGGCACTACCATACTTTGGTGCTCAGTTCTTATAACTAGTGATGAGTGGGCACTACCATGCTCGGGTGCTCGGTACTCGTAACTAGTGATGAGCGGGCACTACCATGCTCGGGTGGTCAGCACTCGTAACTAGTGATGAGCGGGCACTACCATGCTCGGGTGCTCGGTACTCGTAACTAGTGATGAGCGGGCACTACCATGCTCGGGTGGTCAGCACTCGTAACTAGTGATGAGCGGGCACTACCATGCTCGAGTGCTCAGTACTGGTAACTAGTGATGAGCGGGCACTACCATGCTCGGGTGCTCAGTACTCGTAACTAGTGATGAGTGAGCACTACCATGCTCGGGTGCTCAGTACTCGTAACTAGTGATGAGCGGGCACTACCATGCTCGGGTGGTCAGCACTCGTAACTAGTGATGAATGGGCACTACCATGCTCGGGTGCTCTGTTCTCGTAACTAGTGATGAGCGGACACTACCATGCTCGGGTGCTCAGTACTTGTAACTAGTGATGAGCGGGCACTACCATGCTCGGGTGCTCTGTACTCGTAACCAGTGATGAGCGAGCACTACCATGCTCTGTACTCGTAACTAGTGATGAGTGGGCACTACCATGCTCGAGTGCTCAGTACTCGTAACTAGTGATGAGCGGGCACTACCATGCTCGGGTGCTCGGTACTCGTAACTAGTGATGAGCGGGCACTACCATGCTCGGGTGCTCAGTACTCGTAACTAGTGATGTGTGAGCACTACCATGCTTGGGTGCTCTGTACTCGTAACTAGTGATGAGCGGGCACTACCATGCTCGGGTGCTCTGTACTCGTAACTAGTGATGAGCGGGCACTACCATGCTCGGGTGCTCAGTACTCGTAACTAGTGATGTGTGAGCACTACCATGCTTGGGTGCTCTGTACTCGTAACTAGTGATGAGCGGGCACTACCATGCTCGGGTGCTCTGTACTCGTAACTAGTGATGAGCGGGCACTACCATGCTCGGGTGCTCAGTACTCGTAACTAGTGATGAGCGGGCACTACCATGCTCAGGTGCTCTGTACTCGTAACTAGTGATGAGCGAGCACTACCATGCTTGGGTGCTCTGTACTCGTAACTAGTGATGAGCGGGCACTACCATGCTCGGGTGCTCTGTACTCGTAACTAGTGATGAGCGGGCACTACCATGCTCGGGTGCTCTGTACTCGTAACTAGTGATGAGCGGGCACTAACATGCTCAGGTGCTCAGTACTCGTAACTAGTGATGAGCGGGCACTACCATGCTCGGGTGATCAGTACTCGTAACTAGTGATGAGCGGGCACTACCATGCTCAGGTGCTCAGTACTCGTAACTAGTGATGAGCGGGCACTACCATGCTCGGGTGCTCTGTACTCGTAACTAGTGATGAGCGGGCACTACCATGCTCGGGTGCTCAGTACTCGTAATGAGCACTTGGATGCTCGGATAGGCACGACTCGAGTACCCAAGTATAATGGAAGTCAATGAGGTGCTTATGCATTTTTCTAGAAGATTTCCCAAAAAAATGAGTTCCGCATTGACTTCCATTATAATTGGGTACTCGAGTCGTGCCTATCCGAGCAGCCAACTCCTCATTACGAGTACCCGAGCATGGGACTGCTCACTCATCACTAATCCCCAGCAGCCCTGAGGATGGGGCTCTGTAGAGTCACATCTTGAATGGAGCAGAGGTGCGCATGTTTAGTCTTAGCTCCATTCATTGTCAATGGGACTGTCGAAAATAACCGAGAGGCACACTCCGTTTTCTCCGGCAATTTCACTAACAATGAATGGAGTAGACCTCAATTCTCTCTTTTGAAAAGTTCTTCCTGGTCCCTATACTGTTGGCAAATTGACCCCAGCACAAGCCCTGTTCACACTGAAAGATGTCCTGCTCACGACGAGTTTCTTTAGGTGGTATATAAGATGTGATGGGCTGATGATCGGGAACCGGCTTTCTTACAAAGACTTGCTTGGACTATTAGCAGAGCTTCCAACATGGCGAGGTTCACGTATGTAGCAGACATGTATATGTGAGGGTAAAGAACTCGGGCTAGAAATATGTCCATACGAGTCATCATGACATTTATTGGACAAGGCAGCATAAGTCTAGTGTTCGAAGGCTGCATCATGAGCAATCTATGACTAATACGTCTACCTAATAAATTGCTTAACTTTCACAGGGATGATTTTCGGGTCATACTGGAGAACAGGTGTGGCGGAAAAAAAATTGTCTGCAAGATCCCTCTTCATGATTCAGAAGTAAAAAGGAATAGCAATGTGCTGACAATTACTGCGCTCGTGCCAATTTTTGAGAAGGAACAATGGGGAGATTTCGAAAAGTGATGTATGAAGTGAAAAATGTATATAGGACTGGACCCGCCATACAATATTTGAGTTACAAATGTAATCGTCCATCACACCCTCTGGTTGAGCAAGCGCTCTGTATGGGTGACACTGCTCATGTGCTCCATGTGCACTCAAGTGAATGCGCATGCTCAAGCAAGAAAGCCGAAATTCTGGTGGATGTAACCCGGTTCAGGCTCCTTACACGCAGTGGCATACTTTTGCATTTTGGCTACATCATTGTCTTTAATTTAGTATATCTTTTACATGTAAGGTACAACGAGGGATCTTTTTCTTTGTAAGAATACCCCTTTATGTTTATACCCCTCCCAAGATCTTCTTCTCTCCTCCTCTCTCATTCGCTCCTCATGCAACCGACTCCAAGACTTCTCCCGAGCATCCCCAGTCTCCTGGAACTCACTGCCTCAACACGTCAGACTATCTACTACACTTGCAAACTTCAAATGGACCCTGAAAACTCATCTGTTCAGAAATGCCTATAATCTACAATGACCTCACTGCCCCACCACCATGCGGAGCTGCCGCCCCACCACCGTGCGGGGCTGCCGCCCCACCACCGTGCGGGGCTGCCGCCCCACCACCGTGCGGAGCTGCCGCCCCACCACCGTGCGGAGCTGCCGCCCCACCTTCACCCCACCTACTGTCTCCTCCCCAAAATCCTTTAGAATGTAAGCCCGCAAGGGCAGGGCCCTCTTCCCTCTGTGATAGTCTGTCTATTGTAACTTGTATATGTATTATGTATGTAACCCCCTCATGTACAGCACCATGGAATCAATGGTGCTCTATAAATAAACAATAATAATAATAATAATAATATGTTGAGCGGAGCAATTTTTTATAGCGGTCTTCGTGGAAAAACTTGCCTGGCATGCTGCTGAAGAGTTGACAAGTATATATATGTTTTAACACTATATGGAATTTGACGATGGGATCGCCGTCCCCTGGGTCAGACGGGCACTTTGAGAATAGCCTTGTCATGCACCGTCCGTATCCGCGCACGTGGATCACTTCTACTACGTCAGACTCTGTTCAAATTGCAGAGTCCGACAGACAACTTGGTCTCTCTTAAAAGGGTGGTTCACCCATATTTTGTATTGTCTAGATCGATATTATATCGAGAAACAATGTTTCTCTCAAATACCTTGTGTTGGCAATAGTGCCTGTGAGAGGCGCTATTGCAGACCGCTGGTCACCGCTCCGTGACCCTGGGCTCCATGACCTTGGGGATCTGGTGACGTCACGTCAAGTTCCTGACACTGCGGCCAGCCCCAGTGTCCATGAGTGATGGGCTGTGGACGGTGTTTCACCGCTCAGCACAGACCAGCGTGACAGCCCATCTGCTCCGTCCTTTCACTTTCACCCAAGTTCACGGCTATAACTTGTAATTTTTCAAGACTCCCATTAATCTGTTCTCTAATTTTCTGCTGTCCACCACAATGGCATAGACAAAGCCACCAGAAGACTTGAGGCCAAAAGAGCATCAATAGAGTGCCCTTCTAAAATTAAACTTTTAGTTTGTTGCTATGTATTATGAGATGGCAATGCAGACTAGGCCAAGCTAGCAAACAGTGACTTTCTCCATAAGCTTTCGAACTCTATAGGCTAATCAACAAATGGACGATGACCTACATGACCCAGTCCTTGACAGTGGCTGCAAACAATGTTAATAACACTCAAAGACTGTCACGCTTCACTTGTGGGGGCACTGAAATGGAATGGAGGAACAACTCCAAAGTGCAGTTAGCAAGAAGCCCACAAGAGGGCGGTAGAACACGTGAAAGAGGAGTCAGAAATCCTATGTCCAAACCAGGATGTCTCATCAGTTCAGGGGAGTGAGCAAGCCATAAACAGGTGGAAACAAACTGGTCAGAAGACAGGAAGTAACATCAAGAGCCACAAGGGGAAAACAGAGCCAAAGTCAGGTATCGTAACCAAGGTCAGAAGTCGGAAGATCACGTAAGTACAGAGGAAGGGGAGGAGATGGAGACATGGGAAAGGACCGGGGTCAGGCAGACAAGGTGGACAGACAGTACAAGGGAGACACAGGTCAGGGAGAGTTAAGCTGGATAGCGGGACGGATCTGAGTCAGACTCACAGGAACTAGTAGTGCATGCTGTAGAACTATTACTGGCAGCGTCCCAGGGCAGCAGCACCAAGATATGGCGCCGTGACCTCTGGAATGAGGCAAAACTGAACAAACCGCTCTTATGAGACCTAAACCCCAGAGACAGGATACATACACCAACTCAGCAGCGGCAGAGCGATGCATGAATTATGACAAAGGCTTTTTAGGGCTAACTGGCCTTAAAGGGGTTGTCCGGAACTTTAACATTGATGGCCTATCCCATCAATGTCTGATCGATTAGGTTGCGATAAAAGGCACCCCTGCCAATCAGCTGTTCCTGGTAACGCCCTGGCCTGAACTACTCAGTTGTGGAGCTGCAACATTCATCAATGATAAAATCCTGGACAACCCCTTTAATGACCTGGCTAATGTATCACAGATCACACCTTACAGGCTTCCTTCAATCCATTTAAAATAGGACCAATCTTAACTAGTTCAGAGGTCTTCTGCTTACTTACGGTTGGCCGGGAGAGAGAGAGATGTCCACAGTATTCAGATACTACTCCACTATGGTGACTAATTGTTCCACACCCCTGAGGTCCCTTTGTACCACACTGTGTTGTATCCGATCTGGCAAGGCTTGAACAAATCAGTCCAGGACCACTCTTTCCACATCTTAACCTTTAGAGACCTTGGAATGCAGACATTTTTTTAGCCAGATGGAACAGATACAACATATGAGACTTTACGGGTTTATCCAGTTGAAAAATACAGGTTGGTACCCACGTTTGGCAGGTTATCACCCAAATGAGCAGGTGCTTCTTTTACTTTATGATCTTTCTCATCTAAGTCCAACTAGGCCTTCTGGAGCTCCCATTGTCTAAGAGTCCACACTAAGAAATGGAGCAACTTTTTCCACCCACTTTCAAAACTTGTGAGGAACGCTTCTACATCTTCAGGTGGCATTTTGTACAATGGAGCTTGCACTTTCCTATGAGCAGATACAGGTTCTGCCTGGACTTGATGCTTTTTCTGGCAGCGTCTTCATTACCTGCTGTCCTTTGAAGGCCATTTGTGTAGACATTTTTTGGTTAGTATTTTCATTGCTGGAGCTGAGCACTTGCTTGGATCAACGGTTTAATAACTTCTTCCATGTCCACTGTGTTTGATTCTACTAGAGCAGCCGACATAACCCACGTCATAAAACGTACTGTATTCTCCTGCCCGCATTCTCCACCAAATGTAACAGTAGAGGAGATTCCCTCACGTGATCTCTAGGGACAGAGTGACACTTCTGGTACTCCAAGAATATGGTCCACACCAGAAACGTTTGATGAAACTGTTTTTTTGCTCTTTATGCAGTTTAGTAAAAACAAAAACACAAAAGAAAATTTTGGGACGCTAACTACACTAGGAAATACTGACTCGAGCGCTGTGTCCTGTCACTGTGCACGTCATCCTAAACATACTTAACAGTTACTTTACTCACAGCAGTTTTCTCAGGAGCACAGACAGACATCAGCTAGTGTGGCTAATCACTTGGGCATTTGATGTGATTAGCCACAATCATACCCAAAACCTGGAGTGGCTCAATAGAGCAGACAAATACACAGACACTTCATTTGCTCCCAATGGTATATTATAGGAACCTAGTTGAAATACACATACCATCAAGCATTTTTCCATGCTTTTTCACAAAATACCCTATGGGCCACGATTTAGCAAAATTTTATCTCCTGATTTTTGGCATAAAACACTTTAAAGAGTGGCTAAATTTTTTTGCACATTTCAAATTTGCAAAAATTTTCCCAACTTTTGGCATTTTCACATCAGTTTTGATTAAATTAGCCAAAGTGGGTTTAATATGGTTGGGATGGAATGTGGAAAAGGCAAATTCTTACAAGTTATGTCACTTTAGTAGTGCAACTTACTCCAGAAATGTACTCCAGTCCCTTGCTGGAGTAACATTTCTTGCAAGGCACATGGTGTATTACGACACTTCCCACCTATAGGGGTTAGCTCCTTCCTTCATTCCTAATTGATGGGTCTCTCCCACATGTAGATAAATAGGGAGAGAGCTGTCAAAGAAATCGGGATGGAGGGATGCAAACGAGTCAAATGCCGAATAATTGACTGAAAGTCATTGACTGACAGTAATTCCTATACTGGGCCACCCTAACAACAAATTCTTCTGTAGAGAATGCAGCTTTTAGGGTAACAGAATTATGGACACACTCACTAATTTACACGCTTTGCTCCAGAAATAAGATACTTCTGACCTATTCTTAGGTCAATTCCAGTTCACAGTGCCATCCCCTACTGCATAAACATTTTAGCCAGCCACCATAACAAAACATTATTCTGTAGAGAATGTACATTTTTGAGTAACAGAAAGATGGTTAAGTCTTTGGACATACTAATTTATATGGTTTTCTCCATGAATTAGATACTTTTGACCTATCATTAGTTCAATTCCAGTGTGCAGTGTCCTCCCCTATTACATGCAGTAAGCATTTTAGCCAACCACCCTAACAAGAAATTCTTCTTTAGATGTGGCTTTTTGTGTAAGAGAAAGATGGTTACGTTTTTGAACACACTCACTAATTTATACTGTTTGCTTCAGGAATAAGATACTTTTGACATATCCTTAGGTCAATAGGTCAATTCCAGCGCCCAGTGTCCTCCACTATTACATAAACATTTTAGCCAACCACCCAAAATGAAGAACTAATAAAAAAAAGTCTGAGCAATAAAAATATAAGATTGTTTAACCCACCCATTTGTAATGTCCTGGTGGTGGATTCACTAGACCGTGCACCGGACTTCTCCAGTGAGGCAACCCGGAGCTAACCGCTATACAGGGACTGTCCGATCACCCCACCAGAGGGAGCCGGAACACTAGGGGTACGAGTCCTTCAGGGATTTGCAGGGAATGTCTCTGAGTCCAAAGGCACCGTGGGCAGGATGGATGGCGGGAACCGGGTTCAGGTGCCAGGTAGGAACAGCAGACGGGGTCCGGGTCCAGTGAGCCGTGCAGGCGGATGTACCAGGTGGAGTTGGGGATCGGTGACGGGAATAGGCTGACGGAAGATGACGAGATCCTCAGCAGACGGTCCCCGGGACACTTCCTGGAGAACCAGTAGTCAGGACCAGTGGACGGAGTCTGTGGACGAGACAGGGTTAATGTAGTGACAAAGCACAAGGGGACCTGAGCACCTAGCTTGGGGAACATGTTGATCAGGCACCACCCACCAGAAAGGGAAGTCTTATATACCCTGTACCTGTATCTTGTCATATCCTGTTCCCGGGATGCTGGCCCTTTAAGACAAGGTGAGTGAGCGCGCTCCCTAATGCGCATGCGCAAGGCTCGGGTGCCGGAGGCCAGTACAGGACGCTGTGAAGGAGATGCAGGGGAGCCAGACAGCGTGTCCTGAATCGCAGGAGGACGCTGGAGCCGGCGGGCGGGAGGCACAGAGGACGCAGAGGAGGGGGAGTGAGAGGAGCAGCCGCGGGCAGGGGGACCGGGGGCCGGAGTGGTGAGTGGCAGGCGGCGCCGGGGACCGGGAAGCGTGACACCATTAAAGAAAGAAAAAACATGACAAAAAAAGGGCGATGTACTTCCCCCCCAAAATGCAAAAACCTGTCTCAGTTGTGTTTTTTTATGCATTGTACAACACTTGGATTTTTTCGTAGAATTTTTCACATCATGAAATAAATGGCTTAATTCAAAACACCAACCCAAGCACACAAAATACCCTTACATAGCTATTCTGATGGAAAAGTCAAGACGTTTTCTGTATTTATTAAAGACATTACTGAAATAGATGAGAGTTGGTGCTTATAAGTTCTATGAAGGGGGAGGAGCTATTGTTATGTGAACAGCGTTCAAGTGCAATACCAGGAATGACCCATAGGTAAGAGTGGCGCTGCTGAGCAGACTCTCATATGACCCCTTTTATTTTGTATATGTTGCCTTTGCATTATTAGTATAATTATAATATAAACATTGTATACTTCATTAATAAAGCATTGCACTTGGAATAACTCTACATATATTGGATTATAATTTTACTGCTAGTGATATTATGTATCATTTCCTACATCGGGCTACAATAAATATCACATTTCTACGAGTATAAACACAGACCAGGCCTATTGTGAGACGGGATTATGGTGTCACTCAAAGGACGTCTGTGATTCTAAAGGATTAGAACTTTTCTGTCCTGGAAAATGTCTGCAGGCATCGATGTCACAACGTCTGTCTATTTACTGGACTCTTCTTATTTCCCATTACTGAGGGGAATAGAAATCAAAGACACCAACTCCTAATATCCGATGTTAGAAAAACGATGCTTTCAAGGGATTTTATGGTTTTATGTAAATAAAGATTAAAAGTTCTATTTCCATATTGGACATATCATATATATGGCATAGACACTGGTCCTAACAGTAGGCCCTGCATCTATCCTTAGAATGAGGCCCAGAGGACTTCATCAGGACTGAAAATGCACCTGTGTGGTGAAAATTTGTAGAATTTAAACCCTTCAAGTCCTCCTCAAAAATACAAAACTCCTCCAAAACGTTTAGGTTCCACCCAAAAAAACATAGCAAAATGACTCCGCATAGATATAGCCGGTGAGCAAAAACTCTAAGCTTTTGATGAGATTTGGAGAGTTTTCACTCAATTTTTGCTTAAAAAAACCCCCAAAAAACTCTTCCAAAAAACTGTGTGTGAATACTGTCTTAGGTTTTTTTCACAGATTTTCCAAGATTTTAAGGAATTTGGAGATGTTCCAGTCCAAAAATTCAGCAAACTTGTTGTGATCACACCTTTGGATTGGACAGCGCCTAGTTTGGAACGTTTTTCATCAGGTGATGTGTCAAAGAAGTGTGAAGTCACCACTAGGGGGAGCTGGAGCACTGGAGTGAGTAACAGGGCTATGGAACCACAAGGTGTCACAGGAGTAATCACAGATAGATTTCTAAGAGAAGTTGTACAGGCAAGGTCAGAGCCAGGAGGTCAGAGCCAGGAGGTCACGCCGTACAAGGGAGTAGGCGGAGTCAGTGTCAGGAGTGAGCTGGAAGACAGAAAATGGGAGAGCAAGCAGAAGAAGTGGGGCGCAGGGACAGAACAACAAACGGAGCAAGAGAGGAAGAATAGAAGTTAAGACAAAAATGGAGGGGACCTGACACAGGGAGATCAGACGGAATGGGGAGGACTGAAGTCAGGAACGTCAAGCAGGACAGGGAGAACCGAGGTCAGAAAGGTCAAATGAAGTAGCAGGCAGAATCAAAAACACTTACAGGGACCAGGCACGCACGCTACAGAGCAGGGCTATAACTGGCGCCGCACCGATGGAGGAGACATCCTGATAAAGCGCCGGGAACGAGTCACAGCAGAATAGGCTTCACCAACCGGCTGAGCACCGGGAAACACCGACCGCAGGACCAGGTGACAAATACAACTCTGCCACAGCAGAGTCCAAACTAATTCATGACAAGAAAGACCTTCAGTTTCTTTTCTCCTACAAGGTATTTTTCAAAACCGGAAACCATAATGTAAACACTCAAAAGACTGAACATATTAACAGCAAGGTCATTTTTACTTGTTTTTTGGAGTGATTTATGATTTTAGGAGCAGACCTGCTCCAAAAGAGTTGAAAAAATTGTGTTCAGGTGTACGGGCATGTTAATTCTTTGTAGCAGTTTTTAGAGCTTTGTCAGATGGATACCACCTGAAAAACCACTTAGCATGTGTTCACAATGAGTCTTTTTACAGCATTTTTGGAGCAAAAAATTCTAAACTCCAGGGATTTCAAAAGGATTTCCAGACTTTCTGCTCAGTTTCTGCTCCACACGTTGCTCAAAAATACTCCATGTTCACAAGTGCAAAGTGGCAAGAATGCTTTTGGGAAAAGAAAACTGCAAAAACCTCTTTCAAACTGCTTCAGGAAATGAAAAATTCTTTAAAAAAAACTCTAAAAAGGAGCGTTTCTTGGGACATTTTCCACTAAAAACTCAAGAATGTATCAAGAAAACTCCGCCAGCGTGCGGAAATTTTCAGAACTACGCTGTGTTACATGACTTAGTTGGTACCTGATGAGCTCTACTTTCTGGTCCCATCTCAACACATTGATATTGGCAGAGAGTGCATCTTCTCAGACAATCAATGTCCAATGCGGTGATCTCTCTCAACCACCGATTAGCATTTCCTGACGGGACAAGAAGGTAAAAATCCTCCGGGACTGGGTAAGCATTGGAAAGGGTGATTTAACCAGTCTTAGCTCCTTGAAAATGAATAAGTATTCGCAGGACAGCCCTTTTCAGTAACACCAAAGAGAAAATCCTTTTGCCCTGACCTCTGCCTCCTCCGAGCATAATATAGGGGCATACCGAATAATGTGCCGGTTTATAATCTGACCTCTGGCTCCACTGTTGGGAAAACTCTGAGAAACCGAGACAAAAACATATTGGATGGTCATAAAGGGGTCAATGTGGTTAAACCATTGGTCACTCAACCATGAAGGCTTTTTGTATATGACCTCATCTTCTCAATAGATGATCAATGGGTTCAAGGTCAGAAGGCATTTATCAAGGACAATGTTAAGATACAAAGACTTTTCTAAATATGAGCCATGTAATGTTATTCATAAACTATTGTCTGTAAATACATAAAAAGTTGGAGAAATGTAGCTCTTTTCACCCCTCCGTTACCCAAAAGTAACTAAGAATAGCACCTTCACCCCCCTTCCATAAAGGATGTCTTTCAATAGTTGGTTTGTGGTTCCTCAGCCAGTCCTCTCGGCATGGGTCTCCAGCCAAATGTTAGTTTTTCAGACAGCTGCTTTCACACAAATGTCAACAATTCTTAGCTAATTGTGTAAATGTGTTAAAGGGGCAGCAAGGAAAAAGTCCACACCCAGAGGTACTAAAGAGAGCCACTAGTACGTTCACGGTCACACATATGGAAATATGTCGAAAACATTCTCACGTTCTTACACTCTGAAGCACACCTGGGCCTCATTGCCAAGTCAGTAGCAGGTCTCTCAACCTATCAAGTGTTATTTAAAATGCTGGTACCCTCCCTTTTGGCACAAAATCCATTAGGCCTCTTAGGTATGGTGGCCTGGTGGGAATGTTACCTCTGCAATCTGTATAGCTACACCTTTTGTGATGATTCAAGTGACAACTCTCTCATTCCTATTTCCCAATCTGGAATCCTAATGTTTCTTCAAGCCAAACAAGGACTCTGCAAAAGACAGTAATAGGTAGCACTAACACTTTTACAGGATGGGAGACTGTATGTCCTTTGCAAGAATTCTAGAAGGTTTGCATTCTTCAGGAGTTCCACCATGGTATCAAGTAAGGTTGGAAATCACTATATTAATGGGATATTTATCTTTTAGATATGTCTTTAGCTTTGTGTGAGTTCTTCTCTTGAGCTTGAGAGCATTGTGATAAATAGCTAGATGCCTCACACCTCAATCTCTGGTTGCCTTAGTTTTGGTTGACCATCAGTAGAACTTCACTATTGAGATTTAGGCTAATGACCTTTGCTGTATTCTAAATATAGAGGCTCACGCCTCAATCTCTGTATGTCCTAGTCTTGGTTGACCATTGGTAGAATGTCACTATTGAAATTTAGGCTAATGACCTTTGCTGTATACTAAATATAGTGCTTCACACCTAAATCTCTGGTTGACCTAGTCTTGGTTGACCATCAGTAGCACTTTACTGTTGAGATTTAGGCTAATGACCTTTGCTGTATACTATAATGCCTCGCACCTCAATCTCTGGTTGCCCTAGTCTTGGTTGACCATAAGTAGAACTTCACTATTGAGATTCAGACTAATGACCTTTGCTGTATACTACATATAGTACCTCACACCTCAATCTCTGGTTGCCCCAGTCTTGGTTGACCATCAGTAGAACTTCACTATTGAAATTTAGACTAATGACCTTTGCTGTATACTTTAGTGCCTGACACCTCAATCTCCGGTTGACCTAGTCTTGGTTGACCATCAGTAGAAGTTTACTGTTGAGATTTAGGCTAACGACCTTTGCTGTATGCTAAATATAGAATAATTTACAAACTCTGTAGTAATAATTGTGAGGGTTCCCAAACCAAGCATTAGAAATGCCAAACTTCATGCCTGTTGTTGTTTGGTTAGGACTATTGTAAGAATGTCAATTTGAAAGACCTTTGGTAAAGTGTTTCTCCAAGGGCAAGGGCTAATTAGACATTATGCAGTGTTCTATGAAAATAAATACCTTAAATTTTATGGCGTCACTTGCAGAGATCAATTAATCACAGTACAAGGCTACAGGGGTCAACAGCTGCACGCCTCCTGGTAGTTTGACTCCTAAAAGTAATGGCAATAAATAGAGACAAAGGTGTCCATTGTCACAAATTAGTGGCATCCCATAAAAAGTTGTGTACACCTCATAAAATGTTTTGTGGAGTATCGCTAAACAAAAAGAAGACTGAAAAAGTACCAGGTTTACGAGAAAGAAAGAATGCATGGTGTTCCAGAGCGTTGACATGGTTAAAAGCATGGGACCTAGAATATTAAAGTCAAGAATATATCAGTTGGACAAGTGGATATATTGAAATAAGCCTAATAGTCATTTGTACCCACCAGCTTAACCAAGCTATCCAACTGGCACCTTAGTCTCAGAGCCAAAGAAGTCCTATCATTCATCCAACTACTTAGAAGGATGTACAGTGATCAGCATAAATCAATACACTCCCTATGAAAAGTAAGATTTGAATGTATATATCTAATTGTTCACAAGAACAATAACCAAAATTTTGAAAAGACTGAGATTCAAAGAACATTGATTTTGAAGGACAGCACCAAGTCTTCTAGACATGCAAAGAACAAGTTGATGACATATTACATCATCTATCCTTGTAACGTCTGCCCGGTACCACAGACTCAGAATGGCTGTCATGGACAGGCTAGTGGCTAGCAGCCCGATCAGCAGGATCCTAAGAACCCCGAAACCTTTTAACCCCTGTACAGGGATCTGGAATTACAACAAGGTCCAGGAGATCACTACCTATGGAAGGCTGCAATCCAGGAAAGAGTAGTCGTCAAGCAGGGTCAATACCATGAGGTACAAAAAGGGACAAAGTCGGCATGCAAAAGGGTGACCAGAAAATCAGGCTAAGGTCAAACCGGAGATGGCAGTGAAGTACAAAACACGGCAGGCAGGAGAGTAGGCAGAGAACAGGCAGGAGTCATGTTTTACAGTAGGCAGCATGCATTTAGAAAAAGTGCACATCTACCAAGAGCCTGGAGTGATGGTAGCATCTTCTCTTTCATTAAAGAGCAGTACATCTGATAATACATGATACCAAGATTGAAATGTAGCTCCTGACACCAACAGCACTGATGCAGCCCCACATAAAAATACCAAGGACAAAAAGTGGTGGTGGCACCTTCCTGTTCAATACAGAGCAGTACACCTATGAATTGGTGACACCATCAATGAAATGTAGCTTTCTAACATCAGCATCCTTCATGCTGCCCCATATAAGGACACTGCCACCACCATGTTTCACTGTAGGCGCCATGAATTTAGAAAAAGTGCACATCTACCATGAGCACAGAGTGATGGTGTCATCTTCCCTTTTAATAAAGAGCAGTACACCTGTGAATTTGTGACACCATCAATTAAATGTAGCATGCCTACACCAGCAGCCCTCATGCAGCCCTACATAAGGGCACTTCCACCAACATGTTTTACTTAAGGCACCATGAATTTAGAAAAAGTGCATGTGTACCAAGGGCATTGAGTGATGGTGGCATTTTCCCTTTCAAAACAGAGCAGTACACCTGTGAATTCATGACGCCATCAATGAAATGTAGCTCTCCAACCACCAGCATTGCTCATTCAGATCCCCATAAGGACACTGCCACCACCATGTTTCACTATGAGTACCATAAAATTAGGAAAGGTGGACGTCTATCAAGGCCACGAAGTGATGGTAACATCTTCTGACACCTACAGCATTAAATTTTGGATAGCATCCAATAGATTTTTAAAATAAATTTAAAGAGAAAGTTTTTGAAAGCTATTATTCAATTCAGCCCCCCCCTTTTCCTTAGAGCCCTGCTTTGCCTACTCCTCATTATAGGTCTGATGTCAGCCAGCATTATTGTCACAGGATGTGATGGGATTACTAGGAACAGGGGAGCTTAAACTGGCCCTCAGACTAGGGGAACTCTCTCTGACCCTGATCCCAGAGATATACTTGAAGGTGACGATGTTCGGGCCGCCTTCCTTACCCTAGCTCCTGAACAACCCTGGACTAATGGCCCCCCTCTCCCTCCACCCAGGAGAAGGCCAGGACAGGAGTGGTTAATCCCACACAAATAAACAAATGGGGGGACCAAAACTGAAACTCACAGCAATCACTCACAGAGGTAAAGACAATATGTCATCAGGAGAAAACTAAGGGAAGGTAGGAAAAAAATCAGACAGAAAGAGTATTTCTACAACACACCAACAGCACACAGAAGTTCACCAGGAACTGTATAACAAAGCGCAAGGACCGGGTTTGCATTAAGCTATCATTGTCATTGGAGCACAGGCTCCACCTTCTTAAAAAGGGCGAAGATGACTGTGATAGGTCTCCTGAAACATGTGACTCAAGCAGCAATCCACAGGCTAGCAGAACTTAATTCCTGCAAGCCTGATTACTAACAAGAGCACAGCAGGTCAACGTCCGAGCCTGTCTGTGCACCTCAATAGCAGCATTGTGTTGAGTGTTGACTCTGCTGTCTGAACAGTGTCAGAAGTAGTCTTCACACTCGGAAAGTTTTGAGTCAGACACCGTGTGACAATTATATACATCGTACAGCAATGATCCTCTCTGGTTGCTATGTTGTCCTTCTACTTATTAAGTAAATACCTACGTAATGTAAAACATTTTTCAATAAAATAATTTTTGACCAGAAGAAACTACAATGGCAAAAAAATTTCACCCAGAATATTCGTATATGCTATCATGGAATATGGGCGAGTTGGATGAACTCTTATTCATTAACTGAATGTTTTTCAAGTGAAAAGTCAGTCATGGAGGAATTCACCCTCCAGGCAACATTAGAAATAGTTTTGGCTGCAAGATGGGGAATCTTCAGGATAAACAGAAAAGGTAATTGATCTGTGAAAGCCTCAACAGCAGGACTATTTTCATAACCTCGGTGATTTTGCAACATCCAAAGAAGAATCTTATCTTCAGTGTCTGAACTCTGATGTTGTTTGCAGGGCAAAAAAATAGCCTGATGGTTAAAGAGGTTCTCAAATAGGTAAAGTTGCAAAGTGCTCAGAAAAATAATCAACTTTGCAATGTACCATATTCAAGAATGGACTGATTTTTATTTTTTGAGGGTTTAAATCTCATTACTTTTGTTACTGGCCACCCAGCAGTCTCAGAGTGGCTGATGACCTAGGAAAGGAGCTCATACAGATTTATAGACTTCGCGCACTGCTTTGACGTTGGCATCCAACCAACCTCGGTGACCCTACGCTTCTCCTATGTTGCAGAGGCATCCTTTTTTTCTGTTATCCAGGATTTAAAGGGGTTATTCACCATCAGAAGACTTTTCCTGACATCTACAGCATAATAATGAAAGGTTACACATTGTTATATATGTGAACCAAACATTTTTGGAAGAATAATGTCACACTAGGTATGGGGAAGTACCAAGCGCACGGCAAAAGGGAAGGGAAGATGGTGACCCCTAGCCAAACCTACTGCTGGTCCCTCACCACCTTAGATAGGTTCCGCACCTATGCACCGAGCCGAATACCTGACCCTAGGTATCCTTAGTGCTGGGCCCTAAATAGGGAATGGATGGGATGAGCTCTTCATCAATCCCACTACACTACTATAGAAGACACAAGGGGGACACACAGGGGAAAACTATGAAATACTTATCGTTAGATGAATCAGGTAAAACTTCAGCAAAGTTTTCGGCAATGATACCACAGAGGAGTACAAGCCACTGCTTACAACCGTGGGTTGAAAGAACTGAAAATAGCACCAGCACAAGTTCAAAGGAAGGAAGGGGTATATAAGCACCCTAAGAATACTGATGATCCACAGCTGGGTGGAAGACAAGCAAATGCTGGGTCCAAAAGGGGGAGAGTTTAATCCTGTAGGAAAGCTACATATACCAATCAATACTGAAAAAGTATTTTTTTGCAGCCAAATGCTGTGACCTTCTATTGCCTGAAAACTCGTGACTGTCTGTCACCTGTGACACACCCGTGGCAAATAATCAAGAATGTTGAAGTTCCAACTGATAGATTTGTAATTTTTTAGCAACTGTAAGATCAGAAAAGTTCCCAAGTCACAAGACACTGAACACACAAGAAACCTGTCACCAGATTTGGGGCCTATAGGCTGTGGCCACCACCAGTGGTCTCTTATATACAGCATTCTAACATGCTGTACATAAGCGCCCAGGCCGCTATGCAGAACGTAAAAAACACTATATAATACTCACCTAGGAGGTCGTTCTGGTGCAGACAGGTCAAATGGGTGGCGCCATTCTCCGCTGCTGGCGCCTCCTCTTTCGGCCATCTTGGTCTTCCTTCTTCTGAAGCAGGCGTGCATGTCGCATCCTACGACATACACACTCGCCGACACTGAGGTCCTGCGTAGGCGCACTTTGATCTGCCCTGCGCAGGACCTCAATACCGGCCTGTGTGCATGACGTAGAACACGTCATGCACGCCGGCTTCAGAAGAAGAAAGACCAAGATGGCCGAAAGAGGAGGCGGAGAATGGCACCACTCATTTGACCAGTCTGCACCGGAGCGACCTCCTAGGTGTGTATTATAAAGTGTTTTTTATGTTATACACAGCAGCCTGGGTTCTTATATACAGTATCTTACAATGCTGTATATAAGAGCCTGGTGGTAGTGGCCGCAGCTTATAGGCCCCAAATCTGGTGACAGGTTCCTTTTAAATGCTATCCAAGGAGTATAATACTTGGTCAACCAAGACTAATTGCTTCCAAATTTAAATAATTGCTATGGTTTTTGGTGATTGTGCAGTCTGGCATTCATAATTCTGCTTCCATACTGGTCCATCATTTTTCAGAATCAGAAACAAAAGGAAGATCAATGGTCACAGGGGCATCTTTCCATTCATGATGGACCCAAATAATTGAGTGTAGTGGTGGTGATGACCACTATACCAACAAGTAAGTGCTTTGCTTCTGGTATTATACGGCCCATGGATGATACTTAAGGATCCCATACACGTTAGATTCATGTCATCCGTGGCACCAAATGACTGATGGTAGGGGAAGATGTTGATTGCACATGTGCAATTTAAGATGGGCAGTTGCATGATACTTCCAGAAATAAGCCTTCAGCTCCATGTTGATTGTCAGCTTCCTCAAAGAAAACATAGGAGCACTTGGCTGAAAGTCGGATGAAATGACAGTTGGCAATCAGCCAGAGCCTTGTTCGCCGACAGCGATCTAATGTTTACGGCCAGCTTTAGGCTCGGCCATCTTAGGTGGCCACAGTTGTTGGGTAATGTTTGTCTCTGGCCACCTTATCCGTTCTCTAGATGGGCCAAGACGATACCACATAAGTAGGGAGCAGTTTTCATGTAGGAAGTAGTTTTCCTCTAATGAGTTGAAAAAGTTGTGAAACACCAATAACTATAAGCAGAAGACCACAGTACTTCGACAAGAGAATCTGATGCTGGGACTCAACTTTGGAAAGGTGCCATTGTCATAGAAGGGGTTTTTCCAGCTCCTTGCACCTCCTGGCCAAGCTTCCAAATGAATAAAAATAACCGGCACCCTCTGGTGGAAGTAGAGGGTATATAGAACCTGGGCATGGTCCCAACGAGAAACACCTGACCAGGAGTCAGGAGCTGCTGGAAGGAAAACTGACAATAACCCTCTCCTCCAAAGGAAAGGGAATCCATTTAATAAACAGAGTCCCACAAGATAAAGTGAGATTCAGACTCAGAATCTATCACCAGAATCTGCAACAGAGGAAAAGGGAGGAACATGAAGTGATCGATGGCTGATCAGGTAGCATAGGCCCGAGTTGCCATAGTTTAGTCTGTGGTCAGGGCTATTCGAAGTCCCGCAGGAACTACCACGGACTGCAGGGTTCGGGTCTCTAGTCTGTACAGGAATCAGAAGGGTCAGTTGCAGTTTTATACTATGTTACCTTTACCTCTTGTCAGTATAATGCAATAGGTAAAATATTGCTTCCTATTGTCATGGTCCAGGACCCGTATTCCCCGCTCCAGAGTTTCCCAAACCCGTCCTGGTGATGTCAGGGGTTAACTCCCCTTAGCCTCGTTCTGGTTTCAGGAGACCCTATATCTGGTAGCTATACTAACATTCCAGCACTGGTTATAGTTTTGCTCTGCAGCCTGTGACTTTCTCTGGAGAGATTTCCTGTTTCATCTGACTCCTTGTTACCATGCCCTGACCTGTACCCTCCCCTGTTCGTCAGTCTGTCCCAGTCCCGGACATCCTACTCCTGTCAGTTGTTTACCCATCCTGGTTCATCTTCCTTCCTGTTTGTGTCTCCTCACCCTCCAGTCTTGTCTTCTGTTCCCTGCGTGCTTTGTATTTCCCTCTGCATACCTGATCTGATCTGGCATCCAACCTCGGTTCTGTTTTCTGACCTGATCTTGATCCCCCCTTTGCAGTGACTTGACTTTCCTGGCTTGACCCTGACTGCTTGACTACTCTATTGCCCCCTGGTGGTTCTCCTGTGAACTGTGTTGTGAGGAAATAGGGATATATTCTGATCTATTAAGCCATATTGCTATATCTGCCATCTTGTCAAGGTACGACCATATCTCACTCCAAGGAGAAGCCTCCACCCTTAAGGCCTAAGGAGGCTTCAATCAGTATGCTAATTAACTTGAGGAAATTGTGTTTTAGCCAGTTATTGTGACACAAGGTAAGCCCTTATGAAGTGGAGATTAGGTGAGCTGGTTAGTCCTGAGAACAGTCAAGGAAAGGAAGACCCCCCCTCTGGGACGCTGCAGAGAAGGGATAAACTAATTAGAAATGTCCTGTACAACCGAGACAGAGAGGTGCCGAGAATAGATCTTTAATATCTCATGAGCTGTGCTTGCTATAAACATGTCAAACAGAAATATCGCATCCAGACATTCAGACGATTCGAGCACATATTTTATATAGGTGTGGGACCTCTGTAGGTATCCCAAACTTGATTTTGGTCAGTGGGATACTAGCAGACTAATCATGTGTCCTATCATTGTGAAGATAAAATCATAACGGAAAATATGAAAGCATTGTCGTCCGCCTACGACATTCCCAGGCAAAGTTATGGCCAATAATAACTTCGGACATCTCATATCTCAACTCAGGGAGGTGGGAACTATAGGAAACCCCAGGGGCAGGTGATGGGCAGAACAGGGACAGACCTCGTTCTGTATAAAAATGTCCCATCTCTTCTGCCTATTGATATTTGTCTGAAGGACATAATTTCATCACAGCCAGCGTATACCCTGAAACTGGGTGGCTCCATGCGGTCCCTTGTGGCACCACCAGCACTACGGTAACTGATCACATGTGTCTGTAACTCTATGTGTATTCCATGTATCTTGTACTTGCATTCTGACATATATATTCTGTAAATTCCATCTTGTATATATTGTAGTATCTAGTGTGCCCTTAAGGCGATTAAATATATATAATTTAATCTTGGGCTATTCTGTTATCTCGATCCTGAATTCCACGTCTGTGAGCTTGGCCTAATAGTTATCATAATTGATTGGTGGCAGCAAATATATGCCAAGGATCATTGTGGGGCGGCCAGTGAGATCAGGGGAAGATTAGATATATTCCCTTCACAGGAGTCGGGGCAATATATACCTTACTCTCACCGGGAACCCTTCAATCAGCGGCATAGTAGAATAGCGGCCTCCTTGCTTATCGTCTGGTAATTCCACAATTGGCCTGACTATAAGAGGGTCGCTAAAGAGCGGATCACGTACTCTGTCGGTGGAAAGGGGTGTGTTCCTTCCTCTTCCTCCCCCTTTGTCTGACATGCCTTCTGAAGTTACTCTGCTGTACTTCAGCCTCCTTTCTGTTACAGTGTTACTTTGACTCTCCTTCACTACTCTGCTGCCACCTAGAGTGGAATACGCTGTACTACGTCTTACTAGCCCTTTGTACAGCGTGAGAAATACTTTTACCGGTCAGTACCAGATGTTGAGAAGATACTTCCCTCTATCCAAATCTGTCAAGCTACTGAGCTGGCAAGAAATGCCAGGAGATTTCAGCTCCGAAGCTGTCAGAATTCTGAATGCTGCTCCGGATTTTAACACAGGTTGTAATTCAGTATTGGTACAAGATGAACAAAGCAATGTAATTATAAAATTGCTCAACGTATTTCGGTATGTAAAATGGGATGGTGAGTCTTTTCTAAAGAAGGTTCATGAATGTGACTATAAACTCGGAGGCCTATATGTCTCTACAATCCCCGCATGCCTTCTAGGAAACCGGTTAACTACTTTTTTCCGTGTATCTCATGGCATGACGGAGCTGTACTAGAAACCCCAAAGGGGGTCGATGCACAGAAGTTTCTCTTTAAAAGCAAAATAGATAAAAATAAAAAGTGTTCCCTTCCAATACGAGCTAATAAAAACAAGTGTTAAACTTTATCTTGGAAGTTTAGGAACAGCGGTGCACCAGGGGTCACACGGAGTCACCAGACCATGAAATCCAGCCAGCAGAAAGGCTTGGATGGGGAGGCGAATGATTTATTTGCGATGCGAGACTATTGTTTTGTGTATACGCCAGTAATTGCTGTCCGTGCAAGGCTGTTAAAATTCCCTGCTAATAATAACAGGAATGTTATATTGTAGCATCAAGACTGCAGAATGGAAATTTCATAGTCAGCACCGCCACAATAACACAACGCATGCCATTTTTTTTTATATGTGTCCTGCATTGGCATAAGTAAAATATATCTTTGTACCGTGTTAGCCAGTAGAGATAGCATGGGATGCTAAATCTAACCATGGCCTGGCAATTACCATGTAAATTAGCCCCCCTACTAGTATCTCCTATTGCAATCACCTCCTTGCCCTCCTTCCCTTGTCTTCTGCGTAGCAGGACTTCTCTGCCCCCCTCGCAGGTTGCTCTGTAGCAGGGCGCTCAGGCGTGCAAAATGCACTCTAAGTGTAGAAGGTCATATGAGCCTTTCTTATTTATTCTAATTTACCAGAGAAAGCTCCAGAATAGACCTTGGAATGGTCCCTTTTGTCTGTCCGGAGTACTCGAAATTCCCAGAAATTAGCCCCTTCTGCACAATATTAATTCATTTGCTAATTATATTTGCCTACTTTTTGTCTTCTGCTTGCGCTCAGGTTTGCTTTCTCAGGCTGCAATGTTTTTATAGTTCTTTGTGCCAACGACGCTCAGCTGCCCAGTGTTACTTTTGGCTTTCAGAATTCCTCAAACTGGAATTTTCCTGGAAGCTTTTGAACTTCATTAGCACTGAATTGCCTTGGAAATGAGCATAAGCTTGAGGCCCTAACATTCAGCATACCAAGGTGTACTCATTTATGAGCAATGTTTGTTACGCCGGTGACAAAGACAACTTCAAGAGGTTGGATGACCTCATGGGAAAAATATAGCTGTTTTAAAGGAGACTTTTCACTGGATTTTTTTTTACACTTAGTACCTCCTACAATTGCCATTGTTTCACTGATTCCGGAACAGTTTTTCTTTTTCTTCTGTGTCCTTCAGTTTCAAAGTTATGCCCCCGGAACTAATAGTGCCAATTTTTCCCTTAAACTAACTGGGCGTGTACCATAGACGTTCTCTGTTGGTGTTGCCGTATTTTGATTGGCCAGCATGACAGGAAGTTGAAGGGGAAATCTGCGCCATTATTATCATGGGGCATAACTTTGGAACAGAGGGGCACAGAAGAAAAAGAAAAACTGTTAAAAAAAAAACCAGTGGAGCCATGGGAACTGAAGGAGGAACTGAGTTTACATGTAAAAATTCAGTGAAAGGTCCTCATAAAACCTCAAGACCTAATGCTCTATCCTTCAAGCCACACATCCAAGCCCTCCTCACCTCCTGCCGACTACAACTAAGTTTGTGCATTCCTTTACCAAGCATCAGCAAACACACTAGTGACTGCCCACATCATCTCCCACCTGGATTACTGCAACCTCCTACTTTGTGGCCTCCTTTCCCACACTCTTGCACCTCTCCAATCTATCCTAAACTCTATACGCTCGATTAATCCACCTGTCCCCACCGCTACTGTTTGACCTCTCCTCTCTGCCAATCCCTTCACTAACTTCCCATTGCCCAAAGACTCCAGTTGAAAACCTTAACCATGACATACAAAGCCATCCACAACCTGTCTCCTCCCTACATCTGTGACCTAGTCTCCTAGTACCTACCTGCACACAACCTCAGATCCTCACAAGATCTCCTTCTCTCCTCCCCTCCTATCTCCTCTTCCTATACAAGATTTCTCCCGTGCCTCCCTCATACTCTGGAACTCTCTACCCCAACATGTCAGACTTTTGCCTACCATGGAAACCTTCAAAAGGAACCTGAAGACCCACCTCTTCGACAAGCCTACAACCTACTATAACTCTCAATCCACTACACCACTGCGCAACTGTGACGCCCTGGGCAAGCCAGGGGTCACAGGTCACAACACCATACACACCCCACATTCCCTGCAGGAACACCAAGGTCAGACCAGAAACCCTTGTTGCCTTCCTCCAGGGGCTGATGTCCACACCAGGGGGTGGGCCAGGCGGTTTGCTCCGCCCACCGAGGAGTACACAGCCCTGGAGGCGGGAAAACCAGGCAGATTAAGTGGAGAGTTGAAAGTGTGAGGAGTAAACAGGGGAGTTGTAGTGAGAAAAGGAAGAAGGAGAAAGAGAAAAGTGACAGCAAGAAGCCTGAAGTTGGTCCGGGTGTGTGCCCCGGACTGAGACAGCAAGGTTGACAGACGGCGGCGACTGTCTGCAGGAGAGACTGCTCGGAGATTGCCGAAAGGACCGTGGACGGGTGGTGACCCGGCGGTACCGGAGCGGTATACAAAGAACAGTCAGCACCAGTGGCAGGGGCCTTTCGGATCCCGGCAAGGCTAGGAGTCGCCATAATTTGCCAAATCCGTCAGTGAAGGGGACCTCTGGGTCTCCCAACAACCAAGTCCCGATTGAAGGCAACAGTCCAACCGTTAAGGAGAGACACCGCCACCGCCAGGGCATCAGTTTCTCAGGGCCAGCGCCTGCGGGCAAAGAGGGGCTCCTCCGGCACATATCCAAGCCGGGGAGCGGCTTACCGGTGGGAACCCATCGCTACCAAAGAACCGTACTTAGGTGCAGGGAAGTGACCGTCACCGCTAACTGCAGGGAACATCAGCACCGTAGCCGTCCGAGGGACCCGTCCAACCAGCCGTTTGTTTACCGTGAACTGTGTCATCATCCTTTGGCTGAGTGAGTACCTCCGTGCCGTGCGGCACAGCGCTGCCCCTGCGTCACTGCACCTCCACAGGCCCCATAACCCGCCTGTCCACCATCCCAACCCCATCACTGGGCCCCGGGACCACCAAACCCCCTACCCACGGAGGGGTCAATCAACAACTAGCTGCCCCCTGTCACCACTCCCGGGATTCCCATACAGAGCAGCGGTGGTGTCCCAACAATCACCACAACCGTGGGTGGCGTCACGGACAATAAACTATCCCCAAAAATCAAACCCCTTTCGCTCACAGGCGAGGAGCGCCACTCGAGTCCCCGGGATCCGGCCCATCGCTCGAGCCACCGAGCAGCAACAGGCCGCAGCAGCAGGGGCAGCCGGACCCGAGCAGTGGGAGAGCGCAGCGTCCCCTCCTCCGCCCGCGACACAACCAGCTCTTCCCTCACACATCCCGTGTGGACTGTGAGCCTTTGCGAGCAGGGTCCTCTCTCCTCCTGGACCAGTCTGTTTTGTTTGTTCATGATTATTGTATTTGTCCCTACAATGTGTACCCCTTTTCACAAATAAAGTTCCATGGAATAAATGTTGATATAACAATAATAATAATAATAATAATTAAAGTCATCCATACTCCATACAAATAGATTTTACCGGACTAACTCACTGTTAAATATGTATAGGAGACTACTTCCAGTTCCCCCAAAATGAACTTATATATAAAATTTGGACTGCATTACTGCTATATAGAATATACTTCTAAAGTGAAGGTGCTTAGTACTCAAGTTGGCCAATTCATGAGTGCCCACCAGCCATGACAAGACGTATCTTTCTTTAATTGAATGCTAAACTTAATATTTATAAATGCCAGGAGAGACATGTTTGCTTATGTTAGGTTTAGGTTCCCATCAAAGAAAGGTGCGTCTTGTTGTGGATAGTGGGCTCTCATGAATTGGCCAACTTGTGAGTTAAACTTCATTGTAAAATTTTATTCTATATAGCAGTAATGCAATCCAAATGTCATATATTCAATGTTTGCATACATCTTAGCGCATACAGAGTGCTTCTCTATTCTCTTGTTTGTATATTATGCAGTTGTGGCGCCCTGGCCTAGCCAGGTCATCACAGATAACACACACAAACACCCCCATTAGACAGTGACACCAGCCAAACACAAAAACCCTTGTTGCCTCCCTCCAGGGTCTGATGTCCACACCAGGTGGGGCGGAGCCAAGCAGTTGTCCCCACCCACCGAGGAGTTCACAGGCCTGGAGGCGGGAAAAGTGGGAGAACAGTTGAGGAGTTAGAGTGAGGAGGTTGAAGTGAGAGGAGCAAGCACTTGGGTGTCTGGGTTTGTGGCCCAGGCACTGACAGCAAGGTTGGCAGACGGTGGTGGTCGTCTGCAGGAGTGGTGAAGCAACGCGGAACCCTAGGACCGGGGTCGGGCGTTGGCCCGCCGGTACCGACCAGGGAGCTAAGGGAAGCGAGCACACACAGGTAGGGCCATCGGACCCTGACCAGGCTTGGAGCCGCCGACAATAGTCAAATCCAAATGTGACCGGAACCCCAGGGGTTTCCTAACAGCCAAAGACCCGATAGAAGGCAACCGCCCACACCGTGAGGGTATACAGCTACCGCCTAAGGCTAGAGACCCAAGGGCCAGCGCCTGCGGGCAAACGGGCTCCTCCAGCATCCATCCACCGGTGAGCGGACTACCGTTGGGGATCCATAGTAGTCAATCAAGTACATCAAGGTGCAGGGAAAGACAGCCGCCATCACCTGTCCGGGGAGAGACACTGCAGCCGGCTGCGGGACCCGTCCATCCAGCCGTTTGGTTTACCGAGGACTTTGTGCATCTCTTACTGAGTGAGTACACCCGTGCCATCAGGCACCGCGCCGCGCTGTCCCTGCGACCCTGCACCTCACCAACCCTGCCTCCCCGTCACATCATCGGGCCCCGGGACCACCGACCCCTACCCACGGAGGGGGAAAACAACATCCCAGCTGCTCCATACCATCGCTCCCGGGATCCCCGTCACCAGCAGCGGTGGTGCCCATCTTCACCACGACCTGTGGGTGGCGTCACACACTAAATCCCCCAAAACAACCACCCCTTTCACTCACGGGCGAAAAGCGCCGCTTGAGTCCCCGGATCCGGCCCACCGCTCGAGCCACCGAGCAGCCGCAGCAGCGCCGGACCCGAGCGTTAGCGAGCGCGCAGAGTCAGCGGCATCCTCCCCGCCCGCGACACAGTCATAGCAGTTTGCATCTGTTACTTTCACCATACTCTCTTATCTGTTCAGAGGTGCAGGTAAGTTTTTTTGTTGTAGTATACTGTGGCCATTACATGGGAACGGAAGTACCGCTTCTGTACCGTCCCGCGTGCTCGTATGGTGGGTGGTGGCTCGAGCTCCTCACGGACCCGGGGGTCACGTCGCTCTGCAAGGGGATTGGCGCTACACGCAGGGACTTGATGGGGAGTTCCACGGCCGGGGCCGCGGTGGTTTGGTTTGGGATGTATGTTCGTGACGCCACCCACGGGTTGTGGTGAATAGATGGACACCACCGCTGCCATTAACTAGGCCTCCCAGGGACGGTGTTGCGCAGCTTGGTGTTGACCCCTCCGTGGGTAGGGGAATGATAGTCCCGGGGGCCCGGGGGAGGTGCCGAGGCAGGGGAGCGGGTGCGTACTGGGTGCTGGTGCTGTGCGGCGCGGTGCGCGGCCCGAAGGCACTGGTGTGCTCACTATGACACAATACACTGGAGTCTCTGGTAAACCAAACGGGGTGATGAATGGGGCCCGCAGCCGGCTGCAGCTTCTTCCAGAATAGGTTGGTGGTTTCCGCCTTTCTCCTGCACCTCCTTGTATGAATGTTTTGACTCCTATGCCTAAGCAATGGTAGTCCACTCCCCGACTTGTATATGCCATAGGAGCCCATTTGCCCACAGACGCTGGCCCTTTGGGTCTCTATGCTTTGGCGGTGGCTTTACCCTGTATGGTTGGGCTATTGTCTTCTAACGGGTCTTGTGTGGGATAGGTTCTAAAGTCCAGTCCTCAATCAGTTGATTCGACTCGGCCCTGTCGGTTCGGGGCTTCGTACTGGGTCTGAGTACCCCTCCTGGTGCTTCGGTTTCCAATCGGTTCCCCGATTCGGTGCCGGCGGGCCAACGCCCGACCCCGGTCCCTACGGTTCCACCGGCTGTAATCCCTGCTCCTGCAGGTGGCCACCACCGTCTGCCTCCTTGCCAAAGGTGACTGGGCTCCGACCCAGCTACCGGAGTAGTCTGTTGGCAGGCCTGGACACAGGTCTGCCCTTGAACTTGACTTCTCTCTACTCTGCACTACAACTTGTGACTTTTTTTTCCCGCCTCCAGGCCTGTGAACTCCTCGGTGGGCGGAGCCAACTGCCTGGCTCCGCCCCCTGGTGTGGACATCAAACCTGGAGGGTGGTGACAAGGGTTTCTAGGTTGGCTGATGTCACCTAGTCGGGAAGGGAGGGTGTGTGCGTGACTACCTAGGACGACCTGACTAGTCCAGGGCGTCACACTTCCTATCTCCTTGAAATCCACAGCTCTTCTTTTAATTAGCCTGCCTGGTGTGACATATGCGCACATGTGGTTCACCAGGCTACCTAATCAAAAGAGGAGCCATGGATGCTGGCTGGTAGGATGTTGAACTCCCACACTTGTGCGGCGGCCACAGACAACTGTTGTAGCCAATGGCATGGGACATTCAAATCGATTGCAATAACTCTAGTTAGTTATTATGGGGTTATTCATCACCTTGAATTTTTTTGCTAAAAGCTTAGAATTGTCTAAGACTCTGGGCTCAGTCTTAGTATCTGGGCCACCAACGATGACATGCAGCAGTCACATTGCCATGTTCAAATGTCATGGCTGGAGATCCGGAAAACGTGGTCGCATGTAAGTGGAAAATTATCAGTGTGGCACTTTTATTTTTGGGGGAGGCCAAAAGCTTAAAGATGTTGGACAACTGCTTACAGGCCAATTGTCACGCTAGGTACAGGGAAGTACCAAGTCCATGGCGAAAGGGAAGGGAAACTCTGTCCAGGGAACAGGAGGATGGTGACCCTTGACCAAACCTACCACTGGACCCAGGGATCCCTCACCACCCTAGATAGGTTCCACACCTATGCGCTGAGCCGGATACCTGAGCCTAGGTATTTCTAGGGCTGGGCCCTAAATAGGGAACAGATGAGATGAGCTCTTCATCTACCCCACTAAATACTAAAGAAGACACAAGGACACACAGGGGAAAATCATGAACAACTTATCATTAGATGACTCGGGTAGAAGATCAGCAGAGTTTTCAACAACAATACCACAGAAGAGTTTGTGGCGCCCCTGAGGCTTCAGTTGCCACAGAGTATTGTGACTCGCCCACCCCAGAACTATGGGACACCCGATGCCGGGCCGGACTAGTCCGGGGGGGTCGTCAGTGGTGGCTGGGCCCGACTCCGTACCCTGGTGGTGTCAATTAATATGGCTGGTGACTTGGGGGTGATTAAAGTTTATAATATTCGTGACGCCACCTGTGGTTTGCGGCTATTAAGCCGCCGCTGCTGTATGAGGCCTCCGGGTGATGGAACGGCAGCAATGGTGGTACTGCTCCCCACAGGTGGAGCGGTGCCCCGGTGCAACTGTTGGTGCTTGTAAGTGTCGATGTAGTTGCAGTGTAGTGCAGGGCCGACAGGGCGGTGAAAGGACCGGACACAAACAACAGTCTCTTTACCTTCTCCTCTTTTACTGTGCAAACGGTTAGTCCTGGGAGACCGTTACAGGTGGTAGAGGGCTCCGGTCGGCCTGGAAGTAACTGGGGTGATCTTTGTGGCCAGCTGAGTATGAGGCCTACTCCCTTTTCTTCCTCTGCTTTCACAGGACCCTGCACTCTGAATTAGCAATGGCCCTATTGCTGGTGGGACTGGTGGTACGTCCCTCTCCCTGTGTGGTAGGCTGGGCAGGCCCTCTCTGGTGCTTCTCTGCTGGAGTCCACACCGGGTCCTGGTGATGCAGCTGTACCTCAGGTTGCTTTGGCATGCCAGGAGACCTGCAGTCCTCCTGCCCTTCGGATTCGGCTGCCAGGAAAGGGTTTTACACCCTGGCAACCACAGACTCCGATGTCTAATTCTCCTCTGCGCCTCTCTGCCAATCCTGCTTCACTGGGCCAAGCTATTCCAGCTCCAGGCCCCAGTTCCACAGAACAGCACTACTCTGCGTCTTCACTCTCTGGACTCTCTTCACAGACTGCACACTATCTCCTCCCTCAGGTCAGGCTTGAGGAATGCTCCCTGGAACTCCAGGTTCAGAGCTCCCTCTGCTGGCCTGAGGGAGAAACTGCGTTGGATGTTGGTACCTAATAGCCAATGATTTCCCCAATTACCTCCAGGCTCAGCATTAACCCTTTGGAGGGGCAATGCTGTTGTGGCGACCAGGTCCTGGGGCGCCACAATTGCACCCAAATTTGGGTGTAATGCTCAACCCAGTTCCTGAGGAGATCAGTCCAGTTTTCACCACATTACACACTAAAATACACACCAGGTGCCCTATTCCCACAGAGGACTGGGCTAGGGTTGGGTAATAAAGGGGTCGCCGACAGAGAGGCATTTTCAGGATCCTCTCAACAGGGGCCCCAGTCCCACTAGCTTAGAACCTGGGAGAGGGATGTGCAGAGAGAGAGGGGAGCCAGCATGATCTGAAATTGGCATGCATAATATAAAAAGTGAAAATTCACACATTTATTCCAACTGTACTACAATAAAAAAAAATGAGATTTTTAGCAAATAATTGATCAATTTTTTGAGCCACCCCTGCCAACGTCACGGCAAATCTCAATAGGGGGGTCCTACTCTACATTCTGTATTTCATGTGCCATGCGGCCTCCTAGATAAAGTTAAAAGCAGAACCATAATAGAGCACACATACCTGTAACCTGTATATAACCGCTTCTATGTTGCAAAAAAGGCACTTGAGGATAGAGACCAGCCCAGGTCCCAGCATGTGGAGCAAGCTCTGCACCATACCAGGACTATATCAGAACTGATCCTCCCAGTGCCAAACAGCAACCATTGATAAAGGCGAACCAGATCCAAGATGGTGCTTAATTAGCATTGCCTGTGGAAAGGGGTGAGGTAACTGAATCTGAACAGCTACCAACAGGGGGAGTCAGGAGCCAACACAACAGTTAGAGAGTTCTCCAGCAGGAGAGCGAGGGAGCAGTCACATCTACAGTTGCTCCGGTGGGAAGGAGGAGAAGTTCACAACGATTGCCGCGGGGAGAGTGAATCTGCTCCTCACGGAACCGACACCACACAGGGCGGCATGAACCTAGGGAAGATCATACTCCACGTTGGTTTTCCAAAATCTGCCTGGACGGAGACGGTTTCAAGCCTCCCTGACCACACAGCGCCCGACAGCACAGTGTGATATAGGAACCGGGGCCTCGCATCAAGCCTTACCTCACATTGGAACCGCGGCACCTGCATATAGGGACAAGAGTACATCTTGTGAAACCCAGGGTATCCTCGTAGCTTCAAGCCAGGGGATCCACAGACAGGCGTTACAAGGAGAAACCCACCGAACACCAAACCGGACTGATCTCTAAAGGGATTCGGGTTTGACGGAGCCCATCATAACAAGTGACCGGTATTACCTGGGTGAGCGGCATCGTACAAAAGTGAGTAAACAACCTGGAACCTCAGTTACAGACTCTGACTCTTTATTGCCGGTACTGCCGGTACGAGTCACCATTACTACTCCCCTCATCATCCTCCCCGGGGCCAGCTCCACCTGTTGAGAGCGATACCACCTATAGCTGCTACTACCATCTGCCCCGGAGGACAGCGACAGCAGCGGCGGCCCATTCCCTGGCCGCATACCACAGGTGGCGTCACGAAAAACACCTCACAACTAATCCCATAATCTCTCCCCTGACATCTTCTGTGTGCCTCGGGGCAATGGAGCCATGCTAAGCCGCCCGTGACAACGACAGTCGACGGCTCGGCGACGAGTAGGTTAAACGCACCTGCCCCGTGGGGTGCTACAAGAGCAAGCCACCTGCTTGCAACCAAGGCTAGAAGTAATTGAAAAATATCACCAGCACCAGTCCAAAGAAAGGGGCAGCAAGAAAATACTGATGATCAGCAGCTGGGTGGAAGGTGAGCTCCGGCTGGGTCAAAAAGGGGGAGTGATGAATCCAGCAGGAAAGCTACCTATACCAATGACAGCAGTTACAATGAAAAGTCAGGGAGAATTCTGCACAGCCAGACGATGTGACCTTCGATGGCCAAAAACCAAATGGCTGTCACCCGTGACACACCTATGACAATAATACAGGTGGTGGACACCGAGATTGAGTAGAATAATCATCATCCATATTGTTATCTAAATACCTTTCATCATATAGATAGATAGGAGTCACACGTTATTGCATGTCTAACCATTGCTGGACATCTGTTGGCTGTTACTAACTGCAAGGAAATTCAGTCTTACAGCCAGCAACCACTAATAGATTCCTCACAATGTTGTTAGAACACACAATGCTAATGGAGGACAGATGAGCACGGCTTTGCCCGCTCACCGGTAGATCCTTCTTTAGACCTCGTAGTTAGTGCTATTGTCGCGGGCGGAGGAGGGGACGCCGCGCTCTCCCACTGCTCGGGTCCGGCTGCCGCTACGGCTGCTGCGGCCTGCTGCTGCTGCTCGGTGGCTCGAGCGATGGGCCGGATCCCGGTGACTCGAGCGGCGCTGTCCCAACGGGGACGGTGCAACGGGGCTCCGCTGCCGCTATTCCAAGTCCTCCACATCACCTGAGGGAGGGGGCGCGGCGCTCACACGGGACTCCTCGCTGCCCCGCAACTTCGCATCCAGCGCGAACCACCCCCTCTCCCCACAGTGCCGGGTGTACTGCACGATGTCGCCCGGCATCAGGTTACGACCGGGATGCTCTTCAGGCAGGTGGGCATTCACATCCCGCCGGGCTATAAACACTTCGGTCTCCAGGCCCGGTTCATATATAAACCCATAGCCCCGGCGGACATCAAACCGCCTCACCTGCCCTTCGTACAGCGGGCCCCGGACTCGGAACGTTGCCTGATGGAGGCTCTCTTTTTCCCGGATTGCACAGGCCACCAACTCCGCCTTCCTTCTTTCCCATTCACCGATTTCCAGGCCCAACGGTACCGGCTCCCTGTCCCAGTACGGCGCTGCTGCGAGCTCCGGCGCACGGGTCGGGCCCCGCAAGACCTGTTTGACATTGCCCACTGCTGGTACTCTGGGCGACAGGTCCCGCGGTGTCTTGGCCTTAGACGCTGCCTTGCATCGGCAACCCGGCGCAACCTCAGCCGAGGTGTGGGGGATGGGCACAGGGGCTTTCTGCAGTTGGGCCTTCGGCACGGAGCGGGTCATCGGCTCCGGCTCGGGGACTTTCTCGGGGGACGCCTCCGGTTTTCGGGGCTTTCCAGGGCAGCACCTCCGGTCGACTACGGGCTCCGGCTGCAGGTCGGCCCGCCTGGGCGGGCATGCTTGGTATCGCTACCGGTTGCGGTGGTAGCGGGCCTAATGGCGGGGTCACGGCTTCCGAGATGGGTGGCGAGGGAGGCAGCGGGGGGAGAGGGCTTGGACCGGGTCCCGCAGCCGCGATGACCGGCCCTTCAAGGGCATCGGGGCGTGGGTCACTCACCCTCCCTTCCTCCGCTTCCTCCTCGCGTCTCCGCACGGTCGCTATGACATCCGCCATGTCGGTCTCCCACTCCTCCATGAGGAGCTGCATCTTGACCTGCAGCCTTTGGTAGAGCTGCGCGGTCCGGATCTCCACCCATGCCGCGGTTCCAGGCGCGGGGGCTACGGTGCTGCGGGACGGCATGAACATGTTGCTGGCGGCCTCTCCCAGGAACAAGATGGCTGCAGGGTCCTGGCGTCCCTGCTTTTATAGCCGTGCTCACATGCAGCTAGCCGCCATTCCGTCTCCTCTAGCCTCTTTCCGGCCCCTCCTCTATCGGGGCGGGGTTTTGGCCTTCGCGCCTCTGCTACTCGAGAAGACGCTCGAGCGGGAACTTTTCGCGCCAAAGATGGCGACTTCTGAAATTTTCCGGCCGGATACCTCCGGCGGTCACAAGGCGCACCTCTGCCCAACGGCAGAGCGGTAAGATCCTGTTCGTGATGCCAAGTTGTCGCGGGCGGAGGAGGGGACGCCGCGCTCTCCCACTGCTCGGGTCCGGCTGCCGCTGCGGCTGCTGCGGCCTGCTGCTGCTGCTGCTCGGTGGCTCGAGCGATGGGCCGGATCCCGGGGACTCGAGCGGCGCTCCTCGCCCGTGAGTGAAAGGGGATTGGGATTTGGGATAGTTTATTGTCCGTGACGCCACCCACGGTTGTGGTGATTAAGTGGACACCACCGCTGCTCTGTCTGGGGAGCCCGGGAGTGATGGTATAGAGCAGCCAGTTGTTGATTTACCCCTCCGTGGGTAGGGGTTTGGTGGTCCCGGGGCCTAGTGATGGTGTTGGTATGGTGGACAGGCGGGTATGGGGCCTGTGGAGGTGCAGGGGCGCAGGGGCAGCGCTGTGCCGCACGGCACGGAGGTACTCACTCAGCCAGTAAACACGACACAGTTCTCGGTAAACAAACGGCTGGTTGGACGGGTCCCTCGGACGGTTACGGTGCTGCGGTTCCCTGCAGTTAGCGGTGACGGTCTCTTCCCTGCACCTATGTAAAGTCTCTTGGTAGCGATGGGTCCCCACTGGTTACCCACTCCTCGGCTTCAATCTGGGCCGAAGGAGCCCTACTTTGCCCGCAGGCGCTGGCCCCGGGAAACTGGTGCCCTGGCGGTGGCGGTGTCTCCCCTTCACGGTCGGGCTGTTGCCTTCAATCGGGACTTGGTTGTTAGGAGACAGAAGTCCCCTTCACTGACGGATTTGGCAAATTATGGCGACTCCTAGCCTTGCCGGGATCCGAAAGGCCCCTGCCCTGGCGCTGACTGTTCTTCGTATACTGCTCCAGTACCGCTGGGTCACCACCCGTCCGCGGTCCTTCCAGCAACCTCCAAACAGTCCCCCTGCAGACTATCACTGCCATCTGCTGACCTTGCTGTGTCAGTCCGGGGCACACACCCGGACCAACTTCAGGCTTTACTACTCTCACTTTTCTGTCACTCTAACTCTCCACTTCACCTCCTTCTACTTCCTCCTCCTAAACTCATCTGCCTGGTTCTCCCGCCTCCAGGGCTGTGAACTCCTCCGTGGGCGGAGCCAACCGCCTGGCCCACCCCCTGGTGTGGACATCAGCCCCTGGAGGAAGGCAACAAGGATTTTAGGTTAGCCTAGATGTACCTGCCGGGAATGTGGGGTGCATGTGATGTTGTGACCTGTGACCCCTGGCTTGCCCAGGGCGTCACACTATCAGAGACACTTAAATTCTTTCATGACAAATCTGGAAATGGCTCCTAAATGTAAAGATGTAATGCTTTGACGAGTCTTGGTTCTGCTTTCAACGTCCACATTTGCAAAACGTTGCACAGTAAATTCACGCTATTCTCTGGGTACACGTGTCCTCACTAAAAAAGTTAAGCTAGTCACACACAATGAACAGCTGGTGACCGAACTTTTGTCAAGTCAACTACTATCCCTCAAAGTGTCCTGGTAAACTTGACCAAGCATGTACGTTCATGTCAATAAGGCTAAGTTCACATTTCCGTTGTTTTGCATCAGTCACATGCGTCGCTTGACGCATGTGACTGATGCGCTGTACAACAGATGACAAAGAACAGAATTCTTTGTCGGACTCAGTTATGTGCGGGGGGCGGAGCGCGAGGGGGCGGAGTTTGGGGTGGGTGGAGACGAGCGGGGCCGTGGCACTGAGGACGTCAGTGCCGCGGGGACTGCAGGGCTGGGGACAGGTGAGTGTGTGTGTGTGTGTATACATGCTGAGTGCAGGAGGGGGCGGAGCCGAGCGGGGAAGTGTCGGGCTCCCTGCACAGCCACGGTAAATATCGGGTATAAGCAAAGCACTTTTTGCTTGGTTACCCGATATTTATCTTGGTTACCAGCATATGTGACGCCCTGGGCAAGCCAGGGGTCACAGGTCATAACACCACCACACCCTACACCCCAGTTAGGAACACCAAGGCTAACCTAAAATCCTTGTTGCCTTCCTCCAGGGGCTGGTGTCCACACCAGGGGGTGGGCCAGGCGGTTGGCTCCGCCCACCAAGGAGTTCACAGCCCTGGAGGCGGGAGAACCAGGCAGATGAGTTTAGAGGAGTGAAGTAGAAGGAAGTGGTAGAGGAGGACAGTAAGAGTAGTGACAGAGAAAAGGAACAGTTAAGAAAGCCTGAAGTTGGTCCGGGTGTGTGCCCCGGACTGAGAGACAGCAAGGTCAGCAGACGGCGGTGACTGTCTGCAGGGGTGACTGCTTGGAGGTTGCTGGAAGGACCACGGACGGGTGGTGGCCCGGCGGTACCGGAGCGGTATACGAAGAGCAGTCAGCACCATTGGCAGGGGCCTTTCGGATCCCGGCAAGGCTAGGAGTCGCCGTGAATTTGCCAAATCCGTTAGTGAAGGGGACCTCTGGGTCTCCCAACAAGCAAGTCCCGATTGAAGGCAACAGTCCAACCGTTACAGAGAGACACCGCCACCGCCAGGGCACCAGTTTCTCAGGGCCAGCGCCTGCGGGCAAAGTAGGGCTCCTCCGGCCCATATCCAAGCCGGGGAGCGGGTTACCGGTGGGAACCCATCGAAACCATCATCATCTTAGGTGCAGGAAAAAGGGACCGTCACCGTCACCTACAGGGGAAAGCAAGTGCAGCCGTCCGTGGGAACCGTCTTTCCAGCCGTGTGTTTTACCGAGAACTGTGTCATCGTCTCAGGCTGAGTGAGTACCACAGTGCCGCAAGGCACAGAGCTGCCCCCGCGTCCCTGCACCCCACCAAGCCCTGCATCACCCACCTCATCACTGGGCCCCGGGACAACTACCCCCTACCCACGGAGGGGAAGACTACCATCTAGCTGCTCCATACCATCACTCCCGGGATCCCCATACAGAGCAGCGGTGGTGTCAACAAATCACCACAACCGTGGGTGGCGTGACGGACAATAAACTCAAATCCCAAATCCCAATCCCCTTTCACTCACGGGCGAGGAGCGCCGCTCGAGTCCCCGGGATCCGGCCCATCGCTCGAGCGACCGAGCAGCAGCAGCAGGCCGCAGCAGCCCCAGCCGGACCCGAGCAGTGGGAGAGCGCGGCGTCCCCTCCTCCGCCCGCGACACATACACCGCTTAGCATTGGCTCCCTGCACACGTAACCAGTGTAAATATCGGGTAACTAACCAAAGTGTATTGCTTAGTAACCCGATGTGTATCCTGGTTACGTGTGCAGGAGCCAGAGAGCGCATGCGCAGTGAAATCCTATGGATCGCGCTGCTCAAAAAAAGTTACATGCTGCGTTCCTCCCGCCCGGCGGTCAGTCGTTCCACGACTGATCAGTCGGCGGAGGGTGCAACGCAGCATCATCAGTCACAATCCACCGCTCATACAAGTCTATGGGAACAACGGAATCCACCAAACGGATTCCGTTGTTTACCAGAGCCGCGGATTGTGACTGATACAATTTAACGGAAGTGTGAACCTAGCCTAAGGAGAGAGAAAAGCCTTAGTCGCTCTCCCTGAAGTTTATTTCCAACTGGGCAAGTGGAAATACACAGTGGAGGAACCATTGGGTTTCTTGCATAAGGAAGACCAAGGATGGACCCCAACAACATTCAGGTAATATATATGGAAAAAAAAACAAAAGCATGAGCCGGAGTATAAAAAAGCAAAAATTTGTCAGCTCATCCGACTCATGCTCGGAGTCAGAAGGTGCAAGTCTGTAGTAATATCAATCCATAAGAAAGGTGCTCCAACACCCAGGTATCATAAAACAGGAATTTATTCCCCAAAAATATGAGATCACAAAAAGGTTCCTCCAAAATACAGATTAAAACCATGTTGTATAATTTGTATCAAACACGTTTTGGACTAGTGTCCATAGTCACTAAGGACACCACTCCGAAACGCGTTTGATAGAATTGTACTACATGGAGTTTAATCTGTATTTTGCAGGAACCTTTTTCTGATTTTATATTTTTTTAGAATAAATTTGTTTTTTAGGATACCTGGATGCCGGAGAACCTTTCTTATGGATTAATAAGTTGGTGTACATGCACTGTGTAGGAGTATGTTCATGCTGTGGCCATTTAACAGACAAAACCCAAGACAGGAACAAAATGAGCATTTACCCAGCTGTAAAAAAAAAAAAAGTAAAAGTCATAGTGTATGTATGTGTATGTATATATGTATATGTAACAGAGTATTGAGCACACATTGTTTTTGATCAAAAAAGCATGAAGCCATCCCACCATGACAATGTGTACCCCAATCAGGATGATCCCTAATCTAATATTGAAACGTCACCTTGCGTCAAATGACATCAGTATAGATAGGGCAGAGAAGGACTTTTTTTGTGCCATCAGGGGCGTAGTGCCCCTTTCTTTGAGCTGCATATTTCATTTATATAGCTTCTAATGGTCATACAGTTGTCCCGGATGTGTACCGCCCCAGAAGCGGTTGAACCGCTTGGATCCAGACGTCGCTTCTCGTGGCTCGAGGGTCTCCGGACCCGGGGGCTCGGGGGTCACGCTGAAACGTGATGGAGGGTTATTTACAGAGGAGTTAGGTAGTTCGTGACGCCACCCATGGTGTGTGGTAATAGAGAGTACCGCCACTGCAGTTGGGAGTACTCGGGGTGATGGAGTGGGGCAGCCAGATGACGTTACCTTCCACGGGTAGGGGAAGGCCCCGGGACTCTGGATGGTGGATTGGGGTGCAGGGGGAGCGCAGGCTCGCTGGTTGCAAGGGATAATTAGGTACTCACTCAGAAGGAAAGCCGACGCTGACAACGTGGTACACCAAGTCTCTGGGTGCCGCTGCCCTCTTGGGAAGCTTGTCCAGGTCCCATCCCCTGCAGCACTGCCTGGTGGTCTGTGGCCTGCCTCCGGGCACAGTATTTTTAGAGTGTTTAGGTGGCCCGTGAGCTTGGAGCTTTCCAGGCCCGCTCTCTACTAAGAGTAGCAGAGGAGCTTGCTCTCAGGAGCTCACGCTTGGTATATCAGTGGTCTGCTTTGCTTGGAAAGCCCTATTCCCCTCATTGCGCTAGTGCCCCCGATCTCTGAGCTTCGTGGGAACAGTCCATATAGGCCTTGTCCTCCGCAGGTTAATTGCCAGGTTTCTTGAAGCTTCTCCCCGAACTAGGGTCCATGTACCCCGACGTGCCTTCGGTCCCAGCCCGGCTATTGAACTGCGGCTGCTGGCTATCCTCCAAGACTAGCCAAGCACCCAGTCCCAATCTCCCGCGTCTGGGTCTCCGACTCCTCCGGGTCCAGACCACTGTCTGCGACATACCGTGTTTCCCCGAAAGTAAGACAGTGTCTTACATTCTTTTTACCCCCAAAAGTGCCACTATGTCTTACTTTCGGGGTATGTCTTATATTGGAAAAAATCCCACAGCAATCGCAGCAAGTCTCCATGCAATGTACCGTATGGGGACTTGCCGCGATTGCGCCCTAAATGTACCGAAAGTTAAGGAAACTTAACCACCAGCGGCTGCACATGAGGGCACTGAAGCTGCGTGATTTTGTATGTTGTCCATGGTCCTGATGAACCACGGACAACATTACTGCAACATTTCAACATTTCTCGGTAGCCGAGCGTTCAGCTGAGCGCCCGACCGCCGGCATGTGTCAGCTCTCAGCTGAGCGCTCAGCCACCGGCATGTCAGGGCGTTCAGCTGAGCGCCCCGACCGCCGGCATGTGTCAGCTCTCAGCTGAGCGCTCAGCCGCCGGCATGTCAGGGCGTTCAGCTGAGCGCCAGACCGCCGGCATGTGTCAGCTCTCAGCTGAGCGCTAAGCCACCGGCATGTCAGGGCGCTCAGCTGAGCGCCCCGACCGCCGGAATGTGTCAGCTCTCAGCTGAGCACTAAGCCGCCGGCATGTCAGGGCGTTCAGCTGAGCGCCAGACCACTGGCATGTGTCAGCTCTCAGCTGAGCGCTAAGCCGCCGGCATGTCAGGGCGCTCAGCTGAGCGCCCGACCGCCGGCATGTGTCAGCTCTCAGCTGAGCGCCCGACCGCCGGCATGTGTCAGCTCTCAGCTGAGCGCTAAGCCGCCGGCATGTCAGGGCGCTCAGCTGAGCGCCCGACCGCCGGCATGTGTCAGCTCTCAGCTGAGCGCTTAGCTGCCGTCATGTCAGGGCGCTCAGCTGAGCGCCCGACCGCCGGCATGTGTCAGCTCTCAGCTGAGCGCTTGGCCGCCGGCATGTTAGGGCGCTCAGCTGAGCGCTTTGCCGTCGGCAAGTCAGGGCGCTCAGCTGAGCGCTTTGCCGCCGGCAAGTCAGGGCGCTCAGCTGAGAGTTGTCACATGCCGGCTGCATGTCAGGGCACTCAGCTGAGCGCTCGGCCGCCGGCATGTTAGGGCGCTCAGCTGAGCGCTCGGCCGCTGTAACTGTACTGTAAAGAAGAAAAAAAAAAAATAAATAAATTTTTACTACGTCTTACTTTCGGGGTACGTCTTACATTAGCCGACCCCCCCAAAACCCCCACTATGTCTTACTATCGGGGGTGTCTTACTATCGGGGAAACACGGTAGGTTGCTTCTCCCCTGGGAGCTCAAATTCCCAGCTTCCTCGAGCTCCTAACAGCTCGAGGGCTACCACTGAACTGACTTGTCACCTCCCACCTCCCTGCCTGACCCCTAGGTAGGCGGCCCTATTCCAGCTCAGCAGCCCACTGGTGTGCCTAACAGGGTGTGATGCGAGGTGTCACTAGGATTTGTAGATGCTGGTGGAGGCAGTACTGCAAGATGGGGACCCAGAACCATGGGGGTTGAGTCCTGCACTAAAAGATGAAGAGCGTGCAGTACCCTGTGACGACCTGACTAGTCCAGGGGCATCACACAGTCGAGTCCAAGACCTTCTCTGACCCATCAACAATGATGTAGTTTGATGCAAGGTGAGGTTTTATTATTAGAGTAGGAGCTGTACCGATTGGGGTACACCTTGCTATGGTGGGATGGTGTCATGACGTGACTGTTGGATAGTGAGGTATAAGAGCTGTCCCTCACGCTAGGGAACCCTATGTAATCTCTAACCTCAGGGATACTCCTAATGGTAAAGGCACCTGAGTCCTGTTCCTGGCCCTGCTCCTGACCAGACCTAATCCGATACTCCCCTCCCACCAGGGAAGCACATGGCAGGAGTTTGATGTTAACCACAGAAAAAGACAGACAAGAAAATCCAAAACTCTGACGCATAGCACACACAAAGCATTAGACTATATGAGATTCATTAGGAAAACAAGAGCAGGGATGTAGCTATAAAAGACAGAAGGAGTAAACTCCACAACCACAACAAGTAATAAGCAAAACTTCCACTAGATACTCTGGAACACCACACTTCACGGACCAACTAAGATAAACTATAGCTGGCAGAGGTAGAAGGATTCAGCCAGCATAAATAAGAGGGGAGCAGATGTGATTGGACTCCCCACATCATGTGATCAAAGGAGACTGACAAACAGACTAGCAGAGATGAACTCTTGCTAGCCTGCCTATGAATCAGGTCGACACCCAAGTCTCCCTACGTTGATCCCAAACACCAGAGAATTTCTCAGGTGGAGTGTCAGAATCTGAACAGAACCTGATGCCACCATGACAATTGGAAAACTTAGTGAAAATTTCCATGTGATATGGTTTTATACTTTTTTTTTTAAATCAAAAACAGGTGCACAACTCAGGAGACAGGAGCACACACACAAAGTAGGGTAAGACTATGATGCCGGTGCTTTCTATTAAATCCATTCCCTCCTTAGACAGAAGATGTGTGCTCCTAAGCTAGGGGGTGTTTTTGAGCAATCCATGAGGGTCTCAGGACCCGGACCCATACCAATTTGCTCTTAACCATAAGAGCAATTAAATAACAATCTGTAACTTAAACTCACTGGGAGTAGATGTTTTAGTTCTACTGGAAAGACAAAGCTCAAAATCTTGAATCTCAAAAAATCTTGGCTTCAAACTCACATTGTTGGAAATAGAAATGAAGCAGAAGAATGAAAAATGGATTCTATGACCTAAATTATCATCTAATTTATCAAGAAGCTAAATCAACATTTTTGCACTTGGACATCACCAGATGGAGTTGACTAAAGTTATATAAACTACATTCCCTGTTCGAAAAGATGGAAGACCAAGAACATTCCCCGGAGCAGATTGTCTGGAGATAGTGATGACGGAACAAAGATTGAGTTCCAACATCAAAGAGAAATGTCTGCTTGGGGAGTAAGTGCTGAAGGATCTCACTTAGTGAGACATAATGGAAGAAGCAAAGGCCAAGATTAAAAAAATAAATAAATCTAAGATATTAAGCATTTATTACATTAAAACGATAGTTATCTCCTTAAAGAGCAAAGGAACACATTGGAGTTATCTTATTTTGGACACATTTTGAGAAGAAGCAGATTTCAGGAAAAAAAAATACTTTGAAAAGTTGGAAAGAGAAAAAGAACTGGACCAAATAGAAAAAAAATCTGCGAATGATAAGAAGAGTTTATTGAGCTCTTGGGTGGTACTGGTTCGCCTTATGGAGATCCATCTGGTGCAGGGAGTCTTAAGCTGTCTCTTCAGACAGTATTCTTGAAAATCCCTGATCAGGACTTCTAGGATAATTAGGAAGATCCTGGGGTCAATAATCCATGGATATATGCTTATATTTAGATTTCATAAAGGATTTATCCCAAATATAAAAAAAATGGCTTCTGCCAATTTTGTCTTCCTTTGTGTGATGCTAGTCACTACTTCTGGATAGTATAGACGGAAGGGTAGTCAGACAAGCCGGGATCAGGAAACAGGAGGACATGACAGGACACAGGGAGTAAACAGAAGCGCAGTCAGGTCACAAGTCGAGGGTCAGAATTCCAGGAGAGTACGTACTAGATTCAGGGAGCAGACAGAGACGTGGTCAGGTAACAGTCCGAAGTCAGAAGCCAGGAGGAAACGACAAGAACAGGGAGCAGACAGAGACATGGTCAAGTAACGGTCAGAAGCCAGGAGGTAACGACAAGAACAGGGAGCAGGCAAAGAGGAGTCAAACAACGGTTTGGGGTCAAATAACTTAGATCAGAACACAAGCATGAATACAAGCCAAGAGCACAACTGCAGAACCAGAGAGTACGACTGGAGAAGCTCTGGGAGAGCATGCTCCGTAATGAAGCAGAGCAATTACCAGGAAGGTGGAACACCTGAGTAATCAGCACCTCCCAGAACCTGCATGGAATCCTGCGCTGTCAAACAACCTGTCAGCTAGTGCTCAAAGAAACACAGCAGAGCATCTCCAAATGTAAGATGCTCTGCACAAAGGAATAATGTCACTGCCGGCTCCATAATTCAGGAAGGCGCAGCAGAGTATCACCTGTGTGCAACATGCTCTGTACAGAGGAATCATGACACTTTGGTCACTCTTTGGTCACTATGTCATACTGAGGTCACCATTAGGAAATTTAGAAAGATGTGCTGTAGGAGTTTGTGAAAGCAAAGTATGGCAGAGCTTGGGTCCTATATGGCAGGATGTAGGAATCATTTTCCATTGGGTCACACCATGTTATGCCTATCTAAATATTTGGCCACGCCAATCCTTCCATGGTTTACCTGTGGAATTACATTATATCTCCAAAAACAGAAAACTAGTATACACCGGTATACACTGTAATAGCAGACGTTGTCCTCATATTAGTATGTTTTATGTTATGTTTGATAAAATACCCCAAAAAGTGGTGGTAAGTTTCTCCATCACATTGGTATTTATGATATAATTAGGAAAAATGTCCATAAAGAGTTTGCTGTAAGGTGAAGTTAAGCTTTGGAGTATGACATGTATTTATCGCTATTGAAAGAGGCCTTAGGGAGAAAAAAACAACAAGACTTATGTTAGAAGAAGAAAATAGGATTACAACATTTTTAACTAGATTTTCTTTAAATAGGAAATCCCTTTAACCCTGCTGTTTAAAGGATTGAGATGTACATGGGTCAATGGTGCAACATTAGTCCATTTGTATAGTATTACATAATTAATGCTTCAAACTGCAACATTAGTTGTTATGGGTTCACCTTGTGACGTGGATTCTCTAAGCCATAGATCTGGGACCAGAGGCAAGAATGCAGCAGAGTTGGTCTTGACGAGCGACACATGGATCAGAGAAGAGCTGGATTGCAATGTATTCAGGATGACAGACAAAGAAATGGAGATGAAGGCACAAATAAAGTAGGGCCAGTTGTGGGAAAATTAACTGTATATGCAACTGGTATCTTCAAGCAGGGAAGAAGTTAATCACGGGAGTGCAGTCTAAACTATTTCAGCAAGACAATAGTTAATAGCAGTATTGTATCCAAACTAGAAATGGGTAAGTGCAGGAAAGCAGTAAAATGTATGCAAATGGCAGACTTTCTTGCAGAGATGTTACCTTGATTGCAGGTGTGAACAGAATCAAGAACAGTTGCGAGTACTTGGAAATCTGCATGCCAAAAGGTTGATGTTGCCAACACATAGCAAGCGTGACTGAGCTTATAAATAATGCTAGTTGTAGCATGGAAGTCAGGGTTAGTGGAAGTAAATGATTAGACCACCTGGCTTCTGCTCAGCCCCCCCCCCCCAAAAAAAAGAAGCCAACTTCTGAAAAATTCGATGCATCTGTGAATTATGCTACCTAATACTTAAACATTTGGCATCTGGCTAAGCCATTCTTAAAAGCCTAGGTGATGATTTCAGGAGTTCGATGAGTTGCCTAAAAAACAGCTATGAACAACTGTAAATGAAGGCTGCCATAGGGGAATGGGGCAAGGACCGGTGCTGGGGCTGGGACAGGTGAGTAGTGAGTAAGATTAGTTATACTGTATGGAGTTCTTCTGTCTCAACAGTTTAAGGTGACCTCTTGCATCCAAACTCATAAGTAATGTTTGTTTTGTGGATATCCAGCCCAGCAATGTTGAATCTGGTCAGTCTATTAAATGTTTCACTATTGAAGGATCCTTAGAATATGACTTGTGTGCAAACCTCATTCACATATGGGATCATACCTTTACATAGGTTTTCAATTTTACAGACCCTTAGAGTTTTCTGTACCTCTATAGCCCTGTACATTGTATACATGAGGTAATCAGATGCAATTTTATAGGAGATTCTTCATCCTTTGAACCTACTACATGCCCATTAGATTCCATAGTTAACAGTGAACATGGCATCTAGGTGTTAGACACAGTTAAGTGCAAGAAAGCAGTGAAATGTAGGAAAACACTACACTTGCTTGAAGAAATATGTTACCTTGATTGCAGAAGCGAGGTGAGAACAAGACCGGGAAGGTGACTCCTTTGGGCCCCCATGACACAATCGCGGAAATTTTAAGGATTGTATAATGGCAGCTAAGGTTCCATGTGCAGCCCCAATTTGGACCTTTGCTATAAGACCCCTGGATTTCTATAAATGTCAGTGGCAACAACTCAATATTACGATACCACAGGGATGCCATGTTGTATTATACAGGTTCCATACATATGGCTATATTATGACTTCTATAGTTTAAGGGGCTACCATTTACCCTGCTGACCTGGGCACCAAAGATATTCAGCCCGGATCCTAGACTTAGTTTCGAGAGCAATCGAAAGGCATTTACACAACATACGATATATTATTGAACAGCCGGTGTTTTATAGGTGGCTATAATTATTTAGGCATTTATGGTATAAGTATTTGGAGCTTATACTGTACTCAATAGGTGGTCAATAAAGGCTAACCTCATTATTCAATATGATGACGCCAGCCCTGACCTAAGTCAACGAGCTACTTCCCCCAGAGGAAAAGCCGTATTCCACTGAGGTGTTAGGGGCTTGTTGGCCAGTTCCTTCCATATGATTTAAGAGCCCAATCCTTCACTGAAGTGACAGCAAATGTGTTTAGCTTAGGGTAATGAATGTTTAAGTGCTTTAACCTGCTTAGGGTCAGTCAGCCATGTAATATTAGGAGAAAGGGGTCACGGTACAGACCTGAAAAATGTACATATGTGTTTTGTTTAGAGTAAATAGTCACATTCCTTGATTACAAGAGCTCAAGTATCGGAGAAGGTTAAGAGAAAAAGAAACAATCATGTCATGTTCGATTCCATTATTCATCATCAACCCCAAGATGTTTATACCATCGGTAATCAAGCCAAACCCTCATTTACAACTCCTTCACTAGACTCTAAGACTTCACTTTTGGTGTTCCGATTGGCAGGACCAATAATTTGATTCTGCTTGTATCTTGATGGAAATGACCAAGGTCAACATGAACTAATAAAACATGGGTTGGTCAATGGATTATCCCACTACAAAGTAATACAGGACTTGACTATCTCCAGTAGACCAATAGACTTTGAACAGAGCTAAATTGCGCATGCGTGACCAACGATTTGTTCCTACCCCTCCAGAAAGGGTTCTCGAGATCCCCGTTCAAGTGATCAATGGGATTTTCAGAGGTCTTATAGAGAGGTGATAAGTAATAAATTGTTTTAAGGAAAAATGCCTTTTGTTACCTATAAAGCCAAGCAAAAGACGTGGAATGACCAATTTTGCTCCATATTTTTCAAAACAGCAGATATCAAACCTAACATAGATCAGTTTTCTAAACTCTGATAATTAAGTACCACCAACAGGTCCTAGTTTAGGGATATCCAAACCAGTGTCAAAAAAATATAATACCAGGGTAATATCTAAAAAATTTGGAAATCATGTCCTGACCTGGTGAAGGTGGTGGTGATGAAGGTTGTAATTAAGAAACACTGGCAAAGTTGAGCAAAGGGAATCTTCAGCAAAGTGCTTCAAAGGTATTTTAAGACCTGGCTAATTATTTTTGGGAACACCATTGAGGAGAACAAAAGGTTTGAAGGATAATTCTATAGAATAGATGATAATTTGTTGCTCAAAGAGGGTCTGAGCAATGAGACCCTGAGAATGAGGCTCTAGATCTGTGTTCCTCAACTTCAGTCCTCAAAGCCCACCAACACATTAGGTTTTCAGGATTTCCTTAGGCGGGCTTTACACGCTGCGACATCGCTAGCAATTGATAGTGATATCAAGCCCGATAGCACCCGCCCCCGTCGTACATGCAATATCTAGTGCTTGCTGCCGTAGCGAACATTATCGCTACGGCAGCTTCACACGCATATACCTGGTCGGCGACGTCGCTGTGACCGCCGAACAATCCCTCCTTCAAGGGGGAGGTGCGTTTGGCGTCCCAGCGAAGTCACCGCGATGTCACTAAGCGGCCGGCCAATAGAAGTATAGGGGCGGAGATGAGCGGGACGTAAACCCCCCCACCTCCTTCCTTCCGTATTGGCGGTGGAGGCAGGTAAGGAGATGTTTGTCATTCCTGCGGTTTCACACACAGCGATGTGTGGTGCTGCAGCAACGACAAACAACATCGTATCTGCAGCAGTAACGACATTATGGAAATGAACAACGTGACACAGATCAGCGATTTTTAACGCTTTTGCGCTCGTTAATCATCGCGTCTATGATTTACACATTGTGATGTCGCTACCGGCGCCGGATGTGCATCACTAACGACGTGACCTCCACGATATATCGGTAGCAATGTCGCAACGTGTAAAGCCCACCTTAGTATTGCACAGGTGATGAAATTATTCCCTGTGCAACACTGGAAATCCTAAAAACATGTTCCGTTGGTGGACCTTGAGGACTGGAGTTGAAAAACACTGCACTAGATGAATGGAGTAGGGGCTGGAGATGTACACCCATCTCTACATTTATTCTCTATAGGATTGCTGGACATAGAAGAGTACAGCGCTCATTTTTTCCAATACTCTTATAAAGAATACATGTAGAGGTAGTGCGCATGCCCGTCTACTGCTCCATTCAAGTGTGGCTCTGTAGAGTTCCGATCTAGGGATTGGTGAGGTTCACCCATTCTTATCAGCAATTGAATACAATTCTAAGATACCTTTTAGTGAAAGTATTGAGAGCAATTTCCACAAAAAAAGAAACACCTATTAATGTATTTTGTGCCCCTTTGCTTGGGTAGAAGAAAGTTGTTTTTGGGATAATTTTTGCCTGCAAATGTACCATAGCGGGAGCTCATGTGTTTGCTACAGGAGCCTTGTTGATCCGATCCAAACCCAATGGACCCCATTGAATTCAGTTGGGTGCCATTGGTATTGGTCATGTGATGTATCAATTTATTACTTTTTTTATTACTATAATGGATTAATCAATCTAAGATAAGATATAACGGAAGGTTTTGAAAACACACAAGCACAATGGATGGTGAACGATGGATACAACATGAAGGAAGGTGCCAGGCTTGTCAACAATTGTGTTTAAAAATAGAAATAATGGCTTCCGAGTGACAACGTGAATTTCTCGAAGTATTCAGATGAAACCACCTGGTCCAGATGTCTTATTGTCATTCATATGGTCTATTCATCTTCACATCAAGACTTCCGTCAGCTCAGTGGCGCTTTTGGGATGGTGCCAGTGACATTATTATACTGGGACTCATCACCTCATGTTCCTCTGTACACATAAAGCTAAGGGAAATGTTTAGTTGGTGTCATCTGCTTTTCTCCTCTGGCTATCACCCTATTATCTATGTAATGTTCAACATTTGCCTTTGTTCTATAAGCACATAGACGTAGCAGGTGCTGCCTGTTCTCGGGGACACCTGCAAAATTCTCCATTGTACCAAATAAGGCATATAATTACCTTCTCGTCAGCCTGTGGTGAAAATTCAAAGTGTTTTTTTGGAACTTAATAGTCAATGTCTAATGATCTAATTTTAAAAACTAACCACTTTTGTAATTTACATCAATTAAAAATTGTCTTCCATTCCCTCTCTATGCCAACTTCCTGTTTCAGAATTTTTTTCACTTCCTATGATGTTCCTCCCAGCATGCACTGGAGAGTCTTAAAAGGAATGTCATCAAGAGGTTGGGGCTGTGGTCACTATCCCTTGCTTCTTTTACCACCCTGAAACGGAGCATCACCGGGAGAGTTGGCGCTGAGCTCAATCCCCACAGCTGCTTTCACCTCCTCGAACAGGAAGTCATCGGGGGACTGGCACTGCGATAACTCCCAACAGTTGATGTCATCCTTAATGTAATGTCTTTTTTAGTGTCTAATCTCTGTACTGCTGCGCTTGTGCCAGATTTTAATTCCAATACATGCTCAGTATGCTCTCACTGCTCATTATGCTGTCTCCCATTGTCAGGACCACCGGAGTTCCTCCTGGTATAAGGGAACTCCTGGTGAGCTCCAGAACACATAGTATACACCAAGAACACCATACAATGGTAGACCTTGGAGCCAGGGGAGGCAATTGGGTCACCTCTAAACACTCCCTGCACTCACTGAGGTCCTTACATGGGTCCTTCCGATCACATGCCTAGGCCCTTACTGACCCTAAACTCACCCTAGCTAGAAAAGGCCAGCAAGATGCTTGTCTCACCACTACCATAAGACAATGTGAGGTAGGAAAGATAAATGAGAGAAAGACACAACAAATAAAACTCTGGCAGGAACTGCTCAGCTGTAAATGAAGCGACACCTCAGCTTTCTCCAGAGACTAGTTCCTTCCAAGGGGACAGCAAAAGAATGAGCTATAGTCAAGATGGAGTAGACGTACAGAGGAAATGGTAGAAAATTTCCAATTGATGTAAATGATAAAAGTGGTTAGACTTTAAACATTAGATATGCATTGACTACTAGGTTTTGGATAATCATTTTAAGAGCAGGATATAAACTAAGCCTCATCTCTTCTTCATGTCACTTTAGAACCCCACAAAGATAAGTTGAAGATCATTAGAGGATCTGGAGGTCACGACATTAGAGAAAATCTTCATGTTTAGTGCTCCAACTGTGGACTCAGCTGAATTATTTTTTACTTTGGCTAATTCTATAATGGAAGAGGTCTCATTCCACAGAGCACTTCATCACAAACAGTCCCTCATCACTGTAAAGCCAGCACTCACTACTGCAAAACAAACCGACTTCTCATCCCTCATATCCTCTCTATCTCAACCCTAAACAGCTATTCACTTTCAACTCTCTCCTCCATCAACCAAGCACCACCTCCCTCTCCTCTCAGCTGAAGACTTTGCCTCTTTCTTCAAGTAGAAGATTGACAACATCAAAGCAAGCTAACAATCCCCGCAGCCTCTCCTCACAACTACTTAGCCCCCTTCCTCCAAAATCCAGTTTCTCCACCATGACAGAAGATCATCTTTCCACTCTACTCTCAAGATCACATCTCACCACCTGTCCACTTGACCCACTCCCATCCTACCTCATGCCCAATCTCACCACTGTCTTCATCCCAACCCTAACCCATCTCTTCAACCTATCACTAATGACTGATGTATTCCCTTCATGCGCTAAACATGCCTCCATCACCCCATCCTCAAAAAGCCCTCCCTTGACCATTCCTGCATGTCAAACTATTGCCCCATATCACTTCTCCCCTATGCCTCAAAACTACTGGAAAAATATGTCCATCTTGAACTGTCCTCATACCTCTCCTCCTGCTCCCTCTTTGACCAGCTACAATCTGATTTCGGACCTCATCATTCCACTGAAACTGTCCTAACTAAAGTCACCAATGACCTATTAACCGCCAAAGCCAAGTGACACTACTCTGTCCTTCTCCTCTGCCTTTCACACAGTGGACCACTCCCTCCTACTACAGATTGCCTCATATCGGAGCATCACAGACTTGGCGCTATCTTGTATTTCCTCATACCTAACCGACCGAACTTTCAGTATCTCCCACTCTCACAACACTTCCTCATCTCGTCCCTTATCTGTCAGTGTCCCCCCAAGGTTCAGTTCTTTGACCACTGTTGTTCTCCATCTAGACCTTCAGCCTGGGACAGCTCATATAGTTCCACGGCTTTCAGTATCACCTCTACGTTGATGATACGCAGATCTACCTCTCTGGCCCTGACATTACCTCTCTTTACTAACCAAAATACCACAATGTCTGTCTGCTATATCATCCTTTTTCTATGCTTGATTCCTAAAACTGAACATGGACAAAAGAGAATTCATTATCTTTCCTTTTCCTTACTCAACCCCCCCCACCTGACCTATCCATCAAAGTCAATGGCTGCTCACTTTTCCCAGTCCCACGTGTTCGCTGCCTGGGAGTAACTTTAGACTCAGATCTCTTTTTCAAGCCACACATCCAAGCCCTCTTCACCTCCTGCCGCCTCCAACTCAAAAATATTTCCCAGATTCGTACATTACTTTCCCAAGAAGCTGCAAAAATCCTAGTGCATGCCCTTATTATCTCCTGCCTGGATTATTGCAACCTCATGCTCTGTGGCCTCTCTTCTAACAGTCTTGCACCCTTACAATCTATTCTAAACTATGCTGCCTGACTAATCCACCTGTGCCCCCGCTACTCCTCGGGCCTCTCCTCTCTGCCAATCCCTTCACGGGTTTCCCATTGCCCAACGACTTCAGTTCAAAGCCCGAACCATGACCTACAAAGCCATCCAGAACCTGTCTCCTCCTTACATCTGTGACCTAATCTCCCGGTACTTACTTTCACGTAACCTTAGATACTCACAAGATCTCCATCTCTACTCCCCTCTCATCTCCTCTTCCTACTACCGCATCCAAGATTTATCCTGTGCATCACCCATACTCTGGAACGCTCTGCCACAACATATCAGACTCTTGCAAAACTTGAAAAACTTCAAAAGGAACCTGAAGACCCACCTCTTCCAACAAGCCTACAACCTCAGTCTGCTATAGCACCGCATGACCATCTCTATCCTCACCTACTGCATCCTCACCTATCCCTTGTAGACTGTGAGCCATCGCAGGCTGGGTCCTCTCGTCTCCTGTACCAGTCTGTGCCTTGTTTTGTTTATGACTATTGTACTTGTCCCAACTATGTATACTCTTTTTCACATGTAAAGGGGATCTATAATAATAAATAATAATAATTCTAAGATCAGAGTTCATAATGTAAAGAGCCTCTCCTTTCCATGTTCTTAATCCTTTTAGATGTTGGCAGATTTCTTATCTATTCCATATTTTCCATATTTCTTGCTGGGTTTACACTGGTCAATGAAATGACAGCCATTAAGCATCTGCCAATCGGCTAAATGTTTTGTTTGCCAATCATTGGCCATATAATAGCTGGTTATGGATGGCTCTGTGGCATGCACTGCCATTGTTCTCAGCAGCACATGTCCTGTTTATTCAATTCAATGTGCTCCCAAAACTGATCATTTTTAAGCAAGTCTAAAGATAATTTCAACCGATAAACTATAGTTTATCTTGGACGATTATCGGGAAATCCATATAAATAACTATGTCTTCATAGGATCTGCAAAGCTAAAAGGGCCCATACAACTGATGAACATGCAGGTGGTGTCGCAGGTCCAAATTTTCCACAGGAGTGCATCTGACTCTAGTTACACCTTTGAGTACATGTTCCATTAGTTAGAACCATGTACTTGAAAAAACGAACATCTGATAAAGCCCACTTTAAAGATTTTTTTTAAATCGGACACCCTTTTCAAAGGGTTTCTTTGCTTTGATCAATATGCTGACCAGATGATGCTCAGTAGCTGGGACCAACCCAACAGCTTTGCCTTGTAGCTCTCATGAAATTAACGTGGTCTCCATATAATGTCATCCAGAGCAAGAGATGACCTTTGTTGAGACTCTCTGCTCAATGATTTTCTCCAGAAACATCTTCTGCCATTTTTCCCTTTATTCAAAAATTTGGAATTATTTTGAGCCATCTCTAAAATGATGTACTTGAGGCAGAAACAATTCCTTCCTACCCTAAATAGTTAGCATAAGAGTTCTTTGACCAACGATGGTGTCAAGTATTGTCCAAGCCAACATAACTTATCATCTGAGATGTTTATCTACGGTAGACATTTCTCCGGCACGGCGTTTTCACAACATGAATGATTCCACATTGCCGATTCGACTCCTCTTACTCCTGAAGTTCACAGATAACAATCTCCTTTGTATATCTATCGGAGAAGCATCGAAAATTGGCTCGGCCCTGTGTCTAATAGTTTAATGTGATAGCCAAGCCGACACATTTTTTTTCTTACTTTTCCTTTCTAATTCCAAGAAGTCCATATGTAGTATATTAAACTTGAAGCTGTTTATTTCAACATTGTTTTTCCGACGGTCTCGGTTTAACCTCACCCGTGTGTCACAACCCTGAACATATCGGAATTCGTTCTGGCAATAGCAAACCGATGAGAATTATTAGTTACTATTTGCGGTCTATTGAGAATGTCACATTGAATAATAGATGTCGAAATTTAAGGCAAATACACGCTCCGCAGATGGAGAACATTTGTTGTACTTTTCTTCATTGTAACCATGAAATAAATAAATAAATTGTCACTCCGATGTCACTAGACTCTTTGATATTTGACCAGATTTGGATTTTGGCGCACTCCGGGGATATCATTTGCCTATACACCTAATCTCACACGAGATTGACAGTTTTCTGAAGCTATAGCCGAAATATGAGATGATAGAGATTTATAGTTGTAATAGCTTGGAGAGACAACCAAACTGATCTCCAACATTTAATAAAACCCAAATGACTATTTCAATTATTTGGCACTTAACATAAGCTGCATCATTATTGTGAGAATTCTTAGTGTCCCTTGGTCTACAAAATGTGGTGTCTTTTCATGATTATTGGCTTACAACTGCTTGACTTGTAGTCTTATTTCCAATTGATTTTCTGAACTATATACAGTAAGTCGTCAATTAAATAATTAGGTTCAAAAATGTAAATGTAATGCCTGCCTGGAACCACAGACTCAGACTGGCTGTCACAGGCCGGCTAGAGGAAAGCCGGTCACAAAGCAGGACCCCGACAATCCCGAAACCCTTTAACCCCTATACAGGGATTTGGAATTACTGCATGGCCCTGGAGATTACTACTTGTGGAAGGCTGCAGTCCAGAGGAGAGTAGTAGTCAGGCAGGGTCAAACCAGGAAATGCAAAACAGGGACAAAATCAGGCAGAGAAGGAAGTAGTCAGGAAACCAGGCAGAGGTCAAATCCGGATCTGGCAGTGAGGTACAAAACCAGCAGGTAGGAGGGTAGTCATAGAACAGGCAGAGGTCAAAACACAGATATCACTATTCAGAACAGAGCAGGAACCAGAAAGCAGGAATACAAAACTATCTCTGGCAGTGACCAGCAGACAAAAGGGGGAATTAGAAGGGTGTGCTCTCTTCCCATTGGCTGAAGCTGAATGGTGGTAACTTCAGCTAGAAGACACACGACACCAAAAGTCAGCCAGTGGTACTGCAGGTCCCAGGGAAGATCAGCTTAGTGGATGAGTGGAGCCTGTGCCCACCAGAGCCACTGGCACTGACTCCTCTCGTATCACCAGCACAGTCCATGGCAGGAACACAGCATCGCCTGGTGATCGAAGCAGAAGTTGCGAGAGCGGAGTTTGGTGGGGACGTGACAGTAATTTTCATCTTTCTTTTGTTCTACTGTGTTGATGTATCAACTACTCTCTACTAATAGGCTTCTGTTACGAGGGGGACCCGGGGAAGCGTGCCAAGATGGGAAATGGACAGCTTCCGCCGGTCAAGGTCCACTGTGCGGTGTAAGGGACCGCCGCTATGGTGGGTGAAGAGTGAGCGGGTTGCTGCTAGCGATCGTCTGGAATGTCACAGACGATCTATGTACACCGATCTGCCCTAACCCGTGAGGGTTGTATGGCACGGATCTCACGGCTCGGTGTATCTGTTGCACGGGGAAGCACAGAGGTGCCCACGCACGTGTGCCAGTGGAAGTCATGAGAATATGGCACGAGGGTAGCACAGAGGTGCCCACGCACGTGTGCTTTCAATAACCAGGTGAGTCCGGTGGAGACTTGAGGAGCTCACCTGGGACAGGAACACGGCCTGTTAAAGGGGATACTGCCAGAGCAGCAAGGCAGGAACACGGCCTGCAAACGAGGTACTGCCTAAGCAGCAAGGGCCAAGCCCACAAAAGACAGTGATGCCTGAGCAGTGGCGTAGCAGCACGCTGCCAGACATCCAAACATAGAAGGACGGTCGCGCGCCACCATGATGGCAGGAGGAGCTTTTAAGGAGGTGTCGTTCCACCCAAGGGCGGGCGCGAGGCGGAGATGACGGACTTGACCCAATCAGGGTCCACGACGTCCCAGCCTGGCCAGTCAGGATTCACCACGTCACCAGCCTTGTCATCAAGCCGTGTGACGTCAGTGGGCGAATCAGAACCCACCACGCATTGCACATGCTCACCCTCCTGCCTCTGGGAAATAGAGGCGGGATCCTTGGTCTCACAATGTGCAGAGATAACGGGAGTCTCACTGCTTCCCTGAGCAATAAACCTCTGCACATTGCGCAACCTCGCAGACCTTCGGGGCCGCTGAGCAGGAGGGCCTGCGGCAGGCCAGGAATGGGAGACCGCTTCACTCCTTGTAACAGGAGAACTACTAGGTGTCACCCTTCTGCTGCCTCTCTGAGAAGGTGTCTCCTGCACACTGCACAGTCTGGCAGACCTTCGGCGCTGCTGAGCAGGAGCGCTCGTGGCAGGCAAGGAATGGGAGACTGCCTCAGTCCTTGCCTCAGGAGAGCCACGAGATGTAACATTACCCCCCCGTCTAGGCCCCCCCCCTTGTCCGTGCTCGAAGGCCACTATCAACCCCGGGGCGCGGAAATGATCCTCCAACTCCCAGGACCACGACCGGCCCACTCCACGAGGTAGTACCTCTTGCCCTGCATGACTTTTGTCTCCACGAGTTTTGCCACCTCCGGGTCGTCGGACGGGGAGTCGGTTTGAGCCGGCAGGGGCCCTGAGAATTTATTAAGTCGTACTTGTTTCAGGAGGGACACGTGAAAGGTGTTGGCTATAGCCCAGCGTGGAGGGAGCTGGAGTCGATATGCCACCGGGTTTACCTGCTGTAGTACTTTAAACGGACCCAGATACCTAGGGGCGAATTTGGCTGCCTGTACCCGTAGGTTAACATTCTTAGAGGACAGCCATACTAGGTCACCAGGGGCGAAGGATGGTGCAGGGCGGCGGCGAACATCAGCCGTTGTCACCATCCGGTCTTTAGCCCTCTAAAGAGCCTCTTGGGTGTCATCCCAGATCTCCCGGGCCTTGGTCGCCCAATCCTCCACTCTAGTATCGGGTGACGTAATGGGCATCGGAACCGGGATTCTGGGATGTTGTCCGTTATTGAGTAGGAACGGAGTCTGGCCAGAGGATTCATGGACCGAATTGTTAATCGCAAATTCGGCCCAAGGAAGGAGATTAGCCCAGTTGTCGTGGTGCGCGGAGATAAAATGGCGGAGGTAAGTTACCAAGGTCTGATTAGTCCTCTCCACTAGTCCATTGGTCTCAGGATGGTATGCAGAGGAGATGTTCAGCTCTATCTGCAGGAGCTTACAGAGCTCTCTCCAGAAGCGAGACGCGAACTGGGGACCCCGGTCGCTCACCACCTTGTCAGGCATGCCATGCAACCTAAATACATGCCGAATGAACAAGGTGGCGAGAGCACGTGACGTCGGAAGTCGTGGGAGAGGCACCAAGTGGACCATTTTAGAGAAGTGGTCCGTGATGACCCATACGACCCTGTGCCCTGCTGACTTGGGCAGATCTCCCAGGAAGTCCATCCCTACCACTTCCCAGGGACGATCCGGCACTGGCAGTGGGTGAAGAAGACCTGCCGGTCTCTGCCGGGACGGCTTATTCCGAGCACACGACATACAGGCTCCCACATACTCCTGTATGTCCTGGGGTAGTCTCGGCCACCAATAATGCCTGGTCACCAGGTCTCTGGTCCTTTTGACCCCGAAGTGACCCCCAACCTTGGAGGCATGGGCCCACGATAGCACCTCGTTCCATAGTTCAGGGGGAACGAGGGTCTTGCCAGGTGGCACCTGGTCCAAAGAAGTGGGAGTGACCATCCTCAAGCTGTCCGGGGGTAGTATAAGACGAGGCTCCTCCTCGTCCTCCTCCAACACAACCATACCACGTGACAAGGCATCGGCCCGTACGTTCTTCTCACCGGCCAGGTGGCGGATAGTAAAGCGGAACCGGGAGAAGAATAAAGACCAACGGGCCTGCCTTGGGTTCAGGCGTTGTGCTGTCTGGAGGCATGTGAGGTTTTTATGGTCAGAAAATACCTCAAATGGATGCTTCGCACCCTCCAGGAGATGCCGCCATTCCTGGAATGCTAGTTTCATCGCCAGTAACTCCCTATCCCCTATGGAGTAGTTCCTCTCGGCCGGAGAAAAGGTCTTGGAGAAAAAGAAACACGGACGCTTCCTTCCTCGTTCGTTTTTCTGGTACAGGACTGCACCTGCACCGACCGAAGAGGCGTCTACCTCCAGTAGGAAGGGTTTGGAGATGTCTGGACGATGAAGGATGGGAGCTCTGGAGAAGTATGTTTTGAGAGTGTGAAATGCCTCTACCGTTTCCCGTGTCCATGCTTTGGGATTAGCGCCCTTGCGGGTAAGGGCAATGATGGGTGCTGCCACCGTCGAGAAGTTGGGAATGAACTGGCGATAATAATTGATAAACCCCAAGAATCGCTGGATCGCCTTCAGCGAGCGGGGCTCTGGCCAGTTCATCACTGTCTCCAACTTCCCCGGATCCATTGCTAACCCCTGACTGGACACTATGTACCCCAGGAACGGCAAGGATTCCCGTTCAAAAACGCACTTTTCCAGCTTAGCATATAACGAATGGGTGCGGAGCCTCTTAAGTACTCGGATGACATCCCTCCGATGGGTGGTAAGATCGGGGGAGAAGATAAGAATGTCATCCAGGTAGGCAACCACAGAAAGATACAAATCCCGGAAAATGTCATTCACAAAGTCTTGAAATACGGCGGGGGCATTGCAGAGTCCGAAGGGCATTACTAGATACTCGTAGTGACCGTCCCTGGTGTTAAAGGCGGTCTTCCACTCATCGCCCTTTCGGACTCGCACTAGATTATACGCCCCGCGTAGATCCAGCTTTGTGAAGACCTTTGCCCCGCGGAATCGATCAAATAGCTCAGTAATGAGGGGCAAAGGGTATTTGTTCTTGATTGTGATTGCATTTAATCCCCTGTAATCGATACAGGGGCGCAGATCCCCTTCCTTCTTCTGCACAAAAAAAAACCCTGCACCAGCCGGTGAAATAGACTTGCGAATGAACCCCTTCGCCAGGCTGTCCTGAATATATTTGGACATAGCCTCCGTCTCTGGAGCAGAGAGTGGATATACTCTGCCCCTAGGGGGCTCGGAGCCTGGCTTCAGGTCTATTCGGCAATCATATGGCCGGTGGGGAGGAAGAGTATCTGCGGCCCTTTTGGAAAAGACATCCCTGTAGGCCTCATAAGGTGTCGGTAAACCCGGCCCCTCTGTATTCCCTGAGGACCCAACCGACCTAATGGTAGCGGGTGGTTCGATAGTCACGAGGTGCTCTCTACAGGATCCTGCCCAGGATGAGATCTCCCCTGTTGCCCAGTTGAGTATAGGAGCATGCTGTCTCAACCAGGGAAGGCCCAGTAGGATCTCATCCGTCCCCCCTGGAAGCACCAGGAAGGACACCTGCTCATGGTGTCCCGGTGGTACATCCATCCTGAGAGGGATGGTGATCTGGGTGATAGGATCGAGTAGTATGGACCCGTCGACTACCCGGAACCTGAGTGGCTTGGGCAACAGAACCAGGGGAACTGAGTATCGGGTTGCCAGGGAGGTTGAGATGAAATTGCCTTCAGCGCCTGAGTCCAAGCAAGCCAGAGCAGAGAAGAGAGTAGTGCCGAACTGCAACTGGGCGCTGATAGTCAACCTAGAGGGAGAAGTAGCGTCTAGAGTCCCCCCTCTGATAGAAACTAGACGCTGTCTTTTCCCGACGGTTTGGGACATCGGGTAGCTATGTGTCCCCTCTGCCCACAGGAAAAGCAGATGACACAAGACCGAGAACCTGGGGCAGAGGAGACCACCTTGGACACCTCCATTGACTCCACGGAGTCGCCTACAGGACTGTCTGGGAGACCTGTCTGATGGAAGACGGGAGCCAGACGCTTTTTAGGCCGAGAAGACGTGGGTGCTGAAGAGACCTCAAGCCTTCGCTCCGCCTGGCGGATGTCTATGCGAGAGGCAACCTGAATCAAGGACTCTAAAGTGGCAGGCACCTCACGTGTGGCCAGTGCGTCTTTGACAAACCCTGCCAGGCCCTCCCAAAACACAGGGACAATGACCTTATCCGGCCAGTCCAGCTCTGCGGCAAGTGTCCTAAAGTGTACAGCAAAGTCCCCGACTGAAGCGGACCCTTGCCGAAGTCGTAGGAGGCGCAGCGCGGAATCGTGGGTGACTTCAGGCCCGAGGAACACCATTCTCATGGCCCCAAGATAAGCTGTTAAATTATTCACCACACGATCTCCGCGCTCCCACAACGGCGTGGACCACTTCAGCGCTCTCCCTGTGAGCAGGGACTGGACGAAGGCTACCTTCGCCTTCTCGGTAGCGTAAAGAGTCGCAGACAGCTCTAAGTAGGTGGTAACCTGGTTTATAAAACCACGGCACTCAGAGCTGTTGCCGCTAAAGCGCTCTGGAAGCGCAAGGCGAGGAGACCTTCCGCCCAATAGCACAGCCTGGGTAGCCGCCTGGGTGGCGACTGTCGTCAGAGTAGTCTTATCGGAGGAAGACTGCTCCACTGCTGCCAATCGTGACTCCAACTGCTGCACATAACGCAGCAACTGCTGCTGCTCTTCAGCCATAGCCAGACCTTTGGCGCGACCGTAATGTTACGAGGGGGACCCGGGGAAGCGTGCCAAGATGGGAAATGGACAGCTTCCGCCGGTCAAGGTCCACTGTGCAGTGTAAGGGACCGCCGCTATGGTGGGTGAAGAGTGAGCGGGTTGCTGCTAGCGATCGTCTGGAATGTCACAGACGATCTATGTACACCGATCTGCCCTAACCCGTGAGGGTTGTATGGCATGGATCTCACGGCTCGGTGTACCTGTTGCACGGGGAAGCACAGAGGTGCCCACGCACGTGTGCCAGTGGAAGTCACGAGAATATGGCACGAGGGTAGCACAGAGGTGCCCACGCACGTGTGCTTTTAATAACCAGGTGAGTCCGGTGGAGACTTGAGGAGCTCACCTGGGACAGGAACACGGCCTGTTAAAGGGGATACTGCTGGAGCAGCAAGGCAGGAACACGGCCTGCAAACGAGGTACTGCCTAAGCAGCAAGGGCCAAGCCCACAAAAGACAGTGATGCCTGAGCAGTGGCGTAGCAGCACGCTGCCAGACATCCAAACATAGAAGGACGGTCGCGCGCCGCCATGATGGCAGGAGGAGCTTTTATGGAGGTGTCGTTCCACCCAAGGGCGGGCGCGAGGTGGAGATGACGGACTTGACCCAATCAGGGTCCACGACGTCCCAGCCTGGCCAGTCAGGATTCACCACGTCACCAGCCTTGTCATCAAGCCGTGTGACGTCAGTGGGCGAATCAGAACCCACCACGCATTGCACATGCTCACCCTCCTGCCTCTGGGAAATAGAGGCGGGATCCTCGGTCTCACAATGTGCAGAGATAACGGGAGTCTCACTGCTTCCCTGAGCAGTAAACCTCTGCACATTGCGCAACCTCGCAGACCTTTGGGGCCGCTGAGCAGGAGGGCCTGCAGCAGGCCAGGAATGGGAGACCGCTTCACTCCTTGTAACAGGAGAACCACTAGGTGTCACCCTTCTGCTGCCTCTCTGAGAAGGTGTCTCCTGCACACTGCGCAGTCTGGCAGACCTTCGGCGCTGCTGAGCAGGAGCGCTCGTGGCAGGCAAGGAATGGGAGACTGCCTCAGTCCTTGCCTCAGGAGAGCCACGAGATGTAACAGGCTTCCCTCTTACTAAATTATCACTTCTCAAATCAATCCTGAATGCAGCAGCCAGGGTCATATTTGTGTGCAGCAACTACACTGATACCAGTGCCCTGCGCCAGTCATTGCACTGGTTATCCATCTGCTTAAGAACACAATATAAACTTCTCTCTCACTCACTAAGCACAGCTCTACACCACCAAACATCTCTTCTTTCCTCTCTGTTATCCATGAATAAGACATACAGTAACTACTTTTTGTCGAAACGCATTGGATCGTTTAAGCCGTGTTATTTGTGGGTGCCAATACCATAGCGGCAAGTTTTAATGAATTAAATAAAGACGGATTTTTACTTATCCCTGCCTTCTGTCCGCTGGATGTTTTCTTCCTCTACTGATTCTCTTCATTTAGTAACTGATCTACAACTAACATCTTCAATAATCTGAATCTCCCACTTCTGTCTCCAAGACTTCTCTTGTGCTGCACCAGTTTTCTGGAATGCACTACCCCAGAAAATCCTATTAAAACTTAACCCCCACATTTTTAAAGGTGCTTTAAAACATCTCTGTAGAGAGGATATCACCTTATTACATTGGTAACTTACAGTAGATAAAGAAAGTCTACACATCCCATGTTAACATGCCAGATTTGTGTTAAGTAAAAAAAAATCATACGAAGAAGAACCTTTTGCATCTTTTAATCTGAACAACTCCATTGAAAAAGAAACTGAAATAATTGTGAGAGGGTAAATAAAAATACTAAAACTAAAATAATGTGGTTGCATAAGTGTGAACACCTTGTTATTATTGGATATGTGGTTGTGGTCACAGAATTATCCAATCATATTTAGTAGTGAGTATTATACAGCTGCCATGTTCTATAGTAATTCTGATCAACCTCATTTACAGTTTACCTCTTTTAGTAGAATTTTCCAGACATTTTCTTAGTTTCCAGGAAAGACATGTTATAAACAGCTGACAACACAACAAAAGGATCTCGCTGTTGAAAGATATCAGTCAGGAGAAGGGAACAATTTTTTTTCCAAATGCATTTGATACACCAAGGAACACTGTTAAAACACCTTTAAGAAGTGATTTAAATTTGGCCCAATAGAGATATTACCTAGAACTAGACGTCCCTCAAAAATTGCTGAAAAGACAAGAAGAAGATTGGTCCAGGAGGCTGCCAAGGAGTCTACAGCAACATTAAAGGAGCTGCAGGAATCTCCAGCAAGTGCTGGTTGTGCCTGGCAAGTGGAAGCAATCTCTCATATTCTTCATATATCTGCCTTGTGGGGTAGCGTGGCAAGTTAGAAGCCTTTTCTTACAAATACAAATATTTAAGCCCTGTTATGTTTTGCCAAAATCTGCATCAAGTCTGTCAAAAGCATATGGGAAAATATAATGTCTGATGAGACCAAAATTGAACCATTTGGCCATAGTTCCAAAAGGTATGTTTGGTGCAAATCCAACACTGCACATTACCAAAAAACAACATACCCACAGTGAAGCATGGTGGAGGATGCATTATGTTTTGGGCTGATGGAACTGGGACTTAGATCACGGTGGAGGCAATTTTGAATAGTTCCAAATATCAGTATATTTTGCCACAAAAGCTTCACGACCCTGCTACAAAGCTAAAGATGAAGTGGAATTTCACTTTCAATATGACATTGACCCTTAAGCAACCTCCAAATCAACAAAAAAATGGCTTCTCCAGAAGATCAAAAATGTAGCCCAGCCCTGAATCCAAGTGAAAATCTGTGGGATGACCTAAAGAGGGCGCTGTACACAAAAGATGCCCTCCTAAACTGAAAGATTTGTGCGATACTACAAGGAAGAGGGGGCAAAGATTGCCATGCTGATAGACTCCTACCTAAAAAGTCCTAAATTCAAAGGATATTTTAAAAAAAGTATTAGGTTACGGGTGTGAATATTTATGCAACCACTTTATTTTAGTTGTTTGCTTTTTCCATCCGAAAAGATTTCAATGTATATTTTTTAGTGAATAGGATATTAAAGTTGGAAAAAGTTCTGAAATGATTCTTCTTGACATAAATTTGGTATTTTAACAGGGGTGTGTAAACCTTTTGTATCCATTGGGCAGTCATTCTGTCAAACTTTTTAAATTGACCCTACTATATTTATCACATTTTTTTCAGTACCGGTTTCTTGAAGATATTACATTACTTTTATAGTCTTGATGAAAAGCTGCAGGATAGATATCTATGCAGGTTCCACATTTTTTCCTGCCCGTATTCCCGGGAAACATAATATACTAGCTGGTAGCTACACAAAGAAGCCATGCCTGATATCTAGAATTTACCGGTTAGAAAGACAAAGACCCAATATGAATGGCTGGCCTCATGGGGGGAGGGCGTCATCAGAGGAATGTGTTATTGAAAAGCTAGGAAGGTAATGACAGGGATTTCTTAGCCTTCTTCTGCTTTTTTTAGTCTGTGTATCTTTACGAGCAAAAAAGTTCAGAGCTCCCCAAACCATGACGAGATAGATGGACTATGATGATTATTCTACAAATTATAGCATTTAAATCAGCAAAGTAAAATAGACAATTTTCCTGAGTATAGTCCAATTCTTGGACACATTGTTTTGTGAAAATGATAAGTGGACCAGCTTTCAAATTTTTGAATTTGCCCAGTTTTTGACCAATATAGGTCAAAAACCTAAAACTTCAGGTACAATTAGACAAATTATGGGCAACATGTAGTTTTATAATCCATTTCAGCCTTTAGGTTCGGAGTTTCCATGAGGTCCATGACTTGGGACACATCGGTAGGAATGGATAGTGGCTCCTTAGGGTCTTTCCCACTTGTAGTTGTCTTTGTGCAATACCTTTATACACCACATGTTTCTGGTAGTTATTTAGTAATGGTGTGAGTGAAATACACTCCTGCTTTGCCTCTTGAACTCCAAATTAATAAGATTTCTTTTTCAAGTGCTCCATAAATCAATACAACACACACACTTAGTATAGTGTATAGTATAGTAGAGTCTCTCTCTCCCACTCCCTCCTCTCCCATTCTCCCTCTCTACCTCTCTCCCACTCTCCCTCTCTCCCACTCTCCTTCTCTACCACTCTCCCACTGTCCCACTCTCCCTCTCTCCCACTCTCCCTCTCTCCCACTGTCCCACTCTCCCTCTCTCCCACTCTCCCAATCTCTGTCTCTCACCCACTCTCCCTCTCTTCTCTCTCTCCCACTCTCCCTCTCTCCCACTCTCCCTATCTTCTCTCTCCTACGCTCCCCCTCTCCTGCTCTTCCTCACTACCACTACCCCACTCTGTCTCTCTCCTCCTCTCCCTCTCTTCTCTCTCTCCCACTCTCCTACTCTCCCTCTCTCCCTCTCTTCTCTCTCTCCCACTCTCCATCTTTTCCACTCTCCCAATCTGTCTCTCTGTCTCACTCTCTCCCCCTCTTTTGCTGTCTCTCTCCCTCTCTCTTTCTCTTCTCTCTCTCCCACTCTCCTACTCTCCCACTCTCCCTCTTTCCCACTCTTACAATCTCTCTGTCTCTCACTCACTCTCCCTCTTTCTCGGTCTCTCTCTCTCCTTTTCTCTTCTCTCTCTCCCACTCACCCTGTTTCCCACTCTCCCAATCTCTCTTTGTCTCTCACTCACTCTCCCTCTTTCTCGGTCTCTCTCTCTCTCCTTTTCTCTTCTCTCTCTCCCACTCACCCTCTTTCCCACTCTCCCAATCTCTCTTTGTCTCTCACTCACTCTCCCTCTTTCTCTGTCTGTCTTTCTCCCTCTCTCTTTCTCTTCTCTCTTCCCTCTCACACATTCTCCCTTTCTCAAAAATAGCCGGACCCCACGTCATTATTTTTTTAATTTATTTCCTACGGTGAGTGAAATACACTCCTTCTATGCCTCTTGATAAGATTTGTTTTACGAATGCTCGGGAAATCAATACAGCACACACACTTATTATGGTGTACTCAAAGAATACTCCTTTATTAGTACCTGTGACCAGTTTATATAGGGTCACAGACAAAGGAAATGTCCCCTCTGAACTATGAAGCAATAAGTGCAGTAGGGGTGTGAATGGAAATATGAAGCTTCCTCGCCCATCAGTGTTGGCTGAACCCTATAACATCATTAGTTATAAGACAAGATGGACACAATGAAAACAACATGGAATCTTTTCTCTCACAATGGCTAGGCTATAAGGAACATTTTATTCCTCTAGGCATCCGAGGTGTATCTATAAATTTGGTATGTGACGTCCTGGGCAAGCCAGGGGTCACAGGTCACAACACCACACACACCCAACATTCCCTGCAGGAACACCAAGGTCAGACCAGAAACCCTTGTTGCCTTCCTCCAGGGGCTGATGTCCACACCAGGGGGTGGAGCCAGGCGGTTGGTCTCCACCCATCAAGGAGTTCACAGCCCTGGAGGAGGGAAAACCAGGCAGTCTAGAGTGAGAGTTGAAAGTGTGAGGAGTAAACAGTGGAGTTGTAGTGAGAGAAGGAAGAAGTAGCAGGAGAAAAGGGACAGCAAGAAGCCTGAAGTTGGTCCGGGTGTGTGCCCCGGACTGAGACAGCAAGGTTGACAGACGGCGGTGACCGTCTGCAGGAGAGACTGCTCGGAGGTTGCCGAAAGGACCGTGGACGGGTGGTGACCCGGCCGTACCGGAGCGGTATACAAAGAACAGTCAGCACCAGTGGCAGGGGCCTTTCAAATCCCGGCAAGGCTAGGAGTTGCCGAATTTGCCAAATCCGTCAGTGAAGGGGACCACCGGGTCTCCCAGCAGCAAAGTCCCGAGTGAAGGCAACCGTCCAACCGTGAACGGGAGACACCGCCACCGCCAAGGCACCAGTTTCCCAGGGCCAGCGCCTGCGGGCAAGAGTGGGGCTCCTCCGTTCCATATCCAAGTCGGAGAGCGGGTTACCGGTGGGAATCCATCGCTACCAACATTGAACTTAGGTGCAGGGAAGAGACTGTCACCGTTAACTGCAGGGAACATCAGCACCGCAGCCGTCCGAGGACCCGTCCAACCAGCCGTTTGTTTACCGTGAGCTGTGTCATCATCCTTGGGCTGAGTGAGTACCTCAGTGCCGTGCGGCACAGCGCTGCCCCTGCGTCCCTGCATCTCCACAGGCCCCATAACCCGCCTGTCCACCATCCCAACCCCATCACCGGGCCCCGGGACCACCAAACCCCCTACCCACGGAGGGGCAAATCAACAACTAGCTGCTCCATACCACCACTCCCGGGATCCCCAGACAGAGCAGCGGTGGTGTCCACACAATCACCACAACCGTGGGTGGCATCACGGACTTTAATCCAATCCCCCACCAACAAATCAATTCCCCCCCTTTCACTCACGGGCGAGGAGCGCCGCTCGAGACCCCCGGGATCCGGCCCACCGCTCGAGCCACCACAGAGCAGCAGCAGCCGGACCCGAGCAGTGGGGTGAGCGTAGTGTTGACACCCTCCTCCCCGCCCACGACAACTTGGCGTCAAGAACAGGATCTTACCGCTCTGCGGTTGGGTAGAGGTGCGCCTTGTGACCGCCGGAGGTGTCCGGCTGGAAAATTTCAGAAGCCGCCATCTTTGGCGCGAAGAGTTCCCGCTCGAGCGTCTTCTCGAGTAGCAGAGGCGCGAAGGCCAAAACCCCGCCCCGATAGAGGAGGGGCCGGAAAAAGGCTAAGGGGGACGCGGATGGAGAAATGGCGGCGTCCTCGAATTGGAGTGCGGGAATACCCGCCACAGGAGTACCCAAGCTCTGGGGGAAACGAGGCGGAGTAGCTTTTGAGGACTGTGGCCCGGGTGAGCTCCCCGCCGGGACCGCTGCGTGGCTGGAGCGGGAATTGGGCCGGTTCTGCGTGAAGGTGAGGGCGCAGAGCCTGCAGCAGTTGATGGATTGGAAAGCAGAGATGCGCAGCATGGTTGCCGTAGTGGGCGCCCGTGAGCAAGGGGCCGCTGCAGCCGTACCGCGTCGCGATCAGTCCACCCAAACCCCGGAACCTGCCCTGATTGAGTGGGAGACGGATATCAGCACCGCGACCGGGGGTCCGGAGAGAGTGTCGTTGATGGAGGAGCAGGTCCCCAGTGCGCTGCTTCCGCCGCCGTTCCCAACGGCTGTCAGTGGTTCGGGGTTGAACTACCAATGGAGGGAGAACCCCATGTACTGCTCGGTCCCTGAGTGGGCCGACCCCCTGCGGTGGTAGCCGCTTCCAGGGCAGCGGAGTCCCGCTGCAGTTGTCCCCGTTGGGACCAGCACTGTGTTTGTTTAAAAGTTTTGAAAAATGAAAATGAAAGTAATCAACCGAAGCCTCAGCTGATTGTCTACCCGTGATTTGGAAAACCGGCCGTTGCCGACATCGTTGTCCCCGTAGGGACCCTTTAAAAAGTTGCATAGGGAACTCTCTATGGACAAGCTCGTGAACTTGCAGGGCAACCACAAACGTTAAGTGGCTTGTAAATAAAAATGTTTTGTTGCAGCTAACCGTTACCGCCTCCGGAGAGGCAGGTTGGAGGGAGGGCCCGCAGTAGAGCAGGCTGGGGCCCAGCCACCACAGGAACCGGTGGCTACCCTCTGGAGGGGAAAGACAGATACCGCTCGGGTAACTTGGTTCAGGACTGGGGTCAAGGAGTGCTGCCTGTTTCTTAGAGGCAGCATCAGGGCCAGGTTACTTGGGTGGGAGAGAGCGGCAGCAGCAACCGTTTTAATGTACCGTAACGTTTAAGCAAAGTGCCTCCCGTTGTGGGATGATGTTATTCTACATGTATTGTGTTTTTATCTTTTTCAGAAAAAAAAAAAAAGGAAAATAAAACCGGTGTTGGACGGGCAGCCCGAGGACGGTCTGCGTTTTGCTAAGGGGGAATGTGACGCCCTGGGCAAGCCAGGGGTCACAGGTCACAACACCACACACACCCCACATTCCCTGCAGGAACACCAAGGTCAGACCAGAAACCCTTGTTGCCTTCCTCCAGGGGCTGATGATCACACCAGGGGGTGGAGCAAGGTGGTTGGTCTCCACCCATCAAGGAGTTCACAGCCCTGGAGGCGGGAAAACCAGGCAGTCTAGAGTGAGAGTTGAAAGTGTGAGGAGTAAACAGTGGAGTTGTAGTGAGAGAAGGAAGAAGTAGCAGGAGAAAAGTGACAGCAAGAAGCCTGAAATTGGTCCGGGTGTGTGCCCCGGACTGAGACAGCAAGGTTGACAGACGGCGGTGACCGTCTGCAGGAGAGACTGCTCGGAGGTTGCCGAAAGGACCGTGGACGGGTGGTGACCCGGCGGTACCGGAGCGGTATACAAAGAACAGTCAGCACCAGTGGCAGGGGCCTTTCGGATCCCGGCAAGGCTAGGAGTCGCCGAATTTGCCAAATCCGTCAGTGAAGGGGACCTCCGGGTCTCCCAGCAGCAAAGTCCCGAGTGAAGGCAACCGTCCAACCGTGAAGGGGAGACACCGCCACCGCCAAGGCACCAGTTTCCCAGGGCCAGCGCCTGCGGGCAAGAGTGAGGCTCCTCCGGCCCATATCCAAATCGGGGAGCGGGTTACCGGTGGGAATCCATCGCTACCAACATTGAACTTAGGTGCAGGGAAGAGACTGTCACCGTTAACTGCAGGGAACATCAGCACCGCAGCCGTCCGAGGGAACCATCCAACCAGCCGTTTGTTTACCGTGAGCTGTGTCATCATCCTTGGGCTGAGTGAGTGCCGTGCGGCACAGCGCTGCCCATGCGTCCCTGCACCTCCACAGGCCCCATAACCCGCCTGTCCACCATCCCAACCCCCTCACCGGGCCCCGGGACCACCAAACCCCCTACCCACGGAGGGGCAAATCAACAACTAGCTGCTCCATACCACCACTCCCGGGATCCCCAGACAGAGCAGCGGTGGTGTCCACACAATCACCACAACCGTGGGTGGCGTCACGGACTTTAATCCAATCCCCCACCAACAAATCAATTCCCCCCCTTTCACTCACGGGCGAGGAGCGCCGCTCGAGACCCCCGGGATCCGGCCCACCGCTCGAGCCACCACAGAGCAGCAACAGCCGGACCCGAGCAGTGGGGTGAGCGCAGTGTTGACACCCTCCACCCCGCCCGCGACAGGTACTGGCGACTTTGTTAGGTGCCCCTTAATCCTCATGTAAGATCATCCGGATGTGTTACAAGTAAACACAAGACATCCTTGAGAATTTAAATGGGCATTTTAGATTGGGAGTCCCAAATGATCACCAGACGGGGCACAATTATCTCTTATAGAACAAGCGGCAATGCGCACACATGAATCCATTGCTCCATTCATTCTCAATAAAAAATTGGAACTGTGTACTCCGTTTTCTCCTAAAGCGCCATTGGGAATGGATGTGTAGTGGTTGATCAATGTGATATTTTGAGCTTTTTTCCTGCCAAATGCAATAGTATTGGGGATTTGGACCCAAAATCTTTCAAAAATTGCAAGTTATACCTTATCTCAACTTCTGGCCAGAGAATACGTAAAAGGGAGTATACAGACAGGACAGCATGGGATTGCTGTTGCTGCTTTTTGTGAAGTAAAACATTTCCCTGCCTGTTTGAACACAATGTTTTACCTCACAGAAAAAATGTTTTACCTCACAGAAATAATTTCTGAAATTTATTTTTATTCTGAAATCTATTAATAAAATGTACTTTGTTCACAGGACAACCTTTTTAACAGTAAGTAGATGTATACTGGAATCAATTGTCCAGGACGAATTTCCTTAGGAACACAAGAAATGTACAAAAAAAAAATATATTTTAAAATGTAAGTAAACTTTAAACTTTCTTTAGTTCTCCAACTCATTGTTCAGCCCAACGTCTGACATTGCTTTATGCCACTTTATCTGAATGAGCTTGATTAGTAGTTTCAGAAAATGGTGCCCCTGGGCTTTCGCACCACTCATTGGTGTTGGCCAAAATGGAGGAGAACACCTGCAAACTCAGCTCCAAATGTGGTTGTCTTCTTCATGATCATTGAAGTCTCACTGCATCAGAGTCTGGGCCACTATAGGATCCTATGGAGGGTTATTTCGTTCTTGGGCTTGCAATTGTTAGAATATCCGAAAATATGGCTCTATTTACTGACATATGCCTTTTAAGGTGGCTCCAAATTAACCATCTCTTTAATTAGTAAAGCATTGTATTAAAAGGAAGTGTGGCACCAGAAAATGCCCTATTATTTAGATAAAAGTTTTGTCAACTTGTGACTAAGATATTGAGGGACAGAGAGCTCCTATACTGTCCTTTGTGCTAGGGGACCCTAGGCAATCACTAAGCTCAAGGTTACTCCTGATGATGGAGATGCCCGAGTCCAATGCCTGGCTGTTCTCCTGACCAGAACTAATCTCATTCCCCCCCTCCCACCAGGGAAGGAAGGGGCAGGAGTGAGATGGAAACACAGATACCCAAAACTCATACACACTGCATACACACAGGAATAGACAAGTGACGGACTCAGGAGAAAAAGCAAGAGCAGGAAGGTAGCAACAAAAGGCAACAACTCACCCCAGTCTCACAAGCTCGTTGCCTTGGAGTAACCCTCGACTCTGCTCTATCCTTCAAGCCACACATCCAAGCCCTCTTCAACTCATGCCGATTACAACTCAAAAACATCTCCTGGATCTGTGCTTTCCTTAACCAAGAATCTGCAAAAACATTAGTGCATGCCCTCATCATCTCCCGCCTCAACTACTGCAACCTCCTGCTCTCTGGCCTCCCTTCCAACACTCTTGCACCCCACCAATCTATCCTAAACTCTGCGGCCCGCTTAATCCACCTCTCCCCTCGCTACTCCCCAGCCTCGCCACTCTGCCAATCCCTTCACTGGCTTCCCATTGCCCAACGACTCCAGTTCAAAACATTAACCATGACATACAAAGCCATCCACAACCTGTCTCCCCCCTACATCTGTGACCTAGTCTCCCGGTACCTACCTGCATGCAACCTCAGATCCTCACAAGATCTCCTTCTCTGCTCCTCTCTTATCTCCTCTTCCCACAATCGCGTACAAGATTTCTCCCGTGCATCCCCCATACTCTGGAACACTCTACCTCAGCACATCAGACTCTCCACTACCGTGGAAAGCTTCAAGAGGAACCTCAAGACCCACCTCTTCCAACAAGCCTACAACCTACAATAGCCCTCTGTCCAGTAGACCACTGCGCAACCAGCTCTGTCCTCACCTATTGTACCACCACCCATTCCCTGTAGACTGTGAGCCCTCGCGGGCAGGGTCCTCTCTCCTCCTGTATCCTTACCCATTCCCTGTAGACTGTGAGCCCTCGCGGGCAGGGTCCTCTCTCCTCCTGTAGACTGTGAGCCCTCGCGGGCAGGGTCCTCTCTCCTCCTATACCAGTCTGTCTTGTACTGTTAATGATTGTTGTACGTATACCCTCTTTCACTTGTAAAGCGCCATGGAATAAATGGCGCTATAAAAATAAATAATAATAAGAATAACAAGGATCAACTTCACAACTGCACTGAGCAACAAGAACTACAATCATCAGATAGTCTGGATCATAACACCTCACCAGACCAGCTAAGATAAACTATAGCTGGCATAAAAAGAAGTACGGTATATACAGTTAGGTCCAGAAATATTTGGACAGTGACACAATTTTGGCGAGTTGGGCTCTGCATGCCACCACATTGGATTTGAAATGAAACCTCTACAACAGAATTCAAGTGCAGATTGTAACGATTAATTTGAAGGTTTGAACAAAAATATCTGATAGAAATTGTAGGAATTGTCACATTTCTTTACAAACATTCCACATTTTAGGAGGTCAAAAGTAATTGGACAAATAAACTAAACCCAAAAAAAAATTTTAGTTTCAATATTTTGTTGCGAATCCTTTGGAGGCAATCACTGCCTTAAGTCTGGAACCCATGGACATCACCAAACGCTGGGTTTCCTCCTTCTTAATGCTTTGCCAGGCCTTTACAGCCGCAGCCTTCAGGTCTTGCTTGTTTGTGGGTCTTTCCGTCTTAAGTCTGGATTTGAGCAAGTGAAATGCATGCTCAATTGGGTTAAGATCTGGTGATTGACTTGGCCATTGCAGAATGTTCCACTTTTTTGCACTCATGAACTCCTGGGTAGCTTTGGCTGTATGCTTGGGGTCATTGTCCATCTGTACTATGAAGCGCCGTCCGATCAACTTTGCGGCATTTGGCTGAATCTGGGCTGAAAGTATATCCCGGTACACTTCAGAATTCATCCGGCTACTCTTGTCTGCTGTTATGTCATCAATAAACACAAGTGACCCAGTGCCATTGAAAGCCATGCATGCCCATGCCATCACGTTGCCTCCACCATGTTTTACAGAGGATGTGGTGTGCCTTGGATCATGTGCCGTTCCCTTTCTTCTCCAAACTTTTTTTCTTCCCATCATTCTGGTACAGGTTGATCTTTGTCTCATCTGTCCATAGAATACTTTTCCAGAACTGAGCTGGCTTCATGAGGTGTTTTTCAGCAAATTTAACTCTGGCCTGTCTATTTTTGGAATTGATGAATGGTTTGCATCTAGATGTGAACCCTTTGTATTTACTTTCATGGAGTCTTCTCTTTACTGTTGACTTAGAGACAGATACACCTACTTCACTGAGAGTGTTCTGGACTTCAGTTGATGTTCTGAACGGGTTCTTCTTCACCAAAGAAAGTATGCGGCGATCATCCACCACTGTTGTCATCCGTGGACGCCCAGGCCTTTTTGAGTTCCCAAGCTCACCAGTCAATTCCTTTTTTCTCAGAATGTACCCGACTGTTGATTTTGCTACTCCAAGCATGTCTGCTATCTCTCTGATGGATTTTTTCTTTTTTTTCAGCCTCAGGATGTGCTGCTTCACCTCAATTGAGAGTTCCTTAGACCGCATGTTGTCTGGTCACAGCAACAGCTTCCAAATGCAAAACCACACACCTGTAATCAACCCCAGACCTTTTAACTACTTCATTGATTACAGGTTAACGAGGGACACGCTTTCAGAGTTAATTGCAGCCCTTAGAGTCCCTTGTCCAATTACTTTTGGTCCCTTGAAAAAGAGGAGGCTATGCATTACAGAGCTATGATTCCTAAACCCTTTCTCCGATTTGGATGTGAAAACTCTCATATTGCAGCTGGGAGTGTGCACTTTCAGCCCATATTATATATATAATTGTATTTCTGAACATGTTTTTGTAAACAGCTAAAATAACAAAACTTGTGTCACTGTCCAAATATTTCTGGACCTAACTGTATAGGAGGGTAGCAAATGACATTGGTTCCCCCACAACATGTGATCAAAGGAGACTAACAAGTAGACCAGCAGAGATTAACTCTTGCTAGCCTGCCTATGAACTACCACTCTGCGGGTCGACGCCAGAGTCTGATTAGAGACACCAGAGAAGTTATTGAGAGGAGTGTCAGAATCTGTAGTCTGAACAGATCCTGCCGTCGCCATGACACTTGGCAAAGTTTGTAAAAATCTCTGTGTGACATTTTTTTTTTCTTTTTCTATATCATTATTTGTATATAAAGAAGAAAAATTAGTAATCCTGGATGTTTAACCCTGAGGCTATTATAGACATATATTTCATGTCCTTTCAGAAAGAGTTTACAACAGTTTCATTATCATCAGAGGCAGGAATGTAATGACAAGTAAATAACTCTATACAGAGCTAAAAGCACAATGTTTACATATTCTTCATCCTTTCGTAATAACCTTTGCATGTACTCAGACACTTCAAAATAAAAGATAGGGTCTACTCTAAATCATTGTATTGCTGCTAATGTACATGTGAATTTTGAGGCAGGAGTGTAAGGACAAGTAAATACTTCTATACAGAGCTAATAACACAATGTTCAAATGTTCTTCATCCTTTCCTAATATCCTTTGCACATACTCATTAAACACTTCAAAACAAAAGATAGGATCTAAGTCATTGTATTGCTGCTAATGTTCATGTGAAGTATTATTATTATTATTATTATTAATAATTATTATAGCACCATTTATTGCATGGCTGTTTATATGTGAAAGGGGTGTACATAATAGGGACAATTACAATAATCATGAACAATACAAGGCACAGACTGGTACAGCAGGACAGAGGTCCCTGCCCGCGAGGGCTGACAGTCTACAAGGGACGGGTGAGGATACAGTAGGTGAGGGTAGGGCTAGTTGTTCGGTGCTATATCAGACTGAGGATTACGGCAAGTTGTAGACTTGTTGGAAGAGGTGGGTCTTCAGGTTCCTTTTGAAGCTTGTCAAGGTAGGCGAGAGTCTGATGTGTTGTGGCAGAGAGTTCCAGAGTATGGGGGGGGGGGGCACTGGAGAAATCTTGGATCTGATGGTGGGAAGAGGAGATGAGAGGGGAGTAGAGAAGGAGATCTTGTGAGGATCGAAGGTTACGTGCAGGTAAGTACTGGAAGACTAGGTCACAGATGTAGGGAGGAGACAGGTTGTGGATGGCTTTGTAGGTCATGGTTAGGGTTTTGAAATGGAGTCGTTGGGCAATGGGAAGCCAGTGAAGGGATTGGCAAAGAGGAGAGGTCGGGGAGTAGCGGGGGGACAGGTGGATTAGCCGGGTAGCATAGTTTAGAATAGATTGTAGGGGTGCAAGACTGTTAGAAGGGAGGTCACAGAGAAGGAGGTTGCAATAGTCCAGGCGGGAGACAATAAGGGCATGCACTAGTGTTTATGCAGCTTCTTGGGAATGGAATGTACGAATCCGGGAAATGTATTTGAGTCAGAGGCAGCAGGAGGTGGAGAGGGCTTGGATGTGTGGCTGGAAGGAGAGATCAGAGTCTAGAGTTACTCCCAGGCAGCAAGCACATGGGACTGGGGAGAAAGCGCAGCCATTGATGGATATGTCAGGTGGGGACGTTGAGTGAGGAGGAGGAAAGACAATGAATTCTGTTTTGTCCATGTTCAGTTTTAGGAATCGAGCAGAGAAAAACGATGAAATAGACAGACATTGTGGGATTCTGGTTAGTAGGGAGGTAATGTCAGGTCCAGAGAGGTAGATCGGTGTGTCATCAGCGTAGAGATGATACTGAAAGCCATGGGACTCTATGAGCTATCCCAGGCCGAAGGTGTAAATGGAGAACAGCAGGGGTCCAAGAACTGAACCTTGGGGACACAGACAGATAGGGGGCGAGATGGGGAAGTGGTGTGAGAATGAGAGACGCTGAAAGTTTGCTCGGTTAGGTATGAGGAGATCCAAGATAGGGCCAAGTCTGTGATGCCCAGAGATGAGAGAATCTGCAGTAGAAGGGAATGGTCTACTGTGTCAAAGGCAGAGGACAGGTCCAGTAGGAGGAGGACAGAGTAGTATAGAGGGCAGAGGACAGGTCCAGGAGGAGGAGGACAGAGTAGTGTAGAGGGCAGAGGACAGGTCCAGGAGGAGGAGGACAGAGTAGTGTAGAGGGCAGAGGACAGGTCCAGGAGGAGGAGGACAGAGTAGTGTAGAAGGCAGAGGACAGGTCCAGGAGGAGGAGGACAGAGTAGTGTAGAAGGCAGAGGACAGGTCCAGGAGGAGGAGGACAGAGTAGTGTAGAAGGCAGAGGACAGGTCCAGGAGGAGGAGGACAGAGTAATGTAGAAGGCAGAGGACAGGTCCAGGAGGAGGAGGACAGAGTAGTGTCGCTTGGATTTTGCGGTTAGTGACTTTGGTCAGGGCAGTTTCAGTGGAATGATGGGGTCGGAAGCCAGATTGTAGCCGGTCAAGGAGGTATGAGGACAGTTCAAGATGGACATGCTGTTCCAGTAGATTTGAGGCATAGGGGAGAAGGGATATGGGGCGATAGTTTGACACAGAGGATGGGTCAAGGGAGGGCTTTTTGAGGATGGGTGTGATGGAGGCATGTTTAAAGTATGAGAGTAAAAAATCTCCTGTGGCAAATGACAAGATTTTGAATTTTAATGTAGATTGACAAAAGTTTTTGAATTTTGTTTTTTTAGTCCAAAAAACTAATTTTTTGATGACATTACTTTTTACGTATTTTCAGGTGGCTGCATGTTATTGCTCTTTTTATCTATTTTTTGCTTTCCCGAGCTATTGAAATGACCATGGCCTCTCATTAATCTTTGTAATGCGCTAGTAGTGAATACCAATGTTTAATGGACTTTCCACACTTTTATACGCTCCGTCTCCTGTCCTAATACATTTTTTTTTGTAAAATTGCTTTTCAATTACTGTCCCCAGCTATTTCTAGAGAAACATGGTAGGGGGTCACAGGAATGCTTGGAATGCAGGCACTATCCCAGAACAATGACTTTTACTGACAGAAAACTGTGAGGCAAGGTTTAGATTCGAGTAATATGACTCCTAGGGAGTCGAGTTTTGTCCCTGGAAAAAAAAAGGCTCCCTCGAAGTTTAAAGGGACAATTCTGTCTGGAACTGAAGGCAAACAAAGGCTGCACACCGGGAATTTTCTGTTGATGCTCGAAAACGAAATTATTGCATGTTTTATACAAAGATTTTAGGTTTTAGCCAGTTCTGCTTAAGAAAAATGTGAAATACGATTATCAGTCTTTAAGTGAAATTTTTTCAATGACTAAACTAAAGGTAGAAAATTCCAGGACTCATCTCTAGTCGAAACAATTCTAAGATGAAGCGATTTTATTGGGATTTGGAGAGTTTTAGAACCATTTTCTAGTGGCACCTGCCCCCAAACCGGCATTCATGGTGCAAACTCCTTCCCCAGCAAGTACCTTTTGGATTGATGGAAACGACCAGAACATTGGCTCCGTAAATGAATCATACATTTAATGCTAATCATACGATCCCGTGGTATTAAGAAAGAATGAATAAAGGTTTGTGAACACTAAGGTTATTGTTGACTTTTTTGGAGAGAGTCCACACCAAAAAGCGGTTGAAAAATCGCTCTAAAACCACTTTGTGGTTCATATGTTCAATATTTTGATCAATTTTCATTTCTGCTTCAGGTTTCGAAAAGCATATGGTGAAAAAAGAAAAAAGTGTATGTCACTTCTTTGAAATGGCTCCTGATAGAATCTGCACCAAATTATGCTGTTTCCAATCAAAAAGCTTCAAAAACTGATTCAGGAAAACAATTCTTCAAAAACAAAACTGGAAAACTTCCCAAAGAAATCCCCAAAGAAAGAGTGATTTTAATTCGAAAACTCATCATTTTTCACCACCTCAAAAAATTCATGGACTTAGACTTTAGTCTCCAATAGCATAGGACTCTGATGGTTCAGCTTCACTCTGACCACCTCTGTGGGGGTGAACTGTTCTTAATTATGCCAAACGTATCAAGAGACATTAGCCATTGTTTCATGTTAGACTGTCCGGAGCACCCATTTGTCTGCTAATTTGTACAATGGGTCAGGAAAATTGTAGAAACCTGGGTGGTGATCTGTTGTAATCTCTTATTTACTCCGCTCATCACTCTTCACATATGTCTCTGGAGTATTATTAAAGATCAAATCTTCACCCTGATGATCCTGAGGAACATTGGATTCTTCTTGTTTACAGTCTCGAGGAAGAAGAGGATGGGGACATCTCTCTGGTGTTGTCCTCTTACTGGATAGAGCTGGTGATGTGAGGAACTGGGGAACCTCCATCATGACGTCCTTGTACAGATCTCTGTGTCCTTCTAAATACTCCCACTCCTCCATGGAAAAATAGACAGTGACATCTTATAGGAACCTGTCCAGTCAGCAACTCAATCATCTTGTAGGTGAGTTCTAGGATCTTCTGGTCATTGTTGTCCTCATTTATCAAGGGGCGAGGTGGAGGCCCCCTGATTGAGCTTAGGAGTCTTCCTCATCCCTCAGACACAGGGTCCTGAGAGCGCTCACTAGAGGTCTTCTTCCCTACAGTGTAGTCCTCTCCAGTAAGCCGGAGGAGGATCTCTAGGATGAGGTATAGTATCCTCACCACCATCTTGTCCCTGTCTCTATCCATCCATGATGGGTCAGGAAATTCTACAGATCAATTAGTATCTTATATTTTAGAAACCTCCATCTGCTGAGCTGCACACTAGATATATAGCTAAGAAATTCGTGGCTTAGACATTAGTCTCCAGTAGGACTGTGATGACTCCGCTTCAATCTGGTCACTTGTGCAGGGGGTGATTTATTCTTAATTATGCCAGACTTATTGTTTCTTTGTTCAGTAAATGAAGATACATTAGCCATTGTTTCATGTTAGACTGTGCGGAGTACCCTTTTGTCTGCTAATTTGTTGAATGCCTATTGATGGTAGCTTGCCTCCTCCCTCTTAGACTACATCATTCAGAGGATAATTATGCAGTTGGATTGAACTAGCAACCAATAAGGTAACAGCTGTCTCCCACCAATCCTGTTAGACACAATACCCTGAAATGGGAACTGAGGGATATAAAAAGGGCCTTGCTCTTGTCACCATCATCATTTCATAAGACGTCAGCCTATAGTCCATGGATCCAGGGGGAGTTCACAGAACTGCTCCACTACCCAACACTGAACCCACAAATTTGCTTTAGGAAACCAGGTTGGGACGATCCAGTCACCTGGCTGCATACCTTACTGTGCTCAGTCAGCTTCCTAAGCTTGCGGTTATCTCCTTTCACTGGATGCCTGCCAAAAATGGGGTGTTGCTGGCTGGAACAGCTGGCCCTGGATGCCCTGAAGTGACAAAGCTTCTAAGCCCTGGTGGGCCAGCCAAAAAGAGAGATTCTATCACTTGTACCATCTTGTGTTCTTCCTGGGAATGTGTGACGCCCTGGACTAGCCAGGTTGTCACGGGTAGTCCCATACACACACACGCCCCCCACCTTAGAAAGGTGACAGCAGCCAAACTACAAAACCTTGTCACCACCCTCCGGGTTTGAGGTTCACACCAGGGGGCGGAGCCAGGTGGTTGGCTCCGCCCACCAAGGAGTACACAGGCCCTGAGGCGGGAAAAACAGTGCAGTTCCCCGTGGGGAGCAGAGTGGAGTTGAGCTTGGACAGTGAAGTGGAGTGGAGTGAAATTCAAGGGCAGACCTGTGCCTAGGTCTGCCATAGTCTACACCAGGTGTCTGGGTTGGAGCCCAGTCACCTCTGGCAAGGAGGCAGACAGTGGTGGCCGCCTGCAGGAGCTGGGATTACAGCCAGTGGAACCGTAGGGACCGGGGACGGGTGGTGGCCCGCCGGTACCGAATCGGGGAACCGATTGGAAACTGGAGCACCAGGAGGGGTACTCAGACCCAGTACGAGGCCCAGAAACAACTGGGCTGAGTCAAATCAACTGATTGAGTACTGGACTTAAGGACCTATCCCACCTAAGACCCGACTGAAGACTACAGCCCAACCATTAGGGTAACGCCACCGCCCAGGCACAGAGACCCGAGGGGCCAGCGTCTGCGGGCAAAGAGGGCTCTCCCGGCACATACCAAGCCGGGGAGCGGACTACCGTTGCTTAGACATAGGAGTTGACGTTTTCTCCATAAGTAAGGTGCAGGAGAAAGGCGGAAACCACCAACCTGATAAGGGGAAAACTGCAGCCGGCTGCGGGCACCGTTCACCATCTCGTCTGGTTTACCAGAGACTCTAGCGTGTTTGTAATAGTGAGTACAACAGTGCCTTCAGGCCGCGCACCGCACCGACACCCCAGCACGCATCCATTCCCCCGCCTCAGCACCTCCCTCGGGCCCCCGGGACCATCATTCCCCCTACCCACAGAGGAAGTCAACACCAAGCTTCGGAAAACCGTCCCCGGGAGCCTAGTCAACGGCAGCGGTGGTGTCCATCCATTCACCACAACCCGTGGGTGGCGTCACAAACTCAAATCCCCTACAAACAACCGCGGCCCCGGCCGTGGACCTCCCCACCGAAGTTCCTACGTGTAGTGCCAACCCCCCCCTTTCAGAGCGACGTGACCCCCGAGTCCGTGAGGAGATCGAGCCACCGACGAGCACGGATCCGAGCGGCACGGCAGCCGGCTGAGCCCCGGGGCGGTACAAATGTACTATATGCTCTTGACTGTTGGGAACCCAAGAAAGTTTCATCGGAGTTTGGCCCTGTGTTGTTTGTTTAGTGTTCTGCCCATGGGGAAGGAGTAGGTCAATAATTGAAAAGGAAGGGCACTACCCGTGGGATCTCCTGGTATACAAAAAACGAGACCATAAACTAAGGAAAAGAATATACCAATACGGGATCACCACAAGGTTAGGGTACATATGAAAAATTCACTTTATTATACAAAAAAACACAAGAAAACACATGCCCTCAGCAGAGGTATAGTACACACAGAAGGTAATAAAAACATTTAAAAAAAGCCTATGGCATAAGAAAAACCTGTCCCATTGGGAAACAATGCATACAATAAATGCCAAGTATATCAATACAATTTTTAGACATCAATACAATCTCTCCTCATGCACCATACAGATGTTAATTTGCATTGCTGTTTCACTGTTCAGAAGACAAAGGAACGAGGTACTATGTTAGCACCAAATAATCAAGATTAAGGTCTAAGATCACAGACCATTAATTGGCTACAAGACTCTATTTAAAGAGAAAAAAAAACGTATAACGCTGAATAGCCAATAGAATAGTCCTGCACCAAACCTAATACCATACATGTATACCCTCAGTCTATACTCACTGACAGCATAATACCAGCAGATAGAAAACACCATGCAAAGTCAGGGTAACATGAGGAGAGGGTTTCCCAAGGGATAACCCCACGCGTATCGCCGCCTCTAAGGGTGGCTTCCTCAGGGGAAGAAAGAAAGCTGGTTAAAGCTTCCATGTGTACCTTATATAAAGGGAGTACATTAGGACTCACCAATACCACAGCTGAGGAATTTCATATGTCTGGAGCGTTCTGATGGCGGCCGCCATCTTGCTTAGGTCATATGACATAGAACAGTACAGCCCCAAGCTCCTACTGCGCATGCGTTAGTCAAAGAATGGAGCAGCGTTATAATCAGAGTTTTATAAGATAACACTAAGCAGATTTGTTGTTAGCATATGCTTGCACTGCGCTTATCAATCCATTCATTAGCATATGCTTTCACAACGCTTAGTAATCCATTCATTAGCATATGCTTTCACGGCGCTTACAAATCCATTCATTAGCATATGCTTTCACGGCGCTTACAAATCCATTCATACTAATTAATTACTGTTTATACAGGCGAACTTGCACGGCGCCAGTTATCTTGATCTAAGCGCTGTCAGATTGCAATTGAGCACAGCGCTTTAGTCAGAGTTTGGTAAGATAACACTAAGCAGAATCGTTGTTAGCATATGCTTTCACGGCGCTTAGCAATCCATTCATACTGATTACTGTTTGTACAGGCAGACTTGCACAGCGCCGATTATCTTAATCGCATCATATAACATGGGGAGAGGGGCAGCTTTATCTCACAACGCACAAGCGCTGAAAATAAAAACGCTGTCAAATTGCAATTGAGCACAGCGTATACATTAGTACATACCCTTATAGATATCATAAAAATCTTTCTAACAGTTGCACTTTATTCCCCAAGAATATATATTTTATTTCTATCGTTATAGTGCAGGAACAAGGGGTCACTATAAATTTCACAGCGTAGACAGACTTAGACAGAATCCATGTAAAAAGTAGAGCAGACAGAGGAAATGTCTGATGGTACAGATTGTTTTCACCCTTGGGGGATAAGTAGCCGAGCTGACAGGAGAAATATATCGCTATACACCCATGTACCCTACAACAACCTCTGTGCACAGACCTCAGCATTCGTCTGTCGGCTAAGTAATCAAGATATTGACCCTTCAAAGGGTACATTCACAAAGCCGAGTAGAGCTGTATTACCGTAACATGGGGGAATGACATATAGGCCCAGTGGGTACACAGGAATGCATCCCAAAGGTGGAAAGACAGTTTGCGCCATATTGCGCCCCAAAAACCATAACAAGTCATAGCAAGTTAGAATCATGCCAGACATATAGGGATAATAGGGCAAACAGTGAGGGTCCAAGTTACAGAAGTTTCTCAACATAGAATGAAAGTCTCTAAACAGGCATATAGCAGATACAGCACAATTATCACGGTCAGAATGTAGTCATGATCACATTTAATCATTAAGAAAGGAGTCATTAAAGACTCCTAAAATATGCTATTTTCGGCAAATACCATGCACCAATTGTGTATGAGAATATGCAAATATGCAAATACAATTCCGGCCATAGAACACAATCCTAGAGAGGTGTTATATGATCGCACTGCCTGCCTAGAGATATTTCTCAGTAAGATAGAATGAAAGCGGAATCCAATTTGCAACGAGGACCACACGTAGGACAAAAAACATTTGTCAGAGGTGCGGTAAGCAGTGCACAACAGTACCCTTGCTGTATAAGCGGAAAAAAAAAAAAAAAAAAAAAAAAAAAAAAGGGTGAGATGATCACTAGAACCACGTAGAGTAAATAGTTTCGAGTAAATTCCATATACATATTTTGAACTCAACTATTGAGTATGAAGTGTCCAATGCCCGGACTGTAAACAAGATACTGTACACCCAAAGGAAACGTTTGGACACAACCAAAGGTCTGACAGATCAACCAGAGCCAAGAACACTAGCAGGAGAAAAGAATTTACTTATAAGGTTTATAGATTTTTATATAATAAGACATCAGTCCAGGATTATGGTTGGTATGATTTCTGGCGTTATCATAGTCCTTAGTCTTTCCTTCTTCTCTCCAATTCTTCCTTCTTTCCCCCATGTCACATTTTGGTTATGGTCCCCAAGATCACGTGATAACGGGGCATGACATTCCCCTGGAACCAATTGGCAGTGTAGAGAAGGTAAAAAGGAGATCTCATAGATGGGGATCGGTGTCTTCCTCTTTTCCCGTTTGTACATCCTTCCTTTCTCATCATTTGCTTGAATATCTCATCCAAGCGAGCACACAGAACTAATAGGGAGAAGAAACAGACAGAATGAGGAGATAGCACAATGTTATGGAACCCACAATTTCAAGTAGTATTGTAAAATCCAGTGTACAGTAACTCTTCGTTTAGGCCATGCGGGACTAAACTGTTAAGGGTGTATATCCATCGGGACTCCTTCCGTAGGAGTTCCTTAATACAGTTCCCACCTCTGATGTTCTGTTTCACGGAATCGACAACCAATACTTTGATTGTGTTAAATCGCCCTCCATGGTGAGTAAGAAAGTGGGCAGCCACTGAGGTGAGTACCTTACCCTTCTTTAGGTCTGCACCGGCTGTGTTGATACTTGAAAAGTGCTGTTGTACTCTCCTTCTTATCTCCTGTGTGGTTTCGCCCACATACAATTTGGGGCAACTGCAAATGAGGACGTAAACTGCATTCCTGGTCCGGCAGTTGTAATATGCCCCAGAAGTGATTCGTCTAGGAGGAAATGGTAAGGAAATATGGTCACCAGCAACCATGTGAGGACACACCGTGCATGCTCCACAGGGAAATGTTCCTCTCAATTTAACACCAGTACCCAGGCTCAATTTCGGTCTGAAGAAATGGCTGGTAGAGAGGATACCCCGTAGATTCTGGGCCCTCCTTGCTACAAGTCTGGGTTTTTCACCCAAAAAAGGAATCAGCTTCTTATCGCTTCGCAAGATATCCCAGTTATTATGGAGCAAACCATAGAGATCCTGCCACTGATTATTAAAGGGTGTGATAATACTCACTGTTGTCTGTTTTTTCCGCATTCTTGGTTGGAGTAGAGTTCGTCGTTCCATGGTCCTGCAGGTTTGTAAAGCTCCGGAGACCACTCTCTTTGGATATCCCCTTTTGCAGAATCTGTTGGTCAGATCAAGGGCATGTGACTCAAAATCGGTGTTATCACTACAGTTCCTTTTCACCCGCATGAATTGTCCCTTAGGGATACCATTTTTGACATGCATCGGGTGAAAGCTGCTGTAGTGTAGCAAGCTATTGGTCGCCGTGGGCTTGCGATATAGAGTCGTATGAATGTCCCCTTCTACCTTATTGATCTGTAGATCGAGAAACTCAACAGATTCAGAGGAAATGTTGGATGTCAGTCTAATATTCAGAATATTATCATTCAAGATGGCAATGAAGGATTTACATTGATCCAGGGTTCCCGACCAGAAAAACAAAATGTCGTCAATATATCTGAACCACCGGACCACATTGTTTTTGTACTGCTCAAGAGTGTAGACATGTAACTCCTCCCACCACCCTAAAAAGATATTAGCATAGGGTGGTGCACAACACGCCCCCATAGCGGTCCCGGACGTTTGGCGATAGTAAATTCTATCAAACAGAAAAAAGTTCCTATCCAGTACTTGGTGGAGTAGATCCAGGATAAAGGAGTCATGCCTCCTGTTCCCGGTTGTTCTATTATCCAGAAAAAACGATACTGCCCTTGATCCCAACTCATGATCAATTGAGGTGTATAGGGATTCCACATCCAGTGTGACAAGAAGGACCTCAGATGGAACCTCCAACTGCGCCAATTGATCGATCAGGTGGGTAGTATCTCTCACATACGATGGGGAGGATTGTGCCAAGGGTTGGAGATAGAAATCCAAGTAGATACAAGGTCTCTCAAATAACCCACCTATCCCCGAGACTATTGGTCTGCCTGGTGGTTCTGGGCGGCCCTTGTGAATTTTGGGCAACATATAGAATGTTGGTATCACTGGATCATTTGTTGTTAAGAAATTTTTCTCCCTCAAAGTGATAATACCCTGATCGTGTGCTGCAGACAAGAATCTATCCAGATTCTTTTTAAAGATGATCGTTGGGTCTGATGGTAGCGCCACGTAACATTCCCTGTTAGATAGCTGTCTCTTTGCCTCTCTAATATACATATCTGTTGGCCACAACACTACATTCCCCCCCTTGTCAGCTTCTTTTATCAAGAATTCTTTGTTGTTCTTTAGTCCAGATAGAGTCCTTCTCTCTTCTGTGCTTAAATTGTTAGCTTTATTATTATCTAATTTAAGCTTATCAATATCTTTGCACATTTTGTTGAAAAAAATCCCAACAGCCGGACAAAGACCGAGGGAGGGTGTGGCTTGGGACAGAAGTCGTCCCGTGAAGGGGATCTTCTTACCAGTTTGTCGTTCGTTTTCCCCTTTTTGTTGTTAGCCAAACTTTTGGCAGTGTTGATTGGTGTAGTAGGTTTTTGCATTGTGGTACAAAAAAACATATGGATTTAGCAGCTAGAGAAGCAGCATGGTCATGTCAATCTTCAGACATTTTTGGTGCCCCTTTTAATTCTGGGGCTTCAGGCGGTACAGGCAGTCCGCAGGACGAGAATCAACAGCTTATGCAGAGTCTAATTAACCTACATAAAAGAGTAACTAAAGTGTGGTGGAATATTAGAACCCTAGAGGAGTATAAGAAACTTAAGATCACACCAAGGGGATTGAGAGTGCAAATATTTCCTGCATGGGAGACTGATGCACAATTCAGAATTACATGGGAGCAGGGTTTGCAAACATGCTCAATGATATTATTGGATATGCTAATTGAACATGACCGTTCCCTGCTTGCCCAGCTAAAAGAGGAGATCAGCAACAAAGAACATATACTAAAACAGCTAGACACACAAACAGTGGTAGCCCCATTTCAGGAGAAATTGAGGAATATCCTCGACACTTACGAAAGGGACATTATCAAGGGCAAAAAAAGCAAGTTCCAACGAGACAGAAGTGACTACGCGGAGAATAGGGCCTATAGGTGGTCACACAAGGGTAACAGACGCAGACGGGTGAATCAGCAACCTGATAGTGCCCCGGCGGCCTCCGAACCTTCCTCTAGTGATCCTTTTTTATCGACGGACACAAGCGATCCAGAAAGCGTACCCGGAGGGGCCGTCGGAAACCAAAACGTCAAGAGAAAGAACAGGAGAATTCAACCATGGCGATCTCCTCCGCAGAGGCAAACAAGGAGCCGGAGGCAGAATTGGTAACAGGTAATCTGAATGACCTACAAATAGTGAATCTCTCTAAATATAAACTATCAGAAGTAGAAACCAATCTACTTACTAGAGGACTATCTTTTGCACCCATGAGTAGATTGGATAAATTCACTGTAACCAAGGACATTTACCTCTTCTGCCGACAACTTACATTTAAATATCTTTACAGTAGACCTGAGCTCATCGATACACTGCCTCCTGAGGACCGCCAGATATTCAACGATCTTTTGGAGCTCCTGGAGGAAAACGAACGACAAACTGGTAAGAAGATCCCCTTCACGGGACGACTTCTGTCCCAAGCCACACCCTCCCTCGGTCTTTGTCCGGCTGTTGGGATTTTTTTCAACAAAATGTGCAAAGATATTGATAAGCTTAAATTAGATAATAATAAAGCTAACAATTTAAGCACAGAAGAGAGAAGGACTCTATCTGGACTAAAGAACAACAAAGAATTCTTGATAAAAGAAGCTGACAAGGGGGGGAATGTAGTGTTGTGGCCAACAGATATGTATATTAGAGAGGCAAAGAGACAGCTATCTAACAGGGAATGTTACGTGGCGCTACCATCAGACCCAACGATCATCTTTAAAAAGAATCTGGATAGATTCTTGTCTGCAGCACACGATCAGGGTATTATCACTTTGAGGGAGAAAAATTTCTTAACAACAAATGATCCAGTGATACCAACATTCTATATGTTGCCCAAAATTCACAAGGGCCGCCCAGAACCACCAGGCAGACCAATAGTCTCGGGGATAGGTGGGTTATTTGAGAGACCTTGTATCTACTTGGATTTCTATCTCCAACCCTTGGCACAATCCTCCCCATCGTATGTGAGAGATACTACCCACCTGATCGATCAATTGGCGCAGTTGGAGGTTCCATCTGAGGTCCTTCTTGTCACACTGGATGTGGAATCCCTATACACCTCAATTGATCATGAGTTGGGATCAAGGGCAGTATCGTTTTTTCTGGATAATAGAACAACCGGGAACAGGAGGCATGACTCCTTTATCCTGGATCTACTCCACCAAGTACTGGATAGGAACTATTTTCTGTTTGATAGAATTTACTATCGCCAAACGTCCGGGACCGCTATGGGGGCGTGTTGTGCACCACCCTATGCTAATATCTTTTTAGGGTGGTGGGAGGAGTTACATGTCTACACTCTTGAGCAGTACAAAAACAATGTGGTCCGGTGGTTCAGATATATTGACGACATTTTGTTTTTCTGGTCGGGAACCCTGGATCAATGTAAATCCTTCATTGCCATCTTGAATGATAATATTCTGAATATTAGACTGACATCCAACATTTCCTCTGAATCTGTTGAGTTTCTCGATCTACAGATCAATAAGGTAGAAGGGGACATTCATACGACTCTATATCGCAAGCCCACGGCGACCAATAGCTTGCTACACTACAGCAGCTTTCACCCGATGCATGTCAAAAATGGTATCCCTAAGGGACAATTCATGCGGGTGAAAAGGAACTGTAGTGATAACACCGATTTTGAGTCACATGCCCTTGATCTGACCAACAGATTCTGCAAAAGGGGATATCCAAAGAGAGTGGTCTCCGGAGCTTTACAAACCTGCAGGACCATGGAACGACGAACTCTACTCCAACCAAGAATGCGGAAAAAACAGACAACAGTGAGTATTATCACACCCTTTAATAATCAGTGGCAGGATCTCTATGGTTTGCTCCATAATAACTGGGATATCTTGCGAAGCGATAAGAAGCTGATTCCTTTTTTGGGTGAAAAACCCAGACTTGTAGCAAGGAGGGCCCAGAATCTACGGGGTATCCTCTCTACCAGCCATTTCTTCAGACCGAAATTGAGCCTGGGTACTGGTGTTAAATTGAGAGGAACATTTCCCTGTGGAGCATGCACGGTGTGTCCTCACATGGTTGCTGGTGACCATATTTCCTTACCATTTCCTCCTAGACGAATCACTTCTGGGGCATATTACAACTGCCGGACCAGGAATGCAGTTTACGTCCTCATTTGCAGTTGCCCCAAATTGTATGTGGGCGAAACCACACAGGAGATAAGAAGGAGAGTACAACAGCACTTTTCAAGTATCAACACAGCCGGTGCAGACCTAAAGAAGGGTAAGGTACTCACCTCAGTGGCTGCCCACTTTCTTACTCACCATGGAGGGCGATTTAACACAATCAAAGTATTGGTTGTCGATTCCGTGAAACAGAACATCAGAGGTGGGAACTGTATTAAGGAACTCCTACGGAAGGAGTCCCGATGGATATACACCCTTAACAGTTTAGTCCCGCATGGCCTAAACGAAGAGTTACTGTACACTGGATTTTACAATACTACTTGAAATTGTGGGTTCCATAACATTGTGCTATCTCCTCATTCTGTCTGTTTCTTCTCCCTATTAGTTCTGTGTGCTCGCTTGGATGAGATATTCAAGCAAATGATGAGAAAGGAAGGATGTACAAACGGGAAAAGAGGAAGACACCGATCCCCATCTATGAGATCTCCTTTTTACCTTCTCTACACTGCCAATTGGTTCCAGGGGAATGTCATGCCCCGTTATCACGTGATCTTGGGGACCATAACCAAAATGTGACATGGGGGAAAGAAGGAAGAATTGGAGAGAAGAAGGAAAGACTAAGGACTATGATAACGCCAGAAATCATACCAACCATAATCCTGGACTGATGTCTTATTATATAAAAATCTATAAACCTTATAAGTAAATTCTTTTCTCCTGCTAGTGTTCTTGGCTCTGGTTGATCTGTCAGACCTTTGGTTGTGTCCAAACGTTTCCTTTGGGTGTACAGTATCTTGTTTACAGTCCGGGCATTGGACACTTCATACTCAATAGTTGAGTTCAAAATATGTATATGGAATTTACTCGAAACTATTTACTCTACGTGGTTCTAGTGATCATCTCACCCTTTTTTTTTTTTTTTTTTTTTTTTTTTTTTTTTTTTTTTTTTCCGCTTATACAGCAAGGGTACTGTTGTGCACTGCTTACCGCACCTCTGACAAATGTTTTTTGTCCTACGTGTGGTCCTCGTTGCAAATTGGATTCCGCTTTCATTCTATCTTACTGAGAAATATCTCTAGGCAGGCAGTGCGATCATATAACACCTCTCTAGGATTGTGTTCTATGGCCGGAATTGTATTTGCATATTTGCATATTCTCATACACAATTGGTGCATGGTATTTGCCGAAAATAGCATATTTTAGGAGTCTTTAATGACTCCTTTCTTAATGATTAAATGTGATCATGACTACATTCTGACCGTGATAATTGTGCTGTATCTGCTATATGCCTGTTTAGAGACTTTCATTCTATGTTGAGAAACTTCTGTAACTTGGACCCTCACTGTTTGCCCTATTATCCCTATATGTCTGGCATGATTCTAACTTGCTATGACTTGTTATGGTTTTTGGGGCGCAATATGGCGCAAACTGTCTTTCCACCTTTGGGATGCATTCCTGTGTACCCACTGGGCCTATATGTCATTCCCCCATGTTACGGTAATACAGCTCTACTCGGCTTTGTGAATGTACCCTTTGAAGGGTCAATATCTTGATTACTTAGCCGACAGACGAATGCTGAGGTCTGTGCACAGAGGTTGTTGTAGGGTACATGGGTGTATAGCGATATATTTTTCCTGTCAGCTCGGCTACTTATCCCCCAAGGGTGAAAACAATCTGTACCATCAGACATTTCCTCTGTCTGCTCTACTTTTTACATGGATTCTGTCTAAGTCTGTCTACGCTGTGAAATTTATAGTGACCCCTTGTTCCTGCACTATAACGATAGAAATAAAATATATATTCTTGGGGAATAAAGTGCAACTGTTAGAAAGATTTTTATGATATCTATAAGGGTATGTACTAATGTATACGCTGTGCTCAATTGCAATTTGACAGCGTTTTTATTTTCAGCGCTTGTGCGTTGTGAGATAAAGCTGCCCCTCTCCCCATGTTATATGATGCGATTAAGATAATCGGCGCTGTGCAAGTCTGCCTGTACAAACAGTAATCAGTATGAATGGATTGCTAAGCGCCGTGAAAGCATATGCTAACAACGATTCTGCTTAGTGTTATCTTACCAAACTCTGACTAAAGCGCTGTGCTCAATTGCAATCTGACAGCGCTTAGATCAAGATAACTGGCGCCGTGCAAGTTCGCCTGTATAAACAGTAATTAATTAGTATGAATGGATTTGTAAGCGCCGTGAAAGCATATGCTAATGAATGGATTTGTAAGCGCCGTGAAAGCATATGCTAATGAATGGATTACTAAGCGTTGTGAAAGCATATGCTAATGAATGGATTGATAAGCGCAGTGCAAGCATATGCTAACAACAAATCTGCTTAGTGTTATCTTATAAAACTCTGATTATAACGCTGCTCCATTCTTTGACTAACGCATGCGCAGTAGGAGCTTGGGGCTGTACTGTTCTATGTCATATGACCTAAGCAAGATGGCGGCCGCCATCAGAACGCTCCAGACATATGAAATTCCTCAGCTGTGGTATTGGTGAGTCCTAATGTACTCCCTTTATATAAGGTACACATGGAAGCTTTAACCAGCTTTCTTTCTTCCCCTGAGGAAGCCACCCTTAGAGGCGGCGATACGCGTGGGGTTATCCCTTGGGAAACCCTCTCCTCATGTTACCCTGACTTTGCATGGTGTTTTCTATCTGCTGGTATTATGCTGTCAGTGAGTATAGACTGAGGGTATACATGTATGGTATTAGGTTTGGTGCAGGACTATTCTATTGGCTATTCAGCGTTATACGTTTTTTTTTCTCTTTAAATAGAGTCTTGTAGCCAATTAATGGTCTGTGATCTTAGACCTTAATCTTGATTATTTGGTGCTAACATAGTACCTCGTTCCTTTGTCTTCTGAACAGTGAAACAGCAATGCAAATTAACATCTGTATGGTGCATGAGGAGAGATTGTATTGATGTCTAAAAATTGTATTGATATACTTGGCATTTATTGTATGCATTGTTTCCCAATGGGACAGGTTTTTCTTATGCCATAGGCTTTTTTTAAATGTTTTTATTACCTTCTGTGTGTACTATACCTCTGCTGAGGGCATGTGTTTTCTTGTGTTTTTTTGTATAATAAAGTGAATTTTTCATATGTACCCTAACCTTGTGGTGATCCCGTATTGGTATATTCTTTTCCTTAGTTTATGGGGAAGGAGTAGGGGCGTTCAGTGGGATGAACCCTGGTCTGTGCGGTCTTTTTAAAGACAACCAGCCCAGGCCAGCGGAAGAGAGCACCCACTGATCCTCGTGTCTCCACAAGGACAAGATCCAATTATGTAATTGGCTCTAAAAACATGGCTCTCTTGTGTAATCTGTGCCGAAAGTCATCCAAAAAGTGAGTTTTACCCAGGATATCTCATAGACACATCCTATTGATCATCTCAAGCTATATATTTCCAATTATTCTCTGCCAACTGAGACATCACAATGTAACCAATAAGTCACCAATCCTATGGATTCTCACAATGCCGATAAAAAGTTGACGTAATGCCAGCTCACCATCAACTTTTTTTTTTTTTTCAGCGAGACAGGACTCGGCATTCTTATAGAGACTCATTCCAAGTTCTAGTAAGGACGGGAGCATATGTGAACGCTTAGTAAGTAGCTTTACAAGCATTCAAACTGGCTTTTTGCCATCAAACAATTGTTTTTGGAAAATCTTTAGACTTTTGACACCTTTCCAGAATCGCTTGTATTGCAAACATATTTCATTCCCTCCGTAGCCAGGAAATTTTGCAAATTCTGCATATTTTATATAATGAATGATACTATAGATAGCCTTTTGATAGCTCCACTGTGGTATGTTGCATGACATAGAAACATTCTTCAGTATGATCCACCAGACCTAACCTGAAGTCTCTTAAAGTTACACTAAGTTTGGGCTACATGGCGACTTTCTTTGACACGAGCACCTGAAAACATTTTTTTTCTGCAATGGCTGTAAAGTGAACATCAATTCTGCAGAAAGATACAATTTTTGGGGATGGAAGCATTGTCATTGTGACCCCATTGACAACGATTCTGTCATGGTTCTGAAGTGCAGAGCATCTTGTGCTGTTATGTCCTGCCATTCTCTCCTGCAGAGCCAGTACTTGCCTGTTCCATTGCGCAGAGCGTTTTGCAGGTTTAGATGCTCTGCTGTTTGTCTAAAGCTCCTGTGGATGGGTTGTTTCTTAGAACTGGGTCCTATGCTGGTGCTGTGTGGGGCTTTCCCAGATGCTCCTCATACCAGGTGATTGCTCTGCTTCATTAGGGAGCATGCTCGCCCGGAACGTTGCCAGTCATATTTCTTGGTTCCGCAGTAAGTGCTCTTGGCTCCCGTTTGTGCACAGTTCTGATCTTGGTTTCTCAACCCTGGACTGTAGTTGACTCTGCTCTTCCCGCCCCCGTGACTTTGTCATTACCTCCTGGCTTCTGACCTCGGACCTGCTCCTGACCACGTCTCCTCCTCTTCCCTGTATCATATATGTAGTCTTCTGGAATCCTGACCCTCGGCTTGTATCTTGATATAGTCTCTGCCTGCTCCCTGTGTCCTGTCGTGTTCTCCTGGTTTCTGATCCCGGCTTGTTTCACTACCTGTCCGTTCACACTGCACACAAGTAGTATCTAGTGCCTCCTAGTGACTAGCATCACACTACGCCACATAGTGTCAAGCATCACAGATTCGGTGCAAAGCCTAATTTAAATGGGACTATTAAATGAATAATAAGAAACTTTGCAATATATCAGTAAATTCTTCTTTCTCCACTTATGAGCCACTTCTTCCCCTCCCTCTACCTCTTCACCTTATCCTCCTCTTTGAAAAAAAAACCCCAAAGCAGCCCAAGTCCGTCTTACGCAAGACAACATGGACTGCCAGCTTACCTTTGTGTCAGGTTATACCTGCTGTTATATTTTATGGAATGGAGAAAGGAGGAGTAAAAACCAGAATGAGAAAATAGGCAGCGGGAGACAAAAAGTTTGAGTTGTGTTTTCTAATAAGTCTTTTGCATCACCCATGAACTGGATATACAACTACACTGCCTATTCTCCATGCTACTGCTTCTGTCTATATGTGTGATGCTAGATACAACGGAGCAGTAGGAATAGAAGGGTAGTCAGACAAGCCGAGACCATAAGCCAGGAGGTAACATATAAGATTCAGGGAGCAGACAGAGATGTGGTCAGGAAGAGGTCCGAGGTCAGAAGCCAGGAGGTAAAGCATAAGGTTCAGGGAGCAGACAGAGGCATGGTCAGGAAGAGGTCCGAGGTCAGAAGCCGGGAGGTAACATATAAGGTTCAGGGAGCAGACAGACATGGTCAGGAAGAGGTCCGAGGTCAGAAGCCAAGATCAGAACACTTACACCAGATAAAAGCCAAGAGCACACTGAGCAAACAGGAAGTATGACTGGTGAAGTTCAGACAGAGCAATCCCAGTAAAGAAACAGAGCAATCACCAGGAATGAGGGGCATCTGTGAACCAGAATGGACCCTAGTGCTGAAAGACAACCTGTTAGCAGGTGCACAAGACACACAACAGAGCATATTCAAATGCAAAATGCTCGCACAGCGGAGCCATGACAAAAGCATTCCGAATGCAAAATACTCCGCACAGCGGAACCTTGACAATATGCTAACAATCAAAGAGCAGGAATCCCTTTGAGTGCTGTGCTGTGTATGGGGAAAAATCATAGCAGCTAGTCTCCTCTCACCAGCTCAGAGTCAACTGCAAATTAAAAAATAGAGTCTGCAGAGGGAATACCTGCAGGAAACAAGTCATATAATGGGCAGATAATGTTATTCTTCATTACACAGTACAGCTTTTCCTAAAAGTATAGCTCCCCTTAAAGTATTAAAAGTAACAGTTGAAAAGTATCAGTTCTTACCGACTTGCTCTGCTGTTTCTTTGGTTTTCCAGCAGTTAAAAAATATGCTTTTTATAATGAAAACTAAAATAAATGATTTTTCTCAGTTCTTATTCTGATTTTGCCTTGGTACACCAGAAATGTTTTTTTTTTATTTTTTCTTCTGTACCCCTCTATTCCCCCAGTAATAAGAGTGCAAATTTTCCCTTCAGCCAACTGGGCGTTTACCACAAGACTTCTGCGTGGGTGTGGCTATGTTTTGATTGGTTATGCATCAGAGGAGAAAAAGTAAACGCCCATAGAGAAACTTTGTGATACACCCAGTTTGTTAAAGGAAAAATTTGCATTTTTATTACCGGGGGGGGGGGTAAAACTTTGGAGCAGAGGGTCACAGAAGAAAAAGAAAAGCTGTTCCAGAAGGAATTGGAGGTCTTTGTGATGAGTGCCACAAGGTGGCGCTATTAGACACTACTTGTATGCAGTAAAAGGAGAGATAGTCAGGCAGGCCAAGATCATAAACAAGGAAGACACGACACTACATGGGGGGCAGACAGAGAGGAGGATAGGAGGATATAAGCCAAAGGTCAGGGTTCCAGTAGAGTATGTACAACATACAGGTAGCAGGTGAGTATGTGGTCAGGAGAAAGTCCAAGTTCAGAAGCCAGGAACTCACAACAGAAACAAGGGAGGACAGGCAGAGACGGGTAAACAGCAGTCCGGAGTCGAGAGACCAAGATCTGAACACTGAGCACCACGGGAGCAAACAGGACAACTGTAACCAAGAAGTGCGACTGGCGGCGTCCTGAGCTAACGCTCCCTATAGAAGTAGAGCAATCACCGGGAAAAAGAAGCATCTGCAAGAGCACCTCCCAGGACCAGCATGAAACCCAGTGCTGTGAAACAACCCGCAGAGCATTCATCCTGCAAAATGCTCTGCACTATAAGCAACAAGAGAGCATAGCAGAACAATACAAAATATTCTGCACAAATGAATCGTGACAGTCTTAAATTTAAAAAAAATCCAGTAAAATTCAGTATACAGTCTCAAAAATGGAGGGATTTTGTAAGTCTGTAGTGTACAACTTGCCGCCAAGATGACTTGTCAGAGGTGGTGGACTCCTAGGCAAGGAGCAAAGGGGAGTGGTGCGCTCCTGATGAAAAGAACACGAGAAACAGACATATGGTTGAGTAAGGGTCAAAAAGAGACAAGTGATTTGAGATTTATGTTGATCAGTTTTATAGTCCGTCCCATATATTAGCTACTGTAGAATTTGGAAATGACATTTTGGCCATTTTGGCGGTTTTCAGGAAGCCTCCAACAATGTAAGGAGTCTCCAAAGTCGTCCTGATGTGACTTGCTGAAAAACCGTAGCTGTTCCTTAATATATCTTTATGACCTTGACCTCTGTTTTTGGAAACGTTTCAAGTCTCTTAATGCCGCTTTATGTAAGCATGACGCTTGTTTCCAGTCCAGTCTCTTTTCAGTGCCTTCAGCTATGCATAGTTTCTACTAGGCCTTGCATGCAGAGTACAAATAGTTCCTCCTTCAGATATATAAGCTGCAGTAAATATGATAACATTCTCAGTGTTATGTAAAACAGGATGCAACATCTTTATCTGATGAAGGACACGTTCAAAGTTCTAAGTAATTCCATAGACTTGCTCGCTCCTGTTTTGCAAGAACACATGTTTTCGGATATACCGGTCACATGACTTTGAGTTATCCATCATAAATCATTTGTTTTTTTATGTGACAAAAATTTATAGTTATATATTTAAAATATTTTTTGTCCTTATGTAAGACCCTTCTGTGGAGCCTGGATTACGGCCATTGTGAAATGTTTCTGCCTCTAGAGCATAAATCAAGCTCTCATCATCATTTTCCAATTTAAATGTTTCATATATTCCTGAAGACCCCTACAGACTGGAGACGCAGATACAGAATTGGTTACTAATGATGTATAATTTCTATATACTGTCACATATGTACTTGGGGAAGGTCCGGCGTGGGGCAAGACACACAACAAACAGGGGTTTCACCACAGCACAAACAATGGTGGGCTCTGGTGCTAGGGAAAGGGCTGATGGGACACCGCCTGCATTCACCTGCAGCTGCACCCTGCACTCCTAGCCGGTCCCTATACAAGTTCACAAGTTGAAGTTCTGAAACACCCTGTAATAACCCTGGCTAGTGAGCTGGCAGGTGAGAATTGCTAGTCCCACTACTGCACTAATACAAGAGGGGAAAGTACGACAGACAGGGGAAACAACAAAGGACAAAGCCATACTTCACAGCTGCAGTCAGACACCACAGGACTTTAGGACCCTGCGGAGATCTTTTCCTTTTCACTGCTAGTCATTATCCCTCAACCTCTGTGTCTTTATATACCTGAATCTCCCCCTTGGTATGCTGCTTGTGATAGAGTTAAGGTTCTATATGGTCCTGATTGCAAGCAGTCATCTTGTAATCATCTGGAGAAACATTATAAGTTGCTGTTCCTCTCCCTGAGTCATCTTGGAGATAAGTTGCTTGTTTGCATTCCCCTGTTTGTTTTACATGTTTAAGACTAAAGCTGGTGTCACACACAGCGACAACGACAACGACGTCGCTGCTACGTCCCCATTTTCTGTGACGTTGCAGCGACGTCCCGTCGCTGTCGCTGTGTGTGACATCCAGCAACGACCTGGCCCCTGCTGTGAGGTCGCCGGTCGTTGCTGAATGTCCAGCTTCATTTTTTGGTCGTCACTCTCCCGCTGTGACACACACATCGCTGTGTGTGACAGCGAGAGAGCGACGAAATGAAGCGAGCAGGGAGCAGGAGCCGGCACTGGCAGCTGCGGTAAGCTGTAACCAGCGTAAACATCGGGTAACCAAGGGAAGACCTTTCCCTGGTTACCCGATATTTACCTTCGTTACCAGCCTCCGCCGCTCTTGCTGCCAGTGCCGGCTCCTGCACTGTGACATGTGGCTGCAGTATGCATCGGGTAATTAACCCGATGTATACTGTAGCAAGGAGAGCAAGGAGCCAGCGCTAAGCAGTGCGCGCGGCTCCCTGCTCTCTACACTGTGATATGTAGCTGCAGCACACATCGGGTTAATTAACCCGATGTGTACTGTAGGAGAGCAAGGAGCCAGCGCTAAGCGCGACTCCCTGCTCTCTGCACATGTAGCAAAGCGACGTTATGATCGCTGCTTCTGCTGTGTTTGACAGCTAAGCAGCGATCATAACAGCGACTTACAAGGTCGCTGTTACGTCACCTAAAATGGTGACGTAACAGCGACGTCGTTGTCGCTGTCGTTTAGTGTGAACCCAGCTTTAGTGGGATAGACTAGCACTCATCCCGCTCACTCACTACCTAGAGCCCAGTTCAGGGTCAGCCAGGGTCAGGTATCCTGCTCAGCGTATAGGTGCGGAACCTATCTAGGGACACCAGGGGAGCAAGGGGCTAGCTGAAAGTTATATCAGGGGTCACCATTTTCCCCTCCCTTAGACACATGGTTTACCTCTTCCCTCCCCTCCTTTTTCGCCATTTGCTTGGTATTTCCCCATACCTAGCGTAGCAACTTGCCTTACTGTTTCTCTTGATCTTCTTGGTTCTAGACTAGAATTTACTATATTATATAATACCCGTTTCCCCCCCCAAAAAAAGACCTACCCCAAAAATAAGCCCTAGCAGAATTTTGGGGGCTTTTTTGAGTATGTTTAAAATATAAGCTCTACTCTAAAAATAAGCCCTTGTAGGATTTTGGGGGCTGTTTTGAATATGCTTAAAATATAAGCGCTACTCCAAAGATAATCCCTAGTAGAATTTTGGGGGCTTATTTGAGTATGCTTAAAATCTAAGACCTACTCCAAAAATAAGCCCTAGTACAATTTTGGGGGCTGTTTTGAATATGTTTAAAAGAGAAGACCTACTCCAAAACTAAGCCCTAGTAGGATTTTGGGGGCTTTTTTGAGTATGCTTAAAATAGAAGACCTACTCCAAAAATAAGCCCTAGTAGAATTTTGGGGGCTTTTATGAGTATGCTTAAAATAGAAGACCTACTCCAAAAATAAGCTCTAGTAGAATTTTGGGGGCTTTTTTGAGTATACTTAAAATATAAGACCTCTCCAAAAATAAGCCCTAGTAGAGAATTTTGGGGGTTGTTTTGAATATGTTTAAAAGAGAAGACCTCTCCAAAAATAAGCCCTAGTAGGATTTTCGGGGCTTTTTTGAGTATGCTTAAAAAAAGAAGGCATATTCCAAAAATAAGCCCTAGTAGGATCTTGGGGGCTTTTTTGAGTATGCTTAAAATATAAGACCTCTCCAAAAATAAGGCCTATTAGAATTTTTGGGTTTTTTTTGCGTATGCATAAAAGAGAATACCTATTCCAAAAATAAGCCCTGGTAGGATTTTGGGGGCTTTTTTGAGTATGCATAAATTATAAGACCTAATCCAAAACTAAACCCTACCTGTGGGTCAGTAAGGAAGTGTCTAAGCAGCTTAAAAAAAAGTTAAAGAATACAGCAGGACTGATGTAATTTTAAATAATGGAAAGTTAACAACAGTTTGGGATTATCATGCAAACCCAACTGGGAAAGGACATTAGATTATGATAGTTTACTTTTTATATATATATATATATATATATATATATATATATATATATATATATATATATATATATATATATATATATATATATATATATATATATATATATATTTATTATAAGTTAAAAACACTCCTAAGTTTGTCAAAACATTGTTTTGTTTGTGTGGCCATTTTTTGAGCAACATAATTTTTTTTTTTATTTTTTTCCAATGATGAAAGTGTGTGAGTGCTTGTTTTTTTGCGATGGTGTCTGTAGTTTTTATTGGCATAATTTGGGGTTACATACAATGCTTTGATTGCTTTTCATTGCTTTTTGTTGGGGGGAAGGGCAGCAACCAAAATATTTGTATTTGATTATTTTTTGCTTTACGGCATTTACTGTACCTGTCAAACATTTTTATATTTGCAAATATAGAAATATCATAAACGTATTTTTTTATTGTTTTACTTTTCCATCAAATGATGGTGGAGGGTGAATGAAACTTTTATGATTTTTAATATAATATTTTAATGTTTATTAATTTATGTATTTTTTTTTATATACACCCAGCAAAGCTTTGTCAGTTTCTGTAAAGTTTTGGAGGTTGCAGCAGAGATTTGCTAATTTTCCTTTTTTTGGCAAAATCCTACTAGAGCTTATTTTTAAGGTAGGTCTTATTTTTTGGGGGAAACACACATATATATATATATATATATATATATATATATATATATATATATATGTGTGTGTGTATGTATATATGTATATATATATATATATATATATATATATATATATATATAGTAAATTCCAGTCCAGAAACAGGAAGATCAGGAGAAACTGTAAGGCGAATTGTCACTCTAAAATTGGGGAAATACTGAGCGAACGGCAAAAAGGGAGGGTAGAGAAGAGGGAAACCCTGTGTCTAGGGGAAGGAAAGATGGGGAACCATGATAAAACCTATGCCCCTATGCACCGAGCAGGATACCTAGGCCCTGACTGACCCTGAATTGGGCCCTATGAAATGAACAGAAGAGTTGGGAATTATATGACAATTATGAACAGTTGCTGTAAAGTGGCTTTGTCAGTGGTTGCTTGACAACTCTAAAAGGGCTACCACAGACAGGCTTAGAGCAACCTCTCCGCTTACCAGATCCCTCCCTGGCTTTTACTCTTTAACCCCTGTACAGGGATTTGGACTTGGGCTGAGCCACAAACTAAACGTTTGGCCATTGGTACAGGCTGGCAGGAGTGATCATGTAGCCGGATCAAAACCAAGGGAGCAGCAAAGGTACAAAATTGTCAGGCAGGAGAAACATTAACAAACAAGCCAAGGTCAAAGGTGGAAAGTAGAAATACTTAGCAGAAGCTGAAGCCACAGACCTTAACAAGAGGACCACAAAGCTATATCTGGCAGCTTCCAGCAATAAGCTGGAAGCTTAAGTAGGGTGTGGTGTTCTCCATCCAGGAAGCTGATACCTCCAACAGAACAGCACATACACCAATACTGGCACTGTCGAGCCCAGCCACCCTACCTTAATGGCTGAACAGAGCATGCGCTGTACAGAGCGTCTGGTTCCAACATCTCTTCTATCACTAGAGTCGCCCACAAAGTGAATACGGTGGCACCTGGAGACAAAAGCAGATGTTGCAGGAGCAGGCTCTGGTAGGGATGTGACAGTTACACAGAGACCATTCAGTCTTGTATTATGGATAGGTCTTACTTTCAGCTCTCGTCTTCTATATGGCTATTGACAAGAGAGGTCATCCAACCCAAAAATACCATGTCGGGCTCCATTGGACGCAAATTATATACTCTCCTCGAGATACAATGTTTATAGAGGAAAGTGACTATATAGTCGGGCACTATACAGAGTAACAGGGACTCAGTGTGCTCTGTACAGCCTCCATACACACGACTCTGTTGGTATAAGTAGAAATGAGCAAATATGGAGAAATTCGAAATCAGCAAATTTACTCGAATTCGGATGGGAAAATAGTTTTGTATCAAATTTGATGGAAATCTCCCCAAATAATAAATGTAGGGTTTAAAAAAAAAAAATTCTGACCTCTTCCTCAACCTCACTCCCCACTTTCCACTTATAGAAGCCTCTGTCCTCTTCTAAGTCCCTCCAATCCTCTTATCTTCATAGTGGTCTTCAGTGGTGACTAGGCCTCTCAATGTTATGAAAATGTGGGCATCTTGCGTCACCAAAGGGGATAAAAGACCCCTATGAAGACAGAAAAGGACCAAAGGCACCTAGAAGAGGACAGGAGGAGTGGGCAGGGAGCTGCATATTATATGTTTAATTTTTTACGCTCTCCATGGCCAATTAAAATTATTATTATCATTTATTATTATACCACCATTTATTCCATGGCGATTTACAAGTGAAAAGGGTTATATATAAAAGCAAGTACAACAGTTGTAAACATTACAAAAAGAGACTGGTACAAGAGGACAGAGGACCCTGCTTGCGAGGGCTCACAGTCTACAGGGGATGAGCGAGGGTACAGTAAGTGAGGACAGAGCGTGGTGTGCTGGTCTGAATATTACGGCAGGTGGTAGGCTTGTCGGAAGAGGTTGGTCTTCAGGTTCCTTTTTGAAGGTTTCCACAGTAGGTAAGAGTCTGCTATGCTGGGGTAGAGCGTTCCAGAGTATGGGGGAGGCACGGGAGAAATTTTGTATACAATTGTGGGAAGAGGAGATGAAAGGGGAGAAGAGAAGGAGATCTTGTGAGGATCGAAGGTTACGTGCAGGTAGGTAGCGGGAGACTAGGTCACAGATGTAGGGAGGAGACAGGTTGTGGATGGCTTTGTATGTCATGGTTAGTGTTTTGAACTGAAGTTTTTTGGCAAGAGGAAGCCAGTGAAAGGATTGGCAAAGAGGAGAGGCCGGGGAATAGGTAGATTAAACCGGCCACAGAGTTTAGGATAGATTGTAGGGGTGCAAGAGTGTTCCATCAATTTGATGGCTGATCAGACACCATGTTGCTAGATTCAGCCAAATCAAATTGCAAAAAATTCAAATTTGGGTGAATCCAATTTTTTGGGAAAATTCTTAGCAAATTTGATGTCCTTCAAAACAATTCCCTCGTTTCTAGGTATAAGGTCATAGAAGAAACACGATCTTGTAGTCACAAAATATCTAACAGAAGAGAACTCACTGCAGTAGATAGAATATTTCAGCATCAGCACACAAAATGCTCTACTGTCTTGATGACTATGATGTCATTGAGATGTTCTCCATGATTGAAGGGACTTTTTCAGCTTTCCGGCCTCTCCATCATTTTATTATGCCTACATTAGAAACCTGGCAGCTCTTTTAATAATCCTTTTTTTTATGAAGTCTGGTGAAACTGTTTATAGAAGCTCAAACCTGTTCTCGAGAAGAATTTCATCAATGTCTCCCGAGGTAATCAAGGCTCTCTTTATGTTGCGGCTTCTCAAGAATCCAGGGGGATTTAATCGAAAATTATTGTAAATGACTAAACCTGATGGAGTCTCCAGCCTCATGATTTCACAACAGCAAAAGTTATTCTTAAAAGTTAGATATAAAATTCCTAATCTACAAGCGGTCAGTCACGGAACATACCGGGACTCATGAGCAAAGTACAGTATGATCTTACTGCTAAGTATGTCTTAAACATTTTTTGATGTGTTCTGCTATGTTCTTTCATTATCTATGTACATGACAACAGAGCCAGGATAAAATCCTTCAAATGTTTTTTCAATTATAGAGTTTTTTTACTTATTGTATCAAGTGAACTTACACAATGAGATCTCTGACTGGTTCCTAAAGTCTTAACATACCATGAGCAATTATGATCCCGGAGTCTTGTTATGGTACAAAAGGGCATTTGGAGGCCTTAAACTTCTAGGATCTGGGGTCAAATTATATCTCTACACCTCCGGTAGCTTCACACTGATGGTAAAACCATACCTTCAAGGACAATGTATGTGCTTGCACTGGAAAGTATCTACCTATATAGGGTACAGCTAATGGACGATCAATGGAAACCTAATGGAGATCGTATGGTCTGAGGTCTCTGCCTTAGTCACGTTGCATGGGGCTAATACCTCTATCCACATTGGAGTAAAGTCAGCTGAATCCACCTATATCAGTCAACAATCTTAGGTGTATGGAGTCCTCAAGACTCTCCCCTCCCAAGTTATGTTGTGGGGAGAGAATAATTAGGCCTGTTGAACTTCAATGGCCGATCCTTTTGTTCGGGGTCGAGATAAGCAATGGTCAGAAAAGTGGGGCAGAGTGTGTCTTTGAATATTGACCTTCCTGCCTTGTTTATTTATCTCTGTACTTAGTCTATTTTATAAAAAAAGAGTTTTGTACGAACTTGAAGTGTAATAAAGCTACTATTGAGTACTACCAGTTATGCAAATAAGTAGTGAACACTGGTCAAAGGGGAAATAAAGTCTATCTCGATACAACTGCACCTGCACCCTAAAGGTTCCTGTACAGACTAGTATCTCTAGTTTCACTGCCTCTAATGCCTCCAGCACAGGCCAGAATAACCCTAGCCACAGCACTAGAAACCCCCAACTCAGACCTGTCTGCTTAAAAGGCCATCAAGTTGTTTCTCGCACTGCCTGAGAAACCAGAGGGGAGGTTGCTGCATACTATAAATCAAGATAGAAGTGTACAGAGATTAGTATGGACCCAAGTTATGAAAACATATAATACATGCACAAGGGGAAAAGGTGAAATAGCAAATGGAAGCTACAACCTAACAGCAAACAAGAGAAAGGTGTTGATTAGATAAATGAGTAAGCAAAGAGCAAATACCACAGTGGTCTCTGTTGAATAGGCAAAATCCCCAGCAGTGGGGCTGGAACTACTTAGCATAACATACATAGAAATATAGCCAGCAGAGAAGGCTAGTATTAGGAGAGTAAAGCAGGAGGTAGAGTAAAGCTGTACACGCTTAACAATGTGGGTTACCATCCATCCATGGAGTGCTGTGATTGAACGTCCGCCAGATGGACTATAATACAAGGAAGGGATATCGGCACATCCAAAATATAAAAACTCTTCTTAATTTATTTCCACATAAAATTAAAGGTCCATCCAGAACAATAAGACCCTGACACGTTTCCAACGCAAAAGATCATCCTTAATCATAGGATCCTATGATTAAGGATGCTCTTTTGTGTCGGAAACGCGTCAAGGTCTTATTGTTCTGGATGGACTTTTAATTTTATGTGGACATAAAGTAAGAAGAGTTTTTATATTTTGGATGTGCCGATTTCCCTTCCTATTAGGAGAGTATATATATATAGCCCCACCCGAGATGTGATAGGACAGAGAAAATGAGCAAGTCAGCAAACCATCCTGGTTTATCCTGATGAAGAAACCAGTGGGTTTCAAAATGCATTGACTTTAATAAGCTCAATGTTCTTCACTACCTGGCTTGAACCTCATTGAATCACCAGCAGTGCGGAATACATCTATTGTCTCCTATCATTTGATCTCTGTATATGGTGGAGCCGTGGAAGCCGCTTATTTTATGATTCTACAGGAGTTGTCCTCTCACAACTCCATCAGGTGAGCGCATCCCCCTCACTTATTCTCCCATTTTCACACAGTTAGAGCCCTATGGCGCTTTTTTCTTTCCAGCTCCCAATGCACAAAAAACGAACACATAACAGACCCTATAATAAAGAGTTGAACCTCCATTCTAATGGGGATAAGAATGTCCCAAATATTCCCACTGTGCAGATTCCAGCATTTGGACCCCCACTGATCAATAAGTTATCACCTGTCCCTGGACAACCCCTTTAAAGATGGAGTTTTTATTATTGCATAAGTAATACATACTGTATATGTGCCACTGAATCATCATTTCGAGGTATTAAAATAGACATGTCAGCTCCAGTCTTCTACAAATTGTTGTCTGTACGGTCACATATCAGGTTATCTGAGGCAATGCTGTGCTTCTAGGAAACTGTGCTTGGGAAACCCACTGATAGCGTGTGGGCTATAAAAACACATTGGCAGTAGCTTATGTTCAGATGCTTTTCTATAGACTTCAGTGTACATGGTTTGCTTTGTAATCTCACTGATCACAACATTCAGCTCAAAGCCACCTTGGATGTGTGAACGCATAGCATGACAAAGCCTAATATCACCTAAAGCTGAGGAACCTAAGATATCAGTACGTTCCCACATCTTCTCATATATTCAATAGGGTCAATAAGGCTGAGATCTGGTTACTCTTTGATTATTTTCTGACCAGGGATGACTTTAGATTTTCTGCAATTAAAATTACTCCCAATGGACCACCTCATCAAACAAAAATAAAAATGAAACATAAAGATCTTCCATTCCCTCACAATAATCTGGAGTTAACCATCTGTTTGCTGACAGCATACATCTCTGCCATTAACCATCTATCTGCTGATAGCATTTGATTGCTGCAAGTCCTGGACTGACTATACATCTATGTTTCCAAATGGACATCCCTTCAAGGTTCTTTCAAGCCCTGTTTTCAGTAGGGATATGGAAGTACACTTTTGTCAAATGCTCTGGCAGTATCTCCAGGGAGAGCAAAAGGATTGGGCTTATTAATACAACATATCTGATCCTTTGCTCTACCAATAATACCGAAAATACCAATACACATCAGATGGTTCTGTCAACTTTAATGTGTATCGGAGCCTTTAGACCAGTTTCACATGTTCAACTGTCACATTTCAAGTATGGACAGTAAACTCTAAACCCAGTGTCACAAACTGGGTCGGGGGGGGGGGAGTGTGCCGCCCCCGTGCAAGCAGCCGGGTTGCTGCCGCCGCTCGGATCCGGATCCGCGGTGGCTCGAGGGGTTTTCGGACCCGGGGGTCGCGCGGCCACTTGATTAAAAGAAGGGGGGAGACATGTACAGGGGGATTTTGGTAAGTTTGTGACGCCACCCACGGTGCGTGGTAATGTGAGGGACCACCGCTGCCGTTGGGGAGCCCGGTGACTATGGTGTGGCAGCCTGATCTTTAACCCCTCCGTGGGTAGGGGGTTTGTGTCCCGGGGCCCGTTGATGATGGTGCTTGGGTGCCGTTTGGGGGGATAGGAACAGGGGTTTCCAATGTACTCACTCAGTCCCAAAATAACCACACCGACAGCTTGTAAACCAAAGTTCTGAGCACCACTGTAGTCTCTGGGGAGCATGCCTGGACCCGTGCCCTCGGTGTTGTTGTTGGTCTGTGGCCCTGTCCCTGGCACCTTAGTCTCGATTGGACCCGTTAGCATGAAACTCTCTGAGTCCCGCTTACCCGTATGGCTAACAGAGTGAGCTTATTCTCAGGGTTCACAAGTAGGATTTCTTTGGACTGTAGTGGGAAAGTCCTATCCCATCGGTGCGCTAGTAACCCGACTTTGGAGCGGGTTGGGGATGTCACTTGAAGTCTTCACCCCAACGGGTAAATTACCGGAATACGTGAAGCTACTTTCTGGCCTGGGGTCCACGTACTCCCTCGTGCCCTGCCCTCTGCCCGGTGATAGTGCAAGGCCGCCGGCTGCCCTCCTCGGCAGTCCGTGCCCCTTGACACTGTCCCCTGCGACCGGGTTCCAGCTCCTACCAGGCCCAGACCAACGTCTGCCACCTAGTATACAGGAACTCTCCTCCGTGGCCTCTCCTCACGAGAGCCACTTCACCTCCTTCTCCTTCATTCTCCACTCTCACCTCTCCCCTGACACTGTCCTCACTTTCTCCTCACCAACCCCCCATGTGGGCGGCCCTATTCCCTTCAGGCCTCCCAATAGTGTGTCTGGTAGGTTTAAGTGGGAAGTGTTCCTAGAATTTTGATTGGCCAAGCTGTTAACACCAAAGGACTAGGATCCGTAACCAAGGAGGGTGGGTACCATGCAGAAGGGCAGATTGCACAATATCCTGTTACGACCTGATAGGCCAGGGCGTCACAGGAGTCACTCAGACGTCCCTCTGCTTGGTCATGACCCTGTAAATCTGTGATGAAATTGCACCTCGCAGCCCCACCCTGACATCTCCAATACATTGGGGCCATGCGAGATGACCTTGTCACTTCTGCCAACACGTGACGTTCTGCACCCCCAAGGCGTACGTAAGGTCCGCTTGGCACAATGCAGCACTGACACGTGCGGTCACCGCAGGCACAGGGTGGCACAGGGAGTGGAACCGACTCGGCGCACAACCTCCGTCGTGGAACCCAGCTTTCCTACAAATCTGACAGGCCGACAAAAACATTCCACTAGCCCCAGTGGAACAGAATTCTGCTGGTCTGGTACAGTTCAGTAGTCTGCCACCAGTTCTTGGTTAGATATAGGCCTGGTCTGTTAACAGGACTGTATAAAGCCAGAAACCAGCCCAGGTAGCGTGTAAACTAAGTCGAGCTCACAGACATAGAGTTTGCGGATCGAGATAAAACAGCCCAAGAGTAAATTATATATTTAATCGCCTTAAGGGCACACTAGATAATACACTATATGTGTTACGGGAGGACTAGCAGATTAGGATAAGGTGGTGTATATCCTAATCGCCAGTTGGGGGTCCACCATGTTCCCAGATGGATAAGGAGCTACTGGCAACCTGCAGGTCAGGAGGATAATACAGATCTGGGTGGCTCAGAAATAATAGGAGTCTGATCCACGTTAAGTAACACTTGGATCAGGAGACTGTGAACCCTGTTAGTATCACAGGGTCCACACACCCAGCCCAGGAACACCCCTGTTAACACTACAAGGGCCCTGGGGTATGCTGTCCATTTGCATAGGGGGCACACCTGTGGACAGCAGGCGCAGCAGCCGCAGCCCAGTTAACACCACTGGGCTGCACTAGCAGAACTGGATAGCAGAAAGGAAGAGCAATGCCTGACCCTATCGTGCCCAGCCACGGGTGTCTTGACGTGGCTGGCATCGGACGCCTATCCCTACCTACTGCTTCCAATGTAAGAGGCTGATGCCGCAATGGGCTCTACACATGGAGGTGTGCTCACAACAAGCATATGAGAAGACTGCACGCCTCCATGTTGTCTCCAGCCCCTTTTATGACCTAGGGTCCGCCCCAAACCCAGGGTGGACGGCAATGGCACCTCCAGGAGCCAATAGCACAGTGCCACATCTTCAGTGACATCACCAGCGGCCTATCCGGAACAGCCACGTCACTGATGACCTCATGGCTGCCACGCCCCAAACACCTCACCAGTCATCATCTGACGACCAATGGTGAGGTGCCATATCATAGGGGCGGGCCTCTGTGAGCCAGTCCGAAGTGGCCACATCATCAGAACACCTGATGCGTGCCAGCCTATCAGGGCCTGCCACCTCACGGACATGCCCAGTGAGGTCCTTACTGCACTTAGCATCTCATGCACTAAGTGCCTGAGCATCCTCAGTAGCCTGAACAACAGTCTCAGAAATCAGACTATCTGCCCGAGCATGCTCAGTAGGCACAACTCGATATAGTAGAGAAAAAAAAGGGTTTTCAGCTCTCCAGTTTGTTGAAAATTCAGCTGGATGAAAGCTACTGGACGGTGCTCAATAGAACAAGGGAGGCTGTAGAACAATCAAAGTAAGGAGGTGCTCCGGCACAAAACGTCCATGCAGACAGAAATTGTTAGAGATTAAAAAAACATCTTTAATTCCTAATAGTTAAAAAATAATTTTAATCTCTAACAATTTCTGTCTGCATGGACGTTTTGTGCCGGAGCACCTCCTTACTTTGATTGTCAGTAGGCACAACACAGGGCTTAGACACGGCACAAAGTCCAAATACCTGTGCAAAGAGGCTTTTCACACTAAGTGTAGGAGCATGCTCAGAAGCTCGAACTGAGGACTTAGCCTCAGAAAAGAAACAATCAGGCTCAGGCTGAGCATGCTCACTAGGCGAAACACTGGACTTAGACTCTGACTGGGGTAAATCGGCGCACGCATGCGCACTAGCTGCCTCTCCACACTTAGACGTGGAGGAGGAAGCAGCCAGCTGAACAACCCAAGGCACGGCCAAAAACGGAAGCCGGCACCTGGGTGTAACTTGAACTGCAGCAGGCTGCTTGTGGCTATGGCTACGCCGAATCGTAACAATATGCAAGATGGGATTTACAGAATATATATGTCAGAAGTACAGGTACAGATAAGACGTGGTTACAAACAGATGTACAGATGGTCAGTTACCTTGTTCCTTATGAATATGAATGGCAGTTGGCTGTCACAGGGGAGGCGCTATAGAGCAACAAGTGTCCTGGGACCTCTTCCACGTGTATCGTTCGAGGCCACCCGGAAAACAACGATACAAGATGTCCGTGTGACGCCCTGGGCAAGCCAGGGGTCACAGGTCACAACATCACATGCACCCCACATTCCCGGCAGGTACATCTAAGCTAACCTAAAATCCTTGTTGCCTTCCTCCAGGGGCTGATGTCCACACCAGGGGGTGGGCCAGGCGGTTGGCTCCGCCCACGGAGGAGTACACAGCCCTGGAGGCGGGAGAACCAGGCAGTTGAGCTCAGGCAGAGCTTGAGTGAGAAGCAAGAACAGTTAAGGAAGTGAAAGTAGAAGGAAGTGAAGTAGTAGTGGAGCTAAGGAGAAAAGCTGAAGTGACAGAAAAGTGAGAGTAGTAAAGCCTGAAGTTGGTCCGGGTGTGTGCCCTGGACTGTGACAGCAAGGTCAGCAGACGGCGGTGATAGTCTGCAGGGGGACTGTTTGGAGGTTGCTGGAAGGACCGCGGACGGGTGGTGACCCGGCGGTACTGGAGCAGTATACGAAGAACAGTCAGCACCAGGGCAGGGGCCTTTCGGATCCCGGCAAGGCTAGGAGTCGCCATAATTTGCCAAATCCGTCAGTGAAGGGGACGTCTGTCTCCTAACAACCAAGTCCCGATTGAAGGCAACAGCCCGACCGTGAAGGGGAGACACCGCCACCGCCAGGGCACCAGTTTCCCAGGGCCAGCGCCTGCGGGCAAGAGTAGAGCTCCTTCGGCCCAGCTTGAAGCCGAGGAGTGGGTAACCGGTGGGAACCCATCGCTACCAAAAGGACTTTAAATTGGTGCAGGGAAGAGACAGTCACCGCTAACTGCAGGGAACATCAGCACCGTGAACCGTCCGAGGGACCCGTCCAACCAGCCGTTTGTTTACCGAGAACTGTGTCGTGTTTACTGGCTGAGTGAGTACCTCCGTGCCGTGCGGCACAGCGCTGTCCCTGCGCCCCTGCACCTCCACAGGCCCCAGACCCGCCTGTCCACCATACCAATCCCATCACTGGGCCCCGGGAGCACCAAGACCCCTACCCATGGAGGGGAAAATCAACAACTGGCTGCTCCGTACCATCCCTCCCGGGCTCCCCAACCAGAGCAGCGGTGGTGCCCTCTCAATCACGACAGCCGTGGGTGGCGTCACGGACAATAAACTATCCCAAAACACCAATTCCCCTTTTCACTCATGGGCGAGGAGCGCCGCTCGAGTCCCCGGGATCCGGCCCATCGCTTGAGCCACCGAGCAGCGGCAGGCCGCAGCAGCCGTGGCAGCCAGACCCGAGCAGAGGGAGAGCGCGGCGTCCCCTCCTCTGCCCGCGACATCCGCACTGAGGTTATGAATCTGGTCACATTCCATGTCCCCTCTCACCTGGAGACCAAGGACTGGGTTGGCCGTGGATGTGCCTCTTCTCTACCAGGGACATGTGGATTTTCAGTTTCCCTCATATCTCCGCCCCTGAGCGTCTCACACGGAAGATATGAATATTATATTTTCTCTTATTATTTGATCAATAGATAAGAAATATGATAGGTCTGTGGGATTCCTTCGGGGAGTTATTAATTTTTGATGGCTGCGCATGCCATACAATTTAGCGGAAATATGTGGGACGTGCATTGTGCTGTCAGGAATCTAAAAATTTGCCTATCTTATTTGTGGGAGCAACTCACTCCCCAATATTGTAACTCTTTCAACGGCTCTGTTAAGGCTGGAGAGCCTGATTGAAATTAGGTTGTAAAACTTGTAAGAACCTGAGTTGCCCGCCCCTCCTTCCTGCTGGTCAACAGGAGGGCTTTTCTGGCTTCCTTGGACCTAATGGAAAGTTGTCAGACCTATTGGGATTCTTTGCTAGACAGCAGGGGGATGGATGAATGTACGGTGACAGCTGACTCCCCTCTGTCATAATTCTCATCATATTCCTCAGAATAATCCTCACACCCAGCTTCAGGTGTTCTGATGTAAACTCAACAGACTCAGACATATATGAGGTTGTTAACCCTCAACTGGGGAGGTGGAATTTTTGTCACGCAACTGGTGATGTGCGGCTTCCTATACCCCAGTGTTTAGAAATCTCTAATTTTTACAGAAAATGCAAAGATCACGTTTGTTTCAATCGTTTTCTTATTGGCGATTGATTACACATGATTATACCAAATTTTTGACACCCACAAGTATCGGAAAATGTAATAAATTGATGATTCATACCAGCATTTGCCAATGAATGCCTGCTGAACAAAATTTCCCTGGGGTGTTGCAAACCCCACCTCACCAGTTGAGGGTTAAGTCCCACAGCCGGTTTGGACATCAGAGTTCGTACTTACACCTTCGGCCCGCGGGCCGCATGTGGCCAGCCATAACCATTTCTGCGGCCCGCTGCCAGATTTCCGGGGGAGGCAGTGCACACCAATGAGCGCTGTCGCTGGCAGGTGCCAGCATGTTCAGGACTTACTTTGTGGGTGGGTTTATCGCTCTGCGATGCCATCCCACATCACCTTCACGGCCTCCAGAATTGTGCCGCCCACTCTCCAACGCTTGTGTGCCGCCCGCTGCACGGCGCTGTGTGCCGCCCACTGCACGGCACTGTGGGCCACCCGCTGCACGGCACTGTGGGCCGCCCGCTGCACTGCACTGTGTGCCGCCAGCTGCATGGCGCTGTGTGCCGCCCGCTCGACGCCCCTTCTCCGGTGCAGCATGTCTCCTCCACTGCTGTGTGCAGCTCCAAGTGCTGTGTGCAGCCTCCCCAGTCTCCTCCTAGTGATGTCTGTGCCCCCCCTCAGTGAGGTCTGTGTTCCCCCCCTCAGTGAGGTCTGCGTGCCCCCCCTCAGTGAGGTCTGTGCCCCACAGTAATGCTTATGCCTCCCAGTGAACTAGTAATGTCTGTTCCCCAGACCCTCCTGTCATGGATATGCCCCAGCATCTCCTGTGATATATACATCACATTGGAGATGCTAGGAGCATATACATCACAAGAGGGGATGGTGCATATACATCACACTGGAAATGTTGGGGCCATACATATCACAGGAGAGGCTGGGGGCATATACATCACAGAAAGGGCTGTGTAATATACATCACAGGAGGGGCTGGGGAATATAGGGCTGGGCGCATAGATCTCACAGGAGGGGCTGGGCGGATAGATCTCACAATAGGGGCTGGGCGCATAGATCTCACAGGAGGGGCTGGGCGCATAGATCTCACAGGAGTGGCTGGGCGCATAGATCTCACAGGAGGGGCTGGGTGCATAGATCTCACAGGAGGGGCTGGGCGCATAGATCTCACAGGAGGGGCTGGGCGCATAGATCTCACAGGAGGGGCTGGGTGCATAGATCTCACAGGAGGGGCTGGGCGCATAGATCTCACAGGAGGGGCTGGGCGCATAGATCTCACAGGAGGGGCTGGGCGCATAGATCTCACAGGAGGGGCTGGGCGCATAGACCTCACAGGAGGGGCTGGGCGCATAGACCTCACAGGAGGGGCTGGGCGCATAGATCTCACAGGAGGGGCTGGGCGCATAGACCTCACAGGAGGGGCTGGGCGCATAGACCTCACAGGAGGGGCTGGGCGCATAGATCTCACAGGAGGGGCTGGGTGCATAGATCTCACAGGAGGGGCTAGGCGCATAGATCTCACAGGAAAGGCTAGGCACATATACATCAAAGGAGAGGCTGAAAGCATATACATCACAGGAGGGGGCTGAGGGCATATACATGTGCCCAGCCCCCCGTGTGTTGTACAGTATATACAGCAGTCCCAGCGTCTCCTATGTGATGTATGCCAACAGCCCCTTCAGTCATGTATGTGTCTCCTGTGATTTATATACTCCAGTCCCTGTGTCTGTTGTGTGATGTATATAGTCTACCAATCTTACTATCACAAAGAGTTGCTTGCGCTCCAGACCATGGCAAACCTGGAAAAGAGAGAAGCAACATAAGTATCGCTGAACATCACAGCCGCACCGAAGAGAAGCCGCTCCGGCCACCACAATAGGGGTGAGTTAATTAACTGTTTGACCAAATATAGCCGGTTCATTTTCACACTGATAATTTTGTGCGGCCCCCAAAGGTTGGCAGAAATTTCCAAATGGCCCCCGGCAGTAAAAAGGTTCCCTACCTCTGCCATAAACGTTGGACACGTGAAACTGGCCTTAGAAATTGGACTAGTGCTTATAATGGTTTTCTACGGAGAAATAATTAAAAAAAAGTTTTGGCTTTTTGAAGAAGGGAAGGAAAAAATAAAAATGCAAAAACAATTTTTTTTTTAGCTTTACAATGTTTGCGCCACCAATTACAGAAAATGCTAACATTCGGTAAGTTATACTTTTCACAAGGACCTTGTAGACTTGGTGCAGCTGTGGCTAAAGAAACTATTTCGGACTGTTCCAAAATGTAATCATAGCATTCTTACAAAATAAATTCCAGCCTTCATTTTGAAGCCTGTGGTGTGCATGTTCCCATGTGATAGTTAGCTACACAATATATTTGTTTTTCTTCTATCGTGCGGGCCTCACAGTTACAGGGTATTGTGCTTTTAAGTGCATGAATGACTAGATAGAAAACATTCTGCCACGAGCTGCTGGTAACATCTGCATGTAGTTGTGATACTTCACAGTACAAAAATGCAAACACTTCTATCAATGGCATCAATCCCACAGCGATAGCAGTGATGTGCCTGTCCGAGGGATATATTGTTAAGTATGTATTGTATCGTAATGTTAAAAAGATTGTCTGAGGCCAATATGGTCTTAACAAATATACATATCTCACATACCAATCCTTTGCCCCCCTCCAAAATGCTGCTGGTGTCCTTGCTGATTTTTCCTTTGGGGAGCTACTGTACAGACACTGGCTCTGTACATTCTGTTCCAGGTATACAGACAAGTAACTGCAGCTGCCAATCACTGCCTGCATCTGTAATGCATGGATCACAACTGGAAGCACTGATTGGTTCAAACAGCCACATGGCCATCTCACTCGAAGACTGGCGGGGTACACTGGCGGCCTCACAGAAGGGTTGGTTGAAGTACTAACATGGCTATCTCACTCTAAGGAGAAGCAAAGAGACCAGGGGGTACACTGACACCTTCACAGAAGAGCTGGTTGAAATAGTCACATAGCAATCTCACTCTGAGAGGAAGCAAGAAGATCGACAGGGTATACTGACACCTTCACAGAGGAGTTGGTTGAAGCAGTCACATCGCCATCTCACTCTAAGTGGAAGTGTGGCGCCCCTGAGGCTCAGACGCCACAGAGTATTGCATCTGACTTGAGGTGCAATTCTCATCCCGGGTAAGGAAGAGGTTAACCACTGGTATTCACTTACACAACACACACAGCTCAGGTGTTTTCCCACTGAAGCTAGGCTAAAGGTGGTCACCATAACAAGGGGTTTTTACCAGCCACCAGTGAGTCATCAGGAAGGTGGGGGTAGCACAGGGGAAGTGAGCGAACACACATTTTTTTACTTCAGTGTTATGATTCAGTGACCGAGGAGGATCAGAAAAAGGACAAAAACTCGGAAACCCAAAAAATAACCAGAGTGGCTGGAACCTTAATCGACTGCAGACCTAATACTGACACACAACTAGAAGTAGCCGTGCGACTCACCTATGATGACCTGGTCACCTCAACACAGCCGGAGAACTAAATATTCTTACAGAGAGAAATATTAGAAAAGCTAATCTGCCTCGGAGTAGTCCCCAAAGGTATAGATAGCCCCCCACATGTAAAGACTACAGTGATACTGTATAAGAAAACACAATACGTAGCTAGAGAACAGATTCAACAAAGATGAGGCCCAAACTATCTGCATAGGAAAGGATAGGAAAGAGCACTGACTGCAGCCGTAAAAACCCTAGTAAATACCAGCATGCCTGATATGGAAAAATACTGAGACACAGACTCTCCCCACTATATCAGTACTCTAGTGTTACTGGGATCCAAGAAAAACACTGATATAGAGGAGGGACTGAATTTTGTACCAAGCATGACAAAACACAATACATAGCAGAACATGGAGCAAGGTACACAGACATTCCCAGCAGGCAAAGATTGAACTCCACCAAGAACTCCACACAGGCAAAAGAACAAGAAAGTGGAAACCATAAGCAGAGGTACAAAGACCAACTTATCTGAGAGCAGTTCTGGTAGACACAGAGAAAAGGGCTGGTTTCAGAATGCCCTTAGCACACAGGAGATACATTGAGCACTGGCAAGGAACAAGAGAACACTACTCAGTAATATAGGCCCAGTCAGAACTCCCTGATTGCCAATCCTCCCCAGCTGTCTGGTTTCTATTCTGCAAGCCAAATTCACTACCAGCACTGACCACAAGAGGGAGTCCCAAACTGGAATCTAATTCAAATGTATTCACAACACCTCAGAATAGTCTGAGACTCAGAACAACACGGTCACTGTGGAGAGTGCTTCAGAGCTTCCATAGTTAGGACTTGGCAGACTGGAAGGAGGAGAAGATGACCAGTGAAGCTGTGGGACACAGGAGCAACAGGGTAGCTGGAGGTAGAGCTCAATAGTTCACTCAGCACCGGTGTAGTTCAGGGTGCAGAGCCCTAGGGTGGCGTACACTCCACGTTGTGCCACCAGATTCTGCAGGACAGGGGGATTTCATGTCTCTCTGGCCACCAAAGATCCCGGGGCACAGCAGCACAAACAGTCAGGAGTCAGGAACACGGTTGGGCCCACGTTTGATTCATGCTGCCTGCAAACGGGACAGGAACTTTACACTGTGTGCAGAATTATTTAGCAAATGAGTATTTTGGTGACATGACACTTTTTATACATGTTGTCCTACTCCAAGCTGTATAGGATTGAGAGCCAACTACCAATTAATTAAATCAGGTGATGTGCACCTCTGTAATGAGGAGCGTGCGGTGTAATGACATCAACACCCTATATAGGGGGTGCTTAATTATTAGGCAACTTCCTTTCGTTTGGCAAAATGGGTCCGAAGAAAGATTTGACCGGCTCTGAAAAGTCCAAAATTGTGAGATGTCTTGCAGAGGGATGCAGCAGTCTTGAAATTGCCAAACTTTTGAAGCGTGATCATCGAACAATCAAGCGTTTCATGGCAAATAGCCAACAGGGTCGCAAGAAGCGTGTTGGGCAACAAAGGCACAAAATAACTGCACATGATTTGAAGAAAATCAAGCGTGAAGCTGCCAAGATGCCATTTGCCACCAGTTTGGCCATATTTCAAAGCTGCAACATTACTGGAGTATCAAAAAGCACAAGGTGTGCCATACTCAGGGACATGGCCAAGGTAAGGAAGGCTGCAAAACGACCACCTTTGAACAAGAAACATAAGATAAAACGTCAAGATTGGGCCAAGAAATATCTTAAGACTGATTTTTCTAAGGTTTTATGGACTCATAGTGACTCTTGATGGACCAGATGGATGGGTCAGAGGCTGGATCAGTAAAGGGCAGAGAGCTCCACTCCAACTCAGACGCCACCAAGGTGGAGGTGGGGTACTGGTGTGGGCTGGTATCATCAAAGATGAACTTGTGGGACCTTTTCGAGTTGAGGATGGAGTGAAGCTCAACTTCCAGACCTACTGCCAGTTTCTGGAAGACAACTTCTTTAAGCAGTGGTACAGGAAGAAGTCAGTATCGTTCAAGAAAAACATGATTTTCATGCAGGACAATGCTCCATCACATGCATCCAACTACTCCACAGCGTGGCTAGCCAGTAAAGGTCTAAAACATGAAAAAATAATGACATGACCCCCTTGTTCACCTGATCTGAACCCCATAGAGAACCTGTGGTCCCTCATAAAATGTAAGATCTACAGGGAGGGAAAACAGTACACCTCTCGGAACAGTGTCTGTGAAACTGTGGCGGCTGCTGTACGCAATGTTGATCATAGACAGATAAAGCAACTGACAGAATCTATGGATGGTCGGCTGTTGAGTGTCATCAGAACGAAAGGGGGCTATATTGGTCAATCATTTTTTGGTACTTTGTTTTTGCATGTCAGAAATGTTTATTTCTAAATTTTGTGCAGTTATATTGGTTTACCTGGTGACAATAAACAAGTGAGATGGGAATATATTTGGTTTTTATTAAGTTGCCTAATAATTCTGCACAGTAATAGTTACCTGCACAGATATCCTTCTAAGATAGCCAAATCTAAAAAACCCCCACTCCAACTTCCAAAAATATTAACCCCTTAACGACCGCGGGCAGTAAAATTACGTCCTAGCGGTCATAACGTTACTTCCCGCCGTCTGCCGGCGGCAGCATGCTGCGATCGGCGCACATCTCAGCTGATTTTCACAGATGAGATGGGTGCCTGCTAGGCACGAGCAGAATCGTTATCTGCTCATGCCGTTTAACCCCTTAAATGGCGCTGTCAATATGTGACAGCTCCATTATAAGCGCGATCGCGATAAACTTTTACTTACTGCCCGATACCGGAAGTCACGTGACACGATCACGTGACTTCCGGTAGTTGTCATGGTAGCACAGGGTCATGTGATGACTCCTGTACTACACATGAATTGCTTTCACTTTCACTGTGCCCGCGGCCCAGTGAAAAAGAAAGTGAGCGTATCTGCTGTTTACAGCTGTGTAGCTGTGATCAGCAGATAGTGCAGAGTGATCGGACTACTGATCGCAATAGCCCCCTATGGGGACTAGTAAAATAAAAAAAATAAGTTAAAAAAAAGTTTTAAAAAATTTAAAAAAAACAAAAAAAAACTAAAAGTTCAAATCACCCCCCATTCGCCCCATTGAAAATTAAAGGGTTAAAAAAATAAAAAATATACACACATTTGGTATCGCCGCGTTCAGAAACGCCCGGTCTATCAAAATATAAAATCAATTAATCTGATCAGTATATGGCGTAGCATAAAAAAAAATTCCAAACGCCAAAACGACGTTTTCTTGTCGCCACAACTTTTGCGCAAAATGCAATAAGAGGCGATCAAAACGTAGCATCTGCGCAAAAATGGGACAGTTAAAAACTTCAGCTCGAGGCGCAAAAAATAAACAGTCACTGAGGCATAGATCCCAAAAAATGAGAACGCTACGGGTCACGGAATATGGCGTAAAACGTGCGCCACTTTTTTCGGACAAACTTCTGATTTTTTTTAACCCTTTATATAAAAGTAAACCTATACATGTTTGGTGTCTACGAACTCGCACTGACCTGAGGCATCACACCCACACATCGGTTTTACCATATAGTGAACACAGTGAATAAAATATCTCAAAAACAATAGTGCTATCGCACTTTTTTTGCAATTTTTCTGCATTTGGAATTTGTTTGCCGTTTTCCAGTACACTATATGGTAAAACTTATGGTTTCATTTAAAAGTACAGCTCGTTCCACAAAAAATGAGCCCTCACATGACCATATTGACTGAAAAATAAAAAAGTTACGTCTCTCAGAAAAAGAATGGCGAAAAAAAAACCGGAAAAGGAAAAATCGGCCGGTCGTGAAGGGGTTAAGCTTTGATATTTATGAGTGTTTTGGGTTGATTAAGAACATAGTTGTTGATCAATAATAAAAAAAATCCTCTAAAATACAACTTGCCTAATAATTCTGCACACAGTTAACACCGATCAGGGGTCCCCAATCACTTTAGGTCATGGCATCCACACAGAAAGTGCAAGGATGGAAAGTCTCACACTCCACAACACCGGTGGTGGCTTCTGAGGTACCCAGGATCCGGCTGGGGCTCATCACGGCTGAAACCGGCACTCCAAGGGTGACAACTGAACTGTGAGTAAAAGACCTTGAACTGCAACCACTGTGTCAGCCCATTATTGTCGTCGCCGTTGCCACGTGCTCCAGCACCAATGGCCACTACTACCTCCATCATCCTCCCTGGGGCCTAGCTTCACCTGCGGGAAGCTGAACTGTTACGAGGGGGACCCGGGGAAGCGTGCCAAGATGGGGAATGGACAGCTTCCGCCGGTCAAGATCCACTGTGCGGTGTAAGGGACCGCTGCTATGGTGGGTGAAGAGTGAGCAGGTTGCTGCTAGCGATCGTCTGGAATGTCACAGACGATCTACGTACACCGGTCTGCCCTAACCCGTGAGGGTTGTATGGCAGGGATCACACGGCTCGGTGTACCTGTTGCACGGGGAAGCACAGAGGTGCCCACGCACGTGTGCCAGTGGAAATCACGAGAATATGGCACGAGGGTAGCACAGAGGTGCCCACGCACGTGTGCTTTCAATAACCAGGTGAGTCCGGTGGAGACTCGAGGAGCTCACCTGGAACAGGAACACGGCCTGTCAAAGGAGCTACTGCCGGAGCAGCTAGGCAGGGACACGGCCTGCAAACCAGGTGCTGCCTAAGCAGCAGGGGCCAAGCCCACGGAAGACGATAATGCCTGAGCAGTGGCGTGGCAGCACGCTGCCAGACATCCAAACATAGAAGGACGGTCGCGCGCCGCCATGATGGCAGGAGGAGCTTTTAAGGAGGTGTCGCTCCAGCCAAGGGCGGGCGCGAGGCGGAGATGACGGACTTGACCCAATCAGGATCCACGACGTCCCAGCCTGGCCAGTCAGGATTCACCACGTCACCAGCCTCGTCATCAAGCCGTGTGACGTGAGTGGGCGAATCAGGACCCACCAAGCATTGCACATGCTCACCCTCCTGCCTCTGGGAAATAGAGGCGGGATCCTCAGTCTCACAATGTGTAGAGATAACGGGAGTCTCACTGCTTCCCTGAGCAGAAAACCTCTGCACATTGCGCAACCTCACAGACCTTCGGGGCTGCTGAGCAGGAGGAGCCGCGGCAGGCAAGGAATGGGAAACCGCCTCATTTCTTGCAACAGGAGTACCACTAGGTGTCACCCTTGTGCTGCCTCTCTGAGGAGGTTTCTCCTGCACTCTGCGCAGTCTGGCAGACCTTCGGCGCTGCTGAGCAGGAGCGCTCGTGGCAGGCAAGGAGACTGCCTCATTCCTTGCCACAGGAGAGCCACGAGGTGTAACATTACCCCCCCGTCTAGGCCCCCCCCCTGCCCATGCTCGAAGGCCGCTATCAAACCCGGGGCGTGGATATGATCCTCCAATTCCCAGGATCTATGCTCCGGACCACGGCCGACCCACTCCACGAGGTAGTACCTCCTGCCCCGTATGACTTTTGTCTCCACAAGCTTCGCCACCTCAGGGTCGTCGGACGGAGAGTCGGTTTGAGGCGTCAGGGACCCCGAGAACTTATTAAGTCGTACGGGTTTCAGGACACGTGAAAGGTGTTGGCTATAGCCCAGCGTGGAGGGAGCTGGAGTCGATATGCCACCGGGTTTACCTGCTCTAGTACTTTAAACGGACCCAGGTACCTAGGGGCGAACTTGGCTGCCTGTACCCGTAGGTTAACATTCTTAGAGGACAGCCACACTAGGTCACCAGGGGCGAAGGATGGTGCCGGGCGGCGGCGCACATCAGCTTTTGTCACCATCCGGTCTTTAGCCCTCTTAAGGGCCTCTTGGGTGTTATCCCAGATCTCCCGGGCCTCGGTCGCCCAATCCTCCACTCTAGGATCGGGTGACGTAATGGGCATCGGAACCGGGATTCTGGGATGTTGTCCGTTATTGAGCAGGAACGGAGTCTGGCCAGAGGATTCATGGACCGAATTATTAATGGCAAATTCGGCCCAAGGAAGGAGGTTAGCCCAGTTGTCGTGGTGCGCGGAGATAAAATGGCGGAGGTAAGTTACCAAGGTCTGATTGGTCCTCTCCACCAGTCCATTGGTTTCGGGATGGTATGCGGAGGAGATGTCCAGCTCTATCTGCAGGAGCTTACAGAGCTCTCTCCAGAAGCGAGACGCGAACTGGGGACCCCGGTCGCTCACCACCTTGTCAGGCATGACATGCAGCCTAAATACATGCCTAATGAATAAGGTGGCGAGAGCACGTGACGTCGGGAGTCGTGGGAGAGGCACCAAGTGGACCATTTTAGAGAAGTGATCCGTGATGACCCATACGACCTTGTGGCCTGCTGACTTGGGCAGATCTCCCAGGAAGTCCATTCCCACCACTTCCCAGGGACGATCCGGCACTGGCAGTGGGTGAAGAAGACCTGCCGGTCTCTGCCAGGACGGCTTATTCCGTGCACACGACATGCAGGCTCCCACATACTCCTGTATGTCCTGGGGTAGTCTCAGCCACCAATAGTGCCTGGTCACAAGGTCTCTGGTCCTTTTGACCCCAAAGTGACCCCCGACCTTGGAGGCATGGGCCCACGATAGCACCTCATTCCGTAATTCAGGGGAAACGAGGGTCTTGCCAGGTGGCACCTGGTCCAAGGAAGTGGGAGTGACCATCCTCAAGCTGTCCGGGGGTAGTATAAGACGAGGCTCCTCCTCGTCCTCCTCCAACACAACCATACAACGTGACAAGGCATCGGCCCGTACGTTTTTCTCACCGGCCAGGTGGCGGATAATAAAGCGGAACCGGGAGAAGAACAAGGACCAACGGGCCTGCCTTGGGTTCAGGCGTTGTGCTGTCTGGAGGTATGTGAGATTTTTATGGTCGGAAAATACTTCAAATGGATGCTTCGCACCCTCCAGGAGATGCCGCCATTCCTGGAATGCCAGTTTCATCGCCAGTAACTCCCTATCCCCTATGGAGTAGTTCCTCTCGGCCGGAGAAAAGGTTTTGGAGAAAAAGAAACATGGATGCTTCCTTCCTCGTTCGTCTTTCTGGTACAGGACTGCACCAGCACCGACCGAAGAGGCGTCTACCTCTAGTAGGAAGGGTTTGGAGATGTCTGGACGATGAAGGATGGGGGCTCTGGAGAAGTAAGTTTTGAGGGTGTGAAATGCCTCTACCGTTTCCCGTGTCCATGCTTTGGGATTAGCGCCCTTGCGGGTAAGGGCAATGATGGGTGCTGCCACCGTCGAGAAGTTGGGAATGAACTGGCGATAATAATTGATAAACCCCAAGAATCGCTGGATCGCTTTCAGCGAGCGGGGCTCAGGCCATTTCATCACTGTCTCCAACTTCCCCGGATCCATTGCTAACCCCTGACTGGACACGATATACCCCAGGAACGGCAAGGATTCACGTTCAAAAACGCACTTTTCTAGCTTAGCATATAACGAATGAGTGCGGAGCCTCTTAAGTACTCGGATGACATCCCTCCGATGGGTGGCAAGATCGGGGGAGAAGATAAGGATATCATCCAGGTATGCAACCACGGAAAGATACAAATCCCGGAAAACATCATTCACAAAGTCTTGAAATACGGCGGGGGCATTGCAGAGTCCGAAGGGCATTACGAGATACTCGTAGTGACCGTCCCTGGTGTTGAAGGCGGTCTTCCACTCATCGCCCTCTCGGACTCGCACTAGATTATATGCCCCGCGTAGATCCAGCTTCGTGAAGATCTTTGCCCCACGGAATCGATCAAATAACTCCGTAATGAGGGGCAAAGGGTATTTGTTTTTGATCGTGATTGCATTTAATCCCCTGTAATCGATACAGGGGCGTAGATCCCCTTCCTTCTTTTGCACGAAGAAGAACCCCGCACCGGCCGGTGAAATAGACTTGCGAATGAACCCTTTTGCCAGGCTGTCCTGAATATATTTGGACATAGCCTCCGTCTCTGGAGCAGAGAGGGGATACACTCTGCCCCTAGGGGGCTCGGAGCCTAGCTTCAGGTCTATTCGGCAATCGTATGGCCGGTGGGGAGGAAGGGTATCTGCGGCCCTCTTGGAGAAGACGTCCCTGTAGGCCTCATAAGGTGTCGGTAAACCTGGCTCCCCTGTATTCCCTGAGGACCCAACCGACCTAATGGTAGCGGGTGGTTCGGTAGTCACGAGGTGCTCCCTACAGGATCCTGCCCATGATGAGATCTCCCCTGTTGCCCAGTTGAGTATAGGAGCATGCTGTCTCAACCAGGGGAGGCCCAGTAGGATCTCATCCGTCCCCCCTGGAAGCACCAGGAAGGACACCTGCTCATGGTGTCCTGGTGGTACTTCCATCCTGACAGGGATGGTGATCTGGGTGATGGAATCGACTAGTAGGGACCCGTTGACTATTCGAACCCTGAGTGGCTTGGGCAAGAGAACCAGGGGAACTGAGTATCGGGTTGCCAGGGAGGTCGAAATGAAATTGCCATCAGCGCCTGAGTCCAGGCAGGCCAGAGCAGAGAAGAGAGTAGTGCCAAACTGCAACTGGGCGCTGATAGTCAACCTAGAGGGAGAAGCAGCGTCTAGGAACCCCCCTCTGATGGAAACTAGACGCTGTCTTTTCCCGACGGTTTGGGACATCGGGTAGCTGTGTGTCCCCTCTGCCCACAGGAAAAGCAGATGACACCAGACCGAGAACCTGGGGTAGAGGAGACCGCTTTGGACACCTCCATTGACTCCACGGAGTCGCCTACAGAGCTGGCTGGGAGACCTGTCTGGTGGAAGACGGGAGCCAGACGCTTTTTAGGCCATGAGGACGTGGGTGCTGAAGAGACCTCGAGCCTCCGCTCCGCCTGGCGGATGTCTATGCGAGAGGCAACCACAATCAAGGACTCTAAAGTAGCAGGCACCTCACGCGTGGCCAGTGCGTCTTTGACGAACCCTGCCAGGCCCTCCCAGAACACAGGGACAAGGACCTTATCCGGCCAGTCCAGCTCTGCGGCAAGTGTTCTAAAGTGTACGGCAAAGTCCCCGACTGAAGCGGACCCTTGCCGAAGTCGTAGGAGGCGCAGCGCGGAGTCGTGGGTGACTTGAGGCCCGAGGAACACCATTCTCATGGCCCCAAGATAGGCTGCTAAGTTATTCACCACCCGATCTCCGCGCTCCCACAACGGCGTGGACCACTTCAGCGCTCTCCCTGTGAGCAGGGACTGGACGAAGGCTACCTTCGCCTTCTCGGTAGCGTAAAGAGTCGCGGACAGCTCTAAGTAGGTGGTGAGCTGGTTTATAAAGCCACGGCACTCGGAGCTGTCCCCGCTAAAGCGCTCTGGAAGCGCAAGGCGAGGAGACCCTCCGCCCAATAGCACAGCCTGGGTAGCCGCCTGGGTGGCGACTGTCGTCAGAGTAGTCTTGTCGGAGGAAGACTGCTCCACTGCTGCCAATCGTGATTCCAACTGCTGCACATAACGCAGCAACTGCTGCTGCTCTTCAGCCATAGCCAGACCTTTGGCGCGACCGTAATGTTACGAGGGGGACCTGGGGTAGCGTGCCAAGATGGGAAATGGACAGCTTCCGCCGGTCAAGGTCCACTGTGCGGTGTAAGGGACCGCTGCTATGGTGGGTGAAGAGTGAGCGGGTTGCTGCTAGCGATCGTCTGGAATGTCACAGACGATCTACGTACACCGGTCTGTCCTAACCCGTGAGGGTTGTATGGCAGGGATCACACGGCTCGGTGTACCTGTTGCACGGGGAAGCACAGAGGTGCCCACGCACGTGTGCCAGTGGAAATCACGAGAATATGGCACGAGGGTAGCACAGAGGTGCCCACGCACGTGTGCTTTCAATAACCAGGTGAATCCGGTGGAGACTCGAGGAGCTCACCTGGAACAGGAACACGGCCTGTCAAAGGAGCTACTGCCGGAGCAGCTAGGCAGGGACACGGCCTGCAAACCAGGTGCTGCCTAAGCAGCAAGGGCCAAGCCCACGGAAGACGATAATGCCTGAGCAGTGGCGTGGCAGCACGCTGCCAGAAATCCAAACATAGAAGGATGGTCGCGCGCCGCCATGATGGCAGGAGGAGCTTTTAAGGAGGTGTCGCTCCAGCCAAGGGCGGGCGCGAGGCGGAGATGACGGACTTGACCCAATCAGGATCCACGACGTCCCAGCCTGGCCAGTCAGGATTCACCACGTCACCAGCCTCGTCATCAAGCCGTGTGACGTGAGTGGGCGAATCAGGACCCACCAAGCATTGCACATGCTCACCCTCCTGCCTCTGGGAAATAGAGGCGGGATCCTCAGTCTCACAATGTGTAGAGATAACGGGAGTCTCACTGCTTCCCTGAGCAGAAAACCTCTGCACATTGCGCAACCTCACAGACCTTCGGGGCTGCTGAGCAGGAGGAGCCGCGGCAGGCAAGGAATGGGAGACCGCCTCATTTCTTGCAACAGGAGTACCACTAGGTGTCACCCTTGTGCTGCCTCTCTGAGGAGGTTTCTCCTGCACTCTGCACAGTCTGGCAGACCTTAGGCGCTGCTGAGCAGGAGCGCTCGTGGCAGGCAAGGAGACTGCCTCATTCCTTGCCACAGGAGAGCCACGAGGTGTAACACTGAACTATCCTAGCTGCGACACCAGCTGCCCCAGAGAAAAGCGACCGCAGCGGCGGCTAATCCCTGACCGCATACCGCATGTGGTGTCACGAGACAACCACAACTCCTAGCATCCTCATCATCATTCCATCTCCATTCCCCCTTTTGGTGTACACGTCGGGGCCACGAAGCCGGGCAGGGCCACCCGTGACATCCCAGACTTGACATCACCGGCCAGGCAACAAGTGTTTTAACCCCTGCCCTGTGGGTGCTACAGAAGCAAGAAGTCTGGCAGGGTACACTGGCACCTTCACAGAGGAGTTGGTTGAAGCAGTCACATGGCAATCTCACTTTAAGCGAAAGCAAAGAGACCAGCAAGGTACACTCACACTTTCACAAAGGACTTAGTTGACGTAGTCACATGGAAATCTCACTCTAGAAGGAAGCAAAGAGACCGGCAGGGTTCACTGACACTTTCACAGAGGAGTTGATTGAAGCAATAACATGGCTATCTCCAACAGCTGGAGTGCCACAGGTTCGCCATCACTGCGAAGAGGTAAGGAGGTCAGTGGGGTATACCGGCTGCATCATAGAGGAGTTGGTTGAAGCAGTCACATCTCCATCTCATTCTAGGAGTAAGCAAAGATCAGCAGGGTATACCAGCAGATTCACAGAGGAGTTGGTTGAAGTAGTCACATGGCTATCTCACACTAAGCAAAAGCAAGGAGGCCGGCAGGGTACACTGGCACCTTCATAGAGAAGTTGATTGTACCAGTCACTTGCCCATCTCACTCTCAAAAAACTTTACTAGTATTGAGGTCATAGCAAAGAGATCAGAGGATTCTAACCTTAAGGACAATTTTTAACCATTTTAGAACTTTAGACAACCCCAAAGAAATTGACATCAATTAATTTTTCGTTGACTGGGATTGACTTGTTTTTAGAATCTGTAAAGGTCCTACATACTAGGTTCCCACTATGTTGTCTCTTATGACGTGTCTAGGTGTATTTTTTGGACAACTCCTCTAAAGTGGAACTAATTCAAATGTTCTGGGTTTTTTTTCTTAATTCTTGGTGCCAATCATGTGAACGATCTCTTAGAGTTTTAGTATGAATAGGGGATTAAAGGGGAATGTTTTACCTTGCAGAGAGTGATATACTTGAAATGTCAGTGTAAGGAGACTTATAGGCCGTAAGCAAATGGACGTACTGCCCACACACTCTTGAAGACAATGTGATGTTTTGTATATTTGGTCTGGCAGGGATTGGGTTAAGCGTAAATGCCCCGTCACACTAAGCAACATCGCTAGCAACATCGCTGGTAACGAACAACTTTTGACGAACAACATTTTTTCTCACCTTTCTTTCCAATAAATGGTTTTTTATCATTTTATGTATGTATGTACTCTGTTTGTGGCATATATGTCCAATAAAAACTATGTTTTTAAGGTAAAAGGAAATTTCGGTTTGTGATGATCATACTCTACCTTGGTATCTATATTCGTTTTTTTTGGTTTACACGAGTTCCTCTATAGGGATTGGTGGTTCCTCCCAGCCTGGAGTCTGTGACCGTCTTAGAATGGACTTTGTAGGCAATGGCAAGGAGTGGTACCAATGCAACCTCTCTAGAGGAGGCCTCACAAGAGAGACGAGATCCCTCAGAAATGTTGACTGGAACATAGTAAGAACAAACATATGAGAACAGATGAAAAGGAACTGTTGTGTGATGTAGCCGAGAAGTGCCCATGTCAGAAAACGGGCGTGGTGGTGACTGCACTGCTGGAAAGTAACAGAGACCAATGTTCTTTGTAAAGATGAAGGGTGGTTTATTTCTCAATGCGTTTTTTTAAGTGGTCATACTTCTTCAGGAGAACCACCAATTTAATTTCCTACAGGAGCATTGCATGTCCTCCTTACACGAGCATGTCAGGCATGTCATTCTCCATAAGGAGGAACATGCCCTCATAGACTACCAGTCAGAGGCCTGTCACTTAGGTAAATCAGATCTTCTGCTTTGCACTGATGATGGGCAACACCCCGAAACAAGCATCTGCAAAAGGAATTTTCTGGTTTGGATTCGTATCCTATGTCACATGGCAAGGCTCTTTAAAGGGTTGATATTGATTTTTAAGAGTGTTATATCCAGTTATATCCAATCGATGGTGTCAGAGATCAAATCCTCTTCCTTCTGAGGAGGATATATGCATCAGTATAAATATAGATACTCAACAGTCAGTACTTAATTTCTTGTCAATGATCTTGAAGGTCAATTACTCTTTTCTCCCTTTCTGTTTGGAAATATTTTCAATTTGCCAACTTTGCAAATTCATCTCAAGTGTCCATCTTTTTTTTAGAAAGACTTCACTTGTAATCTTTGCTTTTTGCTGCTGCTATCTCCATGCTTGCTGCATTCTTATGGCTTTCTTTGTGTTGGTTACAGTATCAGTGTCACAGCTTAGAATATTAGTTCTTCAAAGAGGTAGACAAGATATGGAATATCCTCCCACTTTTGGCTTTTAATCTGCCAACCACTTACACCTCTCATCATCCTCTATCGCTATCGGTTGTTCTTGACCGGATCTCCTTGTGCTGCTTCTATGTAAGGTTTGGAGATTGGTAAAACCAGGATATGCATTCCAAAGTTTTAAAGGGTTGCTAACAGTTATAGCGCATCACATGCTATGGGTCTGATATCCATTTACAGTTGTGCTCAAAAGTTTACATACCCCGGCAGGTTTTTTTTTGCTTTCTTGGCCTTTTTTCAAAGAATATGAATGATAACATAAAATCTTTTTTCCCACTCATTGTTAGTGGTTGGGTGAAGCCATTTATTATCATCTACTGTGTTTTCACTTTTTAAATCAAAATGACAACCAAAAACATCCAAATGACCCTGATCAAAAGTTCCCATCCCCCAGTTCTTAATACTGTGCATTGCTCCCTCTAACATCAATGACAGCTTGAAGTCTTTTGCGGTAGTTGTGGATGAGGTTTTTATTTTCTCAGATGGTGAAGCTGCCAATTCTTCTTGGCAAAAAGCATCCAGTTCAATTCTTGGGCTTTCTTGCATAAACTGTGCTTTGCTTTAGTTCTCTCCAGAGTGGCTCAATGATATTGAGGTCAGGAGACTGAGATGGCCACTCCAGAACCTTCACTTTGTTCTGCTGTAGCCAATGACCTTGTGTTTCGGATCGTTGTCATGTTGGAACGTCTAAGTACATGTGGCGCCCCTGAGGCTTCCGTCGCCACAGGAACATTGCACCCCAGCCAGAGGCGTAATGTCCCATCCTGGGTAAGGAAAGGAGTGAACGCCGGTCCACAGGCAAATTCACACTACACCCATTGTTAGGTACACACAGGGACCAGGGACAGTGGCAGCAACCCTCCCATGCTGCATGCTGGGAGGGGCCGTAAGACCCATCCCTGCTCCCGTAGGGTGGTAGCTGAGCAACTGGGTGGGTGGGAGGAGCCACCCGAGAGCAGAGTAGACAAGGAAGGTCAAGAGAGAGAGTTTCAGTTTACCTCAGGGAGGAGTGGAGGGAGGAAGTCTGCGGGAGGCAGAGGAGACAGACAGTCTGCAGGAGGCAGAAGAGAAAGAAGAAGTAGTGCTCTAGTCAGCCAGGAGCAAGAGAAGAAAGTGATGCTTCCTGGTGAAGACCCTGGGACTCAGAGGGTCCAGGTGACACCAAGTAGAGAAGAGAAGGGATTCCAGGGCCACAGATAGCTTTTAGGGTCGTGGCCTGTTCCACAGGAACATCGGTGGAGGGATCAAGCTGCAAACAGGGGACGGTCCCTAGAAACCGGAGGAGGAAAAATCATCTCCAACAGTAAAAACCGAGGCCCAGGGAAAGCTGCAAGCTCCCCGGGCCACAGCCCACAGCAGAACCTCTGGAAAGGGGGTAAATTACCGACAGGCAAGCCCCTGGCCCGGAGGCTGTAGTGGAGGCCGAGCCAGGTTCAGCCAACAAGTGCAAGGCTTAAGGAGACGGCTGAGAAAGGGAACACATAGAGGGGTGCACCGGCTTTCACTCCAGGATCTACCCAGGATCGGCGGAGGTCACTGACAGGGGGTTCCAGCAGTCCAAAGGCACCAGTGTGCTGCAGCCCAGGAACTGTGAGTAAAGATCTTGAAATTGCACCCCTGATGTTGTCTCCGTTATTCCGCCTGCACTATTCCATCACTGCATAGACACTTACAAGCACCAACTGTTGCCCCGGGGCACCGCTCCACCTGTGGGGAGCAGTACCACCATTGCTGCTGTTCCATCACCCCGGAGCCCTCATACAGCAGCGGCGGCTTAATAGCTGCAAACCACAGGTGGCGTCACGAAAATTATAAACTTTAACAATCACCCCCACTGAAGCCATCTTAATTGACCCCACCAGGGCCACGGAGTCGGGCCCAGCCACCACTGACAAACCCCGGACTAGTCCGGCCCGGCACCGGGTGTCCCCTAGCCCTGGGGTGGGCGAGTCAACTTTGGCGTCACGAACAGGATAACGTGCCCGGCTCCCACCGGGTACTGTGCGCCTTTGAAAAGACTGTGTGTTTTACTGTGGAAACCGCCACCATTAGCGCTGCTGAGAGCGGGAAGAAGGGGGGTGTGCCTGAAGAAAGGGCGCGAAAGTAAGCCCCGCCCCCTTGGTCTTGTAAGAAGAGCGCGAAGCTGAGACCATGTGTGCTATGCAGAGCAGAGAATGAAAAATGGCGCGCTAGAAAAAGACAATCCCTGGCAGTGCATGCTGCTGTCTAGGGGAAGAGAGAAAATGGCTCCTGTAAGCGGAGGCCAGGAGGAGCTCACCTGGATCAGACCTGCGACCGCCGCTGAGCTGGAGGCTGAGGTCGGGAGAACGGCTGACAGGATGAACGAACAGAGCGGACGGGAGACAGCCATGTGGGGGAAGGAGATGGTGCTGGCCATGAGGAGTCTGCAGACGTCTGTGCAGTGAGGCCTGTGTGGAGGTGCCGCCCACGACCATCCGGAGCCCACACCAGCAATGGCGATCCTGCTGCAGAGCATCTCCGGCCTAGACCTGGGTGAGTCCTATACTGCCCCTGCCCGATCGGGTGTGCTGACCCCGCCGGCGTTACTACCAGAGGCCGCTGCAATGCCCGCCGCGATCCCTGCTGCGATTCCGAATGCGATCCCTGCTGCGATCCCTGCTGCGATCCCGACTGAAGTCTCTGCTGCGATCCCGGAGGCGATTCATGCTGCGATGCCCATTGAGATCCCTGATGCGATGCCCATTAAGATCCATGCTGCGATGCCCGCTGAGACCCGAGCTGTGATCCATGCTGCGATCCTGACTGAAGTCCCTGCTGAGACGTCTGGCGCAGAAACACCCTATCCAGCCAGATCAGACCAGGCTGCAACGCCGTCTATCCCAGCAACTGTTGTGGCTGAAGAGCAGACCCCTGAACATCCAGAAGAGGACGCAGCTCCGATACCATTACCCCGCAATAGTCCCCGCACGAGCTCCCAGGGGACCCAGACCAACCTGGCTGCAGCTTCCATGTCACCGGGAGCTGAGCCAGAAGAGGACCTCTGCAATTAAAAGAAAGAAGATGCTGAACTGTAAATAGCCCCTGTATGTCTGTCCATTGTTCTTTTTGAAGACGACACCCTTCCCTGTATTCCTGCCCCTTTGTGCTTTTCGAAGATGTCACCTCCCCTGCTCATGTGTTACCGGGCCACTGGACTTGAAAGTGGTCCGCAGTTACATGTGTTTATATGTGAAGTATGTTGATGTGTAACCAGGCCACTGGACGTAATGTGGCTGGTCTGCTCTAGCTTAAAAAAGACTCTAAAGTTTTATTAGTTTTAATTTCTGCGACGTTCAAGAAAAGTTTTACTGTTTATGCATGCATAACAAAAATTTTGCAATTTCTTTCCACTGTTCTTGTTGTTTCCTTTTTTCTCTCAGCCCGAGGACGTGCTGGGATTCGCTGTGGGGGAGTGTGGCGCCCCTGAGGCTTCCGTCGCCACAGGAACATTGCACCCCAGCCAGAGGCGTAATGTCCCATCCTGGGTAAGGAAAGGAGTGAACGCCGGTCCACAGGAAAATTCACACTACACCCATTGTTAGGTACACACAGGGACCAGGGACAGTGTCAGCAACTCTCCCATGCTGCATGCTGGGAGGGGCCGTAAGACCCATCCCTGCTCCCGTAGGGTGGTAGCTGAGCAACTGGGTGGGTGGGAGGAGCCACCCGAGAGCAGAGTAGACAAGGAAGGTCAAGAGAGAGAGTTTCAGTTTACCTCAGGGAGGAGTGGAGGGAGGAAGTCTGCGGGAGGCAGAGGAGAAAGAGGAAATAGTGCTCTAGTCAGCCAGTAGCAAGAGAAGAAAGTGACGCTTCCTGGTGAAGACCCTGGGACTCAGAGGGTCCAGGTGACACCAAGTAGAGAAGAGAAGGGATTCCAGGGCCACAGATAGCTTTTAGGCTCGTGGCCTGTTCCACAGGAACATCGGTGGAGGGATCAAGCTGCAAACAGGGGACGGTCCCTAGAAACCGGAGGAGGAAAAATCATCTCCAACAGTAAAAACCAAGGCCCAGGGAAAGCTGCAAGCTCCCCGGGCCACAGCCCACAGCAGAACCTCTGGAAAGGGGGTAAATTACCGACAGGCAAGCCCCTGGCCCGGAGGCTGTAGTGGAGGCCGAGCCAGGTTCAGCCAACAAGGGCAAGGCTTAAGGAGACGGCTGAGAAAGGGAACACATAGAGGGGTGCACTGGCTTTCACTCCAGGATCTACCCAGGATCGGCGGAGGTCCCTGACAGTGGGTTCCAGCAGTCCAAAGGCACCAGTGTGCTGCAGCCCAGGAACTGTGAGTAAAGATCTTGAAATTGCACCCCTGATGTTGTCTCTGTTAATCCGCCTGCACTATTCCATCACTGCATAGACACTTACAAGCACCAACTGTTGCCCCGGGGCACCGCTCCACCTGTGGGGAGCAGTACCACCATTGCTGCCGTTCCATCACCCCGGAGGTCTCATACAGCAGCGGCGGCTTAATAGCCGCAAACCACAGGTGGCGTCACGAAAATTATAAACTTTAACAATCACCCCCACTGAAGCCATCTTAATTGACCCCACCAGGGCCACGGAGTCGGGCCCAGCCACCACTGATAAACCCCGGACTAGTCCGGCCCGGCACCGGGTGTCCCATAGCCCTGGGGTGGGCGAGTCATACATCCCAAGCGCAGCTTCTGGGCTGATGAGTGCAAATTTGCCTCCAGTATTTGCTGATAACGTGCTGCATTCATCTTTCCTTCAACTTTAACCAAGTTTCCTGTGCCTTTGTAGCTCACACATCCCCAAATCATCAGCGATCCACCTCCATGCTTTACAGTAGGAATGGTGTTCCTTTCATCATAGGCCTTGTTGACACCTCTCCAAATGTAACATTTATGGTTGTGGCCAGAAGTTTTGATTTTAGTCTCATCACTACAAATTACCTTGTTCAAGAAGTTTGGAGGCTTGTCTCTGTGCTGTTTGGTGTATTGTAGGCAAGATACTTTGTGGCATTTGAGCAGTAATGGCTTTCTTCTGGCGACTCAACCATGCAGCCCAATTTTCTTCAAGTGCCTCCTTATTGTGCATCTTCAAACAGCCACACCGCTAGTTTTCAGTGAGTCCTGTATTTCAGCTGATGTTATTTGTGGGTATTTCTTTGCATCCTGAGCAATTTTCCTGGCAGTTGTGGCCGAAATTTTCGTTGGTCTACCTGACTGTGGTTTGGTTTTTACGAAGCCTCTGATGTTCCATTTGTTAATCACAGTTTGAACACTGCTGACCGGCATTATCAATTCCTTCAATATTTGTTTTGTATCCGTTTCCTGTTTTATCGAGTTCAACTATCTATTCCCGTAGATCATTGACAATTCTTTTGCTTTCCCCATGACTCACAATCCAGAAACGTCAGTGGCTGGATGACAGATGCAAGAGTCTGTCTGGACCCAAGAAACTAACTCAGCTTTTATGCATACACTGATTACAAGCAAACAGGTCACAGGTGAGGATGATATCTTTCTTAGCCATTCAAACCCATTTGTGTTAACTTCTGGGCATATTATCAGGCCAATATCACCAGGGTGTGTGAACTTGTGATCAGGCTCATTTGGATGTTTGTGGTTGTCATTATGATTTAAAAAGAGAAAACACAGTACATGGCAATAAATGGCTTCACCCACTAACCATGAGTGGAAAAAATATTCTGTGTTATCATTCATATTCTCTGAAAAAAGACCAAGAAAGCAAAAAATGTGCCGGGGTATGTAAACTTTTGAGCACAACTGTACATACCATCCATTTACTGTCACGAGGTGTGAGAGGATAACAGGGGATTGAGGCTCCTAATCCGGCCCTCAGGCTAAGTGGCCATAGCTGTCCCTGATCCCAGAGATACTTCTAAAGGTGATGATGTCTGTGCCACTTTCCTTGCTCTGCTTCTGGATAGCCCTGCACTTATAGCCCTCTCCCCAGCCCCAGGCTGGGACCAGGACAGGAGTGCTTGAACAGATATGGACAAATGGGGAAACCAAAACTCTATCACATAGCTTGCACACATGGAGATCTAAGACAATATGTGAGAAGGAGAAAATAACCAGACAACGAGGGGGTTTCCAAAGCACACCAAGCAGCACACAAAAAATGTCCAGCAACAGGAACACAACAGTACATAGACCAGATTAGCAATAGCTATAGTCGGCATGGGAAGACAGATTCCTCCATCTTAAAAAGGCGGGGAGTAACTGTGATAGGTCCCCTACAACATGTAATCCAAAAAGGTAACCAGCAGGCTAGCTGGTCGATGCCTGAGCCTGCCTGTACAACTCAGAAGCACCAGAGAAAGCATAGTGTGGAGTGTCAGAGTTGGTAGGTTGTACAGCATCTGATGCCACTATGTCACTTAGTTTAGAGCCAAACACCATGTAATATTTACACAGCATAGAGGTCACTAGAATGAACATTAGTTATTGGTAGAGTTGGGCAGATCGATATGCTGGACTTTTTGGCCCCTGAATGAGTGGTTTGCCAATTTCTTACCCTAAGGGATTCCAGGTGCAGCTTTTCATTAACTGGGTTGACGAGACATCATCTGTCCGTCATGCGTCAATGACATCTCACCAGCCTGGCTAATCAAAACCCTCACCTGGATCCTGAGATTAAGAGAGATTCACAAGCCTCTTAGCCAGCAGCCAGAGACTACTGACATTGTTGATGGACCGGAGTCCTGCGAATCTATCCTCCCAACTCTAGTTATATCAGCCAAAATAGTTGAACATTGTCAAGTACCCATCTCTAAGTGCCCATACATCAATCTTACCCAACTCCAGTCCTCAAGAGCCACCAACAGATCATGTTTTAAGGATTTACTCAGTGTTGTCCAGGTGTTAATTTCATAACAATGCAATACTAAGGAAATCCTGAAAACATGATCTGTTGGTGGTATGGCGCCCCTGACCCGGTCAGGCACCACTGGGTATTGCACCTATGCTGGGACAGTACTTCCAGGTAATCCTAAGGGCCAGAACAAGGAGTGTACGCACAGACACATAGCAACCAGTTCTCCCACACCAGTAGATGGGACCCTTGGGCAGTTTCCGGCGGGGGCTGGCTTTCAAATCTTGTCAAGAGGTGTAGCGGAGGGGCTGGGAGCTACAGAGTGCATAGGTTGTCAGGAAAGGAGGGAGAGAACCAGTCTGGTGGTGGTGAGCGGCGGTCGCGAGGCGGATATGCGCGCTCCCACTAGTCAGACCCTGCACAGGGTAGTAACCGTTAGCGGGGGAGAACGGTCACCTGGTAGAGTACGGCGCTCCTGGTGACTAGGCACGGATGGGTAACAGGTCCCTAGAGCAGACTCCAGTTTAACGACCTGCTAAACCTACCGGTGAGGAGAACTACAAGTACCTCACCAACCTTACAGAGTCCGAGCCTCAGCAGCAACGCAGGGACCCATAAGGGGACAGAGCCTGGAGCCATCTCACTTGGTCCACGCTGCCGGCAAATGGGCCGAACACAGGGGAGAAAAGGCAGTAGCGACTCCCTGGATAGACCCCCCATGGTACTTCATGTCAGAGGGTTATCCGAACACAGAGTGCTAGGAAGGCGAGCTAACAGGTTGCCCTCAGACTGGCCCGAAGGAACCCTGGTCTTACCTGGTTAACCACAGCAGCGCCCGGGTCAGCTCACCGCAACATCTGAGAGAGTAAAAACCAGTTGAAAGACTTTTGGACTCAGCCTGTGTTATTCCGGGACCCGCTATCCTACTCACCGGAGTCCCTGGGGCCTACCTCACTCACGGGAGGCTACATCATCTGGCTGCAGACCCCATCAGCCCCAGACACTCGTAAAACCTGCAGCGACGGTCATAAACATCTCTGACCGTAAGCCGTGAGTGGCGTCACGACACATAAAATAAAAACTGACATTACCTGCTTGCCATATCGAACAAGCCCTGTGGCGTCCCTGAACAGGATCATCACCCCTGGGGCGTCACAGTGGGTCTTGAGGACTGGAGCTGAGGAACACTGCCAAACACCATAGAGCGCATCCACGCACTTGCTGACTGACACCTATCTCTCCCAACCCCACCATACACAAACTCTTGACTGAGCCAAATCATTATGTATTTTCCATAAGAAGAGCCTAATATACACAGAATTGGGCATGGGAATGTAGATCATCTGGTCTGGCTGAAATTGGTGGTGTGGCCAAATTATATATATATATATATATATATATATATATATATATATATATATATATACGGTATATATATAGACTGAAGAACTTCTGAACCATCTAAGTATTTTTTCTCTGCCCAAAGCATTCTCATAAACCAATGGTTTTCTGTTACGGGGGGACTGGCAGATTAGGACCAGGGGGTATATATCCCAATCGCCAGTCGGGGCCCACCGTGCTCCAGATGGCAATGGAGCTGCTGGCACCCTGTGGGTTAGGCGGAGACTATAGAGCTGATGACTCAGAGATAACCCAGGAGACCTGGAAACCGGTCACGTGTGTAGGGACACGTCAAACCGGATGACAACCCAGTTAGCGTTTCGGTGGAGCGGGCGCTCCTCCGACCACATGTGTAGGGAACACGTCAGGCCGGATGGTAACCAGTTAGCGTTGACCGAGAAGACCGCTGCGACACCGCCCTGTCGGCCACGTGTGTAAGACACGTCAGGCCGAGCCGTCCTTCGATTAGCGTTTCTGGTCACCACTCGACTGGCCAAGTGTGTGAAGGACACGTCAGACCACGTAGTCACACCAGTAGCATTTGACTGGGAAGCCGAGGAGGGAAATAAGATTCACACACCCAATCCAGGAACACCCTGTTAACTCCACAGGGATTATGGAATACGCTGTCCGTGCGCGTAGAGGGCACAACCGGAGAGGTGACGCAGCAGGTATGCTGTCCGTGTGCATAGAGAACGCAACAGGTATGCTGTCCGTGTGCATAGGAGGTATAAACGGACAGGTGACACAGCAGCCGCAGTCCAGTTAACGCCACTGGACTGCTATAGCACAACTGGAACGGCAGCAAGGAAGCACGGCGCCTGACCCTGATGTGCTGAGCCAAGCACCGTTCGCCTAGCCCTACCTACCGCTTCCAACAAAGCTTATGCCACCATGAACTCTAATTGAAGACTGCGCACCTCCATGTTGTCTCCAGCCCCTTTTATAACCTGGGTCCACCCCAAACCTAGGGTGGAACCACCAAGGTCCAATAGCAGAGTGCCATGTCAGCAGCGACGTCACCAGCGGCCTATCCGGAACCGCCACGTCATTGATGACCTCATGGCAGCCCCAAACACTTCACCAGTCATCGTCTGACGGCCAATGGTGAGGTGCCAGATCATATGGGCGGGCCTCTGCGAGCCAGTCCGGAGTGGCCACGTCATCAGGACACCTGACACCCTCTGCGCTATCAGGGCCTGCCACCTCACGGACATGCTCAGTGAGGTCCTTACCGGACCTAGCCTCTGATGCACTAAGTGCCTGAGCATGCTCAGTGGCCTGAACAACAGACTCAGAAATCAGACTATCTGCTTGAGCATGCTCAGTAGGAACATCCCAGAACTTAGACACAGCACGAAGTCCAAGTACCTGTGCAAAGAGGCTGTTAGGGTTAATTGTGGGAGCATGCTCAGTAGCCTGAATTGAGGACTTCGTCTCAGAAATAACACAATCAGGCTGAGCATGCTCACTAGGCAAAACACCAGACTTAGACTCTGGCTGGGGTAAATCGGCGCACACATGTGCACTAGCCGCCTCTCCACACTTAGACGTGATGGAAGGAGCAGCCAACTGGACGACCCGAGGCACGGCCAAGAACGGCAGCCGGCGCCTGGGCGCAACAGGAACCGCAGCAGGCTGCTTGCGGTTATGGCGCCGCCGGTTCGTAACAGTTTTCCTACTTAGGTTTTTAAATGATTTGATGAGTTTCAAAGAAAACATCAGAAACACTCTTCTGTCCAATGTCAATCACAAAAAAGTAGGGATCAAAATATGCTTCCTGACATTGCACCAGATTTTCCCATCGATGATTGTTTAATTCCCAACCCTTTGATTGCTAACAATTCAGATTCTCTTGATGAGTCTATATGTCCCTTCCAATTAGCGCCGGCCCCAATTCTGTACGAAGGGCCACATAGAATCGGCATAGTCTACTTCTTTGGTGTATTTTTCTTACTTCTGCACTTCTGCAATGCCACCAAGCGTTGGATCAGCCTACTTAATATTTTGTCTATTTCTTTTCATTGTCAGCGATCCAGCTAAGTCTTACTTCTCATATCATATAGGGGCAGGAATGTGCTTTTGGAATTTTGCCATCAAATACTTTTGAAATACAATCATTTTGCTCAAAAGCCCAATTTTTACTGATTTAAGAAGCATTGATGCGTGATTAATGGAAACTTTTTTTGTTTGGCCCAGGTTAACTCATTTAAGTCATCAGATTCCATTCTCAAGCATGTGTAGGATCTATTATATAAGGACAACCATGAGGGAATTGCTTACAGAAGTACCCAAAACTCTGACATTTTTTTTAAGGTGCCATCAGCTATGGTGTTGCAGAGTGGCACAGGGCAGTAGTCGTGGGCAAAGGATTGACTCCCGATGCCCCAGCATGAAAGGGTTGGTCCTGGCTGGGTGTGTGGATTTGTATCATATGGGCTATTTGCTCTTGTAGGCCACATGCTACTGCTGTTCTCAGCTGGCCAGGATCATAAGACAACTCAGAAGACCACCAGTTCGTCTTAAACAACAGTTCTTTACTAAACAATTCCAACAGTTTCTCAGTTGCAACTTCACTCATGGGACAACGGGCACATAACTTCCAGTACATTTCAGTTTCACAGCACATCATCAGACAGTTTTAGTTCCCACTGGGTTGCTCTTGATTTCACTGGTCCTGTGAGGTCCAACACAACCCAGCTCAACACAACAGTACAGTTTGTGATGGTCACCTTCCCTTCCAGTGGTTCCATGCCTAGTCTACTTGACAGTCCAATCTTGGCCAGAGTGAAGCCAGTTCGGGAAATCGACTACGCTTACTCTCCAGTGAAGATAACGTGGTACCTCGACGGTTAGAGGGCCTGGCCATTAGTCTGTATTTGGCTCTATTGTCTGGGGCGATTCCGTTGAAGGGTCAGTCTCGAATCCTTACGTTGCTCTTGTTCGATGTTTTGCATCACCGAGAATTGGGAGACCTCCATACACGATAGTTTAGACTGTCGGCCAATTCCGACAGGAGAAATTAAGCAATATACAGTGTTCATGTAAATAAATGGGTTAACTATGTAATGCGGAACAGCACGTCTTTCTGTGTATTTTGGAAAAGAGATGAGCATCCCAAAAAGTGTATTCCTGTCTGTTAACTAAGAATTCACTACTACTGGGTTCTCGATGTAAGATCTCTTTTCGCAAACCAACTGATATTGGGGTTGACATAAATTAATGGGAGTTTATCAGCACAAATGACCATTCAAACCAAGCACAGGTGTTCAGTGCACCCTTGACGTGGCCAAACAATTCAGTGCACCTTGCAACTTACTGGTTTTGCATCTATCTCTGTCTCCCTATCTTTCTTGAATGACAATTCTGACTTTACAGAAGCCAGAGAAGGGTTATAATAGATGTTAACCTCCAATAGACATTGCAATATCCATTCAATAGAGCAGTTCTTGGAGGATCAAAGACCTTCCTTCTTCCAACCCTATACAGGGATGTCGGTTTATAAGAGGCCCCTGGGTTGAGTCCATGGAGTAGGTGCTGGCCAAAGAAGTGAGCTTGCGGCAAGAGTAATGAAACTAGTTGGGTCAGTAATTGGAGTAAGAAAACCATAGACCAAATCAGGATACAAAACTATGGTCAGTAGAATAACTGGTATACAATGAGGCACGTTTAAAGAGCAGTTATTTAAACTGGGGTCAAATTCATGATGAATAATGGAAAATATGAAGTCACAATCAAGTCAGGTCAGGAAAGAAAAGATGATCAGTACTAGAGATGTGTAAAGTAAACCAAACAATAACTGCCAGCATTAAGTCTGCTGGGAGTCTAAACAGGGTGTGGTTCTACCCCATAAACAACAGCAGGGGACTGACTACACTTGTTAGGCATCAAATACACGCACACACATTCTATCTGTGGCTGGGAAGCACAAGTCACAACCACACCAATTTTTTCAACTGGATTACACCACCCAGTGATAGCGACAATGTCCCATCCTCCAGCATTGTGCGACCCGGTAAACGCAGCTGTGATTGGGGACATTGTTGAGCAAGTCCAGACAAGGATATAGCAAAACTCACCTTTTTTTACAGGAGGGGCTCTGGACCCTTAGATCCTGGCGTATCAGGAATGAATTGATGGAATTATTATTTTATTGGCCTTGATGTTACAAGCCGGAACTCAGGGTCAATCCTCTAGACCAAAAACCCTCCAGTGAACCAGATACTGTAAAGACCCTCTCATCCATAATAAAGTCCAGGGAGAAATGGGTCCCACTGACTCCTAGGAAAAAGCAAGGGCTTGGTGTGGTCTAGGCCAGAGAATTGTACCTTGTGATAACACCACTCCAACATCTGAGGTATCAATCACCACAACAAATAGACGCTCTACATCAGCCTTGACCAGTATAGGGTCTGATGAGAAACATTACATCAATTCTGTGAAGGCACAGATTGCCGCAGATTGCATTACCCCCTTAGTGAAGCCAGTTAATGATCTGTTAACCTTGGAAATATTTTAATACATTTATGATAGTGGTAAGGAACTAAAAAATGCAGCAAAGCCTTCTGAGATTAGGCCTGCACTCTATCCTTAATAGATTAGACCTTTAGACCTTAGAGGGGGCCATTTTGAAATCTCTTACTTCTTGAAATAACAACATTTCTCAATTTTAGCAAATAAAATTTGTCTCTGTGTCTTTGGAGTACAATATGTGCTTGTCAGATGTGTGACAAATTTGGTGACCACCAGACTCCCAACAGTTGGTCATCAAGATCAGGGATGAGTGTTGTGTCCCATGAATGGGAACAACCTGTTGTATGTAATTCTTGCATTGCATATTTTTCCTCCTATCAAGAAATTCCTTTATTGTTACTAGGTAGATTAGACTGTATGAAGTTTGTCCCTCTGTACCTCCCTTAGTTGGCTTCTGTATAGAATGCTCCTCCCTTCTCCTTCAGTTTAGTCTAGAGGAACCATTGCTGAAGAGACATGTCTAAAACCCTGTCCAGATTATTCCTTTTCACCTGCCTTTACTTTGAATTTAATACAAGATTCTAGAAGAAAACTACAGCGTTTCTCCTTGTCTTTCTACAAGTCATCGTTGGGCTGAGTTAACACTATCTGTGGAAGCCGGTAGAGTGAGTAAAATCATACAGTTATCTAAGGGACTGATAATTAGAGCGGTTGGATTCATTGCTACCAGGAAGAGACAGAATTACGCTGTAGTTTTCTTCTAGAATCTTGTATTAAATTCAAAGTAAAGGCAGGTGAAAAGGAATAATCTGGACAGGGTTTTAGACATGTCTCTTCAGCAATGGTTCCTCTAGACTAAACTGAAGGAGAAGGGAGGAGCATTCTATACAGAAGCCAACTAAGGGAGGTACAGAGGGACAAACTTCATACAGTCTAATCTACCTAGTAACAATAAAGGAATTTCTTGATAGGAGGAAAAATATGCAATGCAAGAATTACATACAACAGGTTGTTCCCATTCATGGGACACAACAATGAGTGGCAGAGGATACTGACTCTTTACTGTGATCTTTTAAAGTTCCTAATAGACAATACATGGTCTTAGACCACCATCTTTTTACCAACAAAAAAAAACCCTGCCCCTATTGGTGATGTGGGCAATCTGATGAACCTTTTTTACAGACTGTCTAGAATATAGTCTTGCATGGCCTGACGTTCTGGATCTGAGGTAATTGATATTTCACCCTTGAGGAGATGGGAGTTTGGTGCCAGATCAATGGGACAATCTCTCAGTTGGGTAATTTTTTCAGATTCAAATACAGAAAATACAACCACAAAATTTCCAAATATTGCCGATAAACCACTGGGAATGGCTTTAGACAAATTCACAGATGAAGAGGTACATTTGTTTTAACAATCAGGACTCCAGTAGAGCAATATCATGGTTATGTTTCCAAGAAATGGCCAATATCACAACCACAGATTGGTTTTCAAGAACAAAAACTAGATGGACGCACAATATAGGACACCAATAAGTAGCGAAACCTCCTTAAAGATTGAATTCTCCCCATACATCATCAATAACAGTAACTTTCATAGAATCATAGAATGTAGAGTTGGAAGGTACCTAAAGGGTCATCGGGTCCAACCCTATGCGAGTGCAGGTTTTCCTAAAACATCCCAGCTATATGTTTATCCAGTTTCCACTTGAAGATTTCCATTGATGGAGAGCTCACTACCTCCCGTGGTCGCCTGTTCCACTCTCTGACTGCCCTCACTACCTCCCGCGGTAGCCTGCTCCACTCTCTGACTGCCCTCACTACCTCCTGTGGTAGCCTGTTCCACTCTCTGACTGCCCTCCCTACCTCCTGCGGTAGCTTGTTCCACTCTCTGACTGCCATCACTACATCCCTCGGTAGCCTGTTCCACTCTCTGACTGCTCTCACTATCTCCCACGATAGCCTGTTCCACTTTCTGACTACCCTCACTGATTACCGTGATGGTCTGTTACACTTGCTGACTGCCCTCACTACCTCCCATGGTAGCCTGTTCCACTCTCTGACGGCCCTCACCACCTCCTGCGGTAGCCTGTTCCACTCTCTGAATGCCCTCACTACCTCCTGTGGTCACCTGTTCCACTCTCTGACTGCCCTCACTGCCTCCCGTGGTCGCCTGTTCCACTCTCTGACTGCCCTCATTACATCCCATGGTTGCCTTTTCCACTCTCTGACTGCCCTCACTACCTCTCGCGGTAGCCTGTTCCACTCTCTGACTGCTCTCACTATCTCCCACGATAGCCTGTTCCACTTTCTGACTACCCTCACTGATTACCGTGATAGCCTGTTACATTTGCTGACTGCCTTCACTACCTCCCGCAGTAGCCTGTTCTACTCTGACGGCCCTCCCCACCTCCCGTGGTAGCCTGTTCCACTCTCTGACTGCCTTCACTACCTCCTGTGATAGCCTGTTCCACTCTCTGACTGCCCTCACTACCTCCCGTGGTAGCCGGTTCCACTCTCTGACTGCCCTCACTACCTCCTGTGGTCACCTGTTCAACTCTCTGACTGCCCTCACTGCCTCCCGTGGTCGCCTGTTCGACTCTCTGACTGCCCTCATTACATCCCATGGTTGCCTTTTCCACTCTCTGACTGCCCTCACTACCTCTCGCGGTAGCCTGTTCCACTCTCTGACTGCCCTCACTGTCAGAAAGGTTTTCCTAATGTCTAATCTGAATTTCCTTCCTTTTAGTTTCATCCCATTGCTTCTAGTACTTCCTTGTGCTAATGAGAATAGGGTGGTTCCCTCTGCACTGTGACTACCTCTCAGATATTTGTAAACCGCTATTAAGTCTCCTCTCAGCCTTCTCTTTTTCAAACTAAACATCCCTGGTTCTTTTAGCCGTTCTTCATATGACATGATTTACAGACCACCTACCATCTTGGTTGCTCTTCTCTGCACTTGCTCCACTATATTAATGTCTTTTTTTGAATTAGGGCTCCCAGAACTGTACACAGTATTCCAGGTAAGGTCTGACCAGGCCAGAGTATAGGGGAACAATTACCTCTCTTCATCTAGATTCTGTTCTTGTCTTGATACATCCCAGAATTTTGTTTGCCTTTTTAGCTGCAGCTCCGCACTGTTGGCTCATGTTGAATCTGGGATCTACTGTTATGCCCAAGTCCTTTTCCCCCGATGCTATCACCTAGTTCTATTCCTCCCATACTATATATGCTTTTTACATTTCTCTTACCCAGATGTAGGACTTTGCATTTGTCCCTGTTAAACACCATTCTGTTCTCCTCAGCCCATTGTTCGAGTGTGTCTAGATCTGTCTCAATACGCTTTCTTTCCTCTCTAGTGTTGGCTAATCCTTCTAAGTATCATCTGCAAATTTTATAAGTTCCCAGTAATTCCGTTGTCCAGATCATTTATAAAGATATTACACAGCACTGGGCCTAGGACAGAGCCTTGCGGCTCCCGCTTTTAACTTTTCTCCAGTTTGATGTGTAGCCACTTAGTATTACTCGTTGTGCCCCATTATTTCATAGGAAGACATAATTTTAACAAAAGTGAACCAACACAATTTTGACGTCTATAAAATTGGCACCAGAACCACAATCAATAGAGGCCTTAAGCCACAGAGACAAAAAACATTTCACGTTAACCCTTGTATTAACATGAGGTCAATGTGACCCCATGCAGATTGGTACACCAAGTGATTTTTTTTTCATGGTAACAGACAAGGGTTAAGACAAACAGGGAACAATAATTTTGCAAAATTATAGGGTAATACCTGTGTGCCTGGATAGACATCCCTGGATCCATCTAGATGCTGGAGCTTTCTGTCGGCAGGTGTCTTCTTCAGCATGTATTTGATGTATAGATGCTCCACATTCCCCATGAAGATCCATTTCTCATCACTTCATTCCTTGTTGATGGGATTGAGTCATCCCAATATGTATGTGTGACGCCCTGGCCTATCAGGTCGTCACAGGGTATTGTGCAATCTTCCCTCCTGTGCAATATCCACCTCCTCCTTGGTTAGGGGTCCCTAACCAATGGTGTTGCCAAAACCAGCTAACCAAAATCCTAGGAACACTCTGCACCACACCCACCAGACACACCAGTGGACGGCCTGAGTGGAATAGGGTCGCCCACTTGGGGGGTTGGTTAAGGGGAGGTCAGGAGTGTTAGGAGAATGCCAGCATAGTGTTGGTGGTGAAGGAGAGAGGAGGTCAGGAGCTGGGCTCCTTGGAAGTACTAGATAGGAGACGTTGGTCTGGGCCTGGTAGGAGCTGGATCGTGACAAAGGGCATGGCATTGTCGTGGTGGACAGCCGGCAGCCTTGCACCATCACCGGGCTGGGGCCAGGGCACGGCGGGGTACGTGGATCCTAGGTCAGGGAGTAGCTTCAGGCAACCTGACAATTTACCCAACGAGAATGGAGCCTTCAAGATCCGCTCTCCACCCGCTCCAAAATCGGGGTACTAGCGCAACGAGGGGGATAGGACTTTCCACAAATACGGTCCAGGAAATCCCAAACATGAACTGTTGTGAATACTTTTTCCAGTTCGGAGCTCTCTCTTGTGGTCAGTGCTAGTGTCGTGGGTGGCGGGGCGCTGCGCTCGCTAACGCTCGGGTCCGGCGCTGCTGCTGCTCGGTGGCTTGAGCGGTGGGCCGGATCCGGGGACTCGAGCGGCTCTCCTCGCCCGTGAGTGAAAAGGGGGTGGTTTGGTTTGGGGATTTAGTCCGTGACGCCACCCACGGGTTGTGGTGAAGATGAGCACCACCGCTGCTGCTGACGAGGATCCCGGGAGCGATGTTAGGGAGCAACTGGGATGTTGTTTTCCCCTCCGTGGGTAGGGGTTGGTGGTCCAGAGGCCCGGTGGTGTGACGGGGAGGCAGGGTCGGTGAGGTGCAGGGTTGCAGGGACAGCGCGGCGTGGTGCCGGATGGCACGGGTGTACTCACTCAGCAAGAGATGCACAAAAAGTCTTCGGTAAACCAAACGGCTGGATGGACGGGTCCCGCAGCCGGCTGCTGTGTCTCTCCCCAGACAGGTGATGGTGGCTGTCTCTCCCTGCACCTTTGTGTACTGTGTTGACTCCAATGGCTTCCCAACGGTAGTCCGCTCCCCGGTGTACAGATACCAGAGGAGCCTGTTTTGCCCGCAGGCGCTGGCCCTTGGATCTCTAGCCTTGGCGGTGAGTGTATATCTTCACGGTGTGAGCGGTTGTCTTCAATCGGGACTTGGTTGTTAGGGAACCCCGGGGATTCCTGTCACATTCGGATTTGACTATTAACGGCGGCTCCAAGCCTGGTCGGGGTCCGATGGCCCTGCCTGGGTGTGCTTAGCTTCACTCCGTTCCCCGGTCCGGTACCAGTGGGCCACCACCCAGCCCCGGTTCTTACGGCTCTGCGGAGTTCCACCAACTCCTGCAGATGGCTACCACCGTCTGCCAACCTTGCTGTCAGTGCCTGGGCTCCGAACCAGACACCTCAAGTACGTGACCTCTCTCTTTCACCTCCAAGACTAATCTGTCACTTTTCCCGCCTCCAGCCCTGTGAACTCCTCGGTGGGTGGGGCCAACCACCTGGCTCCGCCCCACCTGGTGTGGACATCAGATCCTGGAGGGAGGCAACAAGGGTTTTGTGTCTGACTAATGTAACTGTCTGGGGGTGTGTGTGTTTTGTCTGTGGCTACCTGGCTAGTCCAGGGCGCCACACTGGCAATGCAGTTGATGTGTGGAATGGAAGCAACACACCTGCAGAGGACTGGCAATCAGAGTCTGACTGGGCTATTTAACTTAGTAGCTTTCTCTGGCTACTTGCCGGTGGTCAATTGCTCCTGTGTGTCCAGGACATTCTGCAACCAGCTCTGCTCACTTCCAGAACTTCCCTCAGATAAGTGGTCTTGTACCTCTGTTATTTGTTTACCACTTTTTGTTGTTGTTCTGCTTTGATACTATGCATGATTCCTATTTTGTCTGTGTGGAGTTTTTGGTGGAATGGATCATTCCCTGCTAGGAGTGTCTGTATACTTAGCTCGATGATTCTGCAAGATTTGTGTTTTGTCATGCTTGGTATTATTCAGTCCCTCATCTGTATTAGTGTTTTTGGATCCCAGTAACATCTGAGTGCTGGTACAGTGGGGGAGAGGTTGTGTGACCTCAGGATTTTTCCATATCAGTAGTGCTGGTATTTATTAGGGTTTTTTATGGCTGCAGACAGTTGCTCTTTCCTATCCTTTTCTATAAAGATAATTTGGCCCTCACCTTTGCTGAAATCTGTTCTTTCTGGCTTTGTATTGTGTTTTCCTATATCACTGTAGCCTTTACATGTGGGGGACTATCTATCTATTTTTGGGGACTACTCCGAGGCAGATTAGCTTTCTTATATTTCTATCTGTGAGATTATTTAGTTCTCCGGCTTTGTCGAGGCGTCCAGGTCATCGTAGGCACGCCCCACAGCTACCGTTAGTTGTGTGTCAGGATTAGGTCTGCAGTCCGTTAAGTTTCCAGCCACTCTGTTACCTTTTGGGATTCCGCATTTTTTGATCCTCCCTGGTCCCTGAATCATAACAGTACCACCAGCCTAACCTAGATTCCAGGGTACTCAAAAGAAGGAAAAAAAAAGGGAAGAAAAAACAAAAGGTGTCAATTTTCTTTTTTTTTTGTTGTTGTGTGTTTTTCCTCTTTATCACTGGGTGCTGTGGAGGATCTTGCTCTCATGGATATCATACAATTGGCTGAGCGACTTGATCAGCTTACTACTCAGGTTAAGGATATATCTGATTATCTTGCCCAGACACCTGCTTTAGAACCTAAAATATCTTTACCGGATTTGTTCTCTGGGGATCGGTCTAAATTTATGAACTTCAAGAACAATTGTAGGTTATTTTTTGCTTTGAAACCCAAGTCCTCAGGGTCTTCCAGGCAGCAAGTTGAGATTGTTACGGTATCTCTCTGCTGCGTGGTGACCCCCAGGATTGGGCCTTTTCCCTGGCACCTGAAGATCATGCTCTTGCAGATGTGGATTTTTTTTTTCAGGCTCTAGGATTATTATACGATGAACCTAATGCTATTGATCAAGCCGAGAAAACTTTATTGGCTTTAATCCAGGGTCAGGAACCGGCAGAGATATACTGTCAGAAATTTCGTAAGTGGGCGGTCCTTACTGAGTGGAATGATGCGGCTCTTGCGGCTCTCTTTCGGAAGGGGTTGGCAGAGCCTGTTAAGGATGTTATGGTGGGCTTTCCTGTCCCCTCTGGTCTCGATGCCTCTAGGTCATTGGTCATTCAGATTGATAGAAGTTTACGTGAATGTAAAACAATGCGAGAAGAGGTGTCGCTCTCAGAGCGGTCTCCGGAGCCTATGCAGTGTGATGGGGTCCTTTCTAGGGCAGAACGGCAGGATTTTAGATGGCGTAACAAGCTATGTTTCTTCTGTGGAGATGCCTCTCATGCTATTTCTGTCTGCCCTAAGCGCGATAAACGATGTGCCCGTTCGTTTACTTTGGGCGGTTTACAGTCTAAGTTTCTTTTGTCGGTTTCTTTGATCTGTTCCCTATCATCATTTTCTGCTATGGCTTTTATTGATTCAGGAGCTGCCCTGAACTTGATGAATTTTGGGTTTGCTGAGCATTGTGGTTTTCCCATGGTGCCGTTGCATGCTCCTATCCCTTTGAGAGGAATTGATGCTACTCCTTTAGCTGAAAATAAGCCCCAGTTTTGGACCCAGGTGATGATGCGGGTCGCGCCTGACCATCAGGAGGTTTGTAAGTTTTTGGTCTTGCATAATTTGCATGACATATTGGTACTGGGATTTCCTTGGTTGCAAGCCCATAATCTAGTTCTTGATTGGACTTCTTTATCTGTGACTAGTTGGGGCTGCCATTGTGTGCATGGTGATACTCGGCTGCGGTTACGGGGCACCTGGGGGAGATGGTAGTGCAGCAAGATGTTAACCCCTCCGTGGGCAGGGATGGTGGCCCCGGGACCCGTTGGGGGTAGCTGGGCGGTGCAGGGCGGTGCGCGGCCGGATGGCACTGTTGTACTCACTGTTATTGACACACACAAGTCTCTGGTAAACAAAGTTGATGGCGGTCGGTGCCCGCAGCCGGCTGCGTCTGGTCCCCCACCCGGTTCGGTGGTCTTGTGCTTTCTCCTGCACCGTGTAGTGTATGTGTAGACTCCGCTGCGCTTCAGCGACGGGAGTCTGCTCCCCGGCTTTGTGTATGTCGGGAGAGCCCTTTTGCCCGCAGACGCTGGCCCGTGGGATCTCTCTGCCTGTGCGGTGGCTTTCTATCCCTCTCGGTGGGCTGTTGTCTTCAGTCAGGACTTGGGAGGGAAAGGACCTATAGTCCAGACCGCAATCAGTTAATTAACTCAGTCCAGTGGATTCTGGACCTCGTTTCAGGGTCTGAGTACCCCCCTGTGTGCTCCGGTTTCCGAGTCGGTTCCCCGGGTCGGTACCGGCGGGCCACTACCCTGTCCCGGTCCACCACGGTTCCACCGAGCTGTCTTCCAGGCTTCTGCAGGCTAAGGCCACCATTTGCCTCCTAGCCAAAGGTGCCCGGGCTCCAACCCCGGCACCTGTCAAACTGTCACAGGCCTGTCCTACAGGCCTGACCTCCCCCACTGCTCAACACTAACACTCATCTGACTGTGTATTTCCTGTCTCAGGCCCTCTGAACTCCTCGGTGGGCGTGGCCAACCACCTGGCTCCGCCCCCTGGTGTGTTCATCAAGCACTGAGGGAGGTGACTAGGTTTTAATGGTTGGCTGATGACACCTTTTTGGGGCACAGGTGTTGTGCAGGGGTCTATCTGTGACCACCTGGCATGCGCAATAGCACGACACAGACGCTTAGCCGTAGTGAACTAACTGCGCGTGTGCGGGTACCCAAAGTGTACGCCGCCGTCTCCAATAGCTCGCGCATGCGCAATGTGGCACAATAGGAATGGTAAACCAGAATGGTACGCGGAGTACAGCATACATTGCATTAGACACGTGTGGCTGGGGCAGAAGGAGAAAGGGAAGAAAGGAACAGGAAAAGAGGAAACATAAGAGAGAAAGAAAAAAGGGGGAGGGAGGGGGAAAAGGAGGTAAGGTGAGTGTATGTGTGGGGCAAAGATGTTGAAGATGTTACAGATTATAATATATGTGCAAGATAGCACTGAATGATGTATACATGAAAAACAGGACACATCAACACATAGACCCCGGGCCATATATAAAGTCCCAATAGTGTGCCATAAGTAGTACATAAGGTCACAAGCCAGACACATACAGTTAGGTCCAGAAATATTTGGACAGTGACACAATTTTCGCGAGTTGGGCTCTGCATGCCACCACATTGGATTTGAAATGAAACCTCTACAACAGAATTCAAGTGCAGATTGTAACGTTTAATTTGAAGGTTTGAACAAAAATATCTGATAGAAATTGTAGGAATTGTACACATTTCTTTACAAACACTCCACATTTTAGGAGGTCAAAAGTAATTGGACAAATAAACCAAACCCAAAAAAAAATTTTTATTTTCAATATTTTGTTGCGAATCCTTTGGAGGCAATCACTGCCTTAAGTCTGGAACCCATGGACATCACCAAACGCTGGGTTTCCTCATTCTTAATGCTTTGCCAGGCCTTTACAGCCGCAGCCTTCAGGTCTTGCTTGTTTGTGGGTCTTTCCGTCTTAAGTCTGGATTTGAGCAAGTGAAATGCATGCTCAATTGGGTTAAGATCTGGTGATTGACTTGGCCATTGCAGAATGTTCCACTTTTTTGCACTCATGAACTCCTGGGTAGCTTTGGCTGTATGTTTGGGGTCATTGTCCATCTGTACTATGAAGCGCCGTCCGATCAACTTTGCGGCATTTGGCTGAATCTGGGCTGAAAGTATATCCCGGTACACTTCAGAATTCATCCGGCTACTCTTGTCTGCTGTTATGTCATCAATAAACACAAGTGACCCAGTGCCATTGAAAGCCATGCATGCCCATGCCAGCACGTTGCCTCCACCATGTTTTACAGAGGATGTGGTGTGCCTTGGATCATGTGCCGTTCCCTTTCTTCTCCAAACTTTTTTCTTCCCATCATTCTGGTACAGGTTGATCTTGGTCTCATCTGTCCATAGAATACTTTTCCAGAACTGAGCTGGCTTCATGAGGTGTTTTTCAGCAAATTTAACTCTGGCCTGTCTATTTTTGGAATTGATGAATGGTTTGCATCTAGATGTGAACCCTTTGTATTTACTTTCATGGAGTCTTCTCTTTACTGTTGACTTAGAGACAGATACACCTACTTCACTGAGAGTGTTCTGGACTTCAGTTGATGTTGTGAACGGGTTCTTCTTCACCAAAGAAAGTATGCGGCGATCATCCACCACTGTTGTCATCTGTGGACGCCCAGGCCTTTTTGAGTTCCCAAGCTCACCAGTCAATTCCTTTTTTCTCAGAATGTACCCGACTGTTGATTTTGCTACTCCAAGCATGTCTGCTATCTCTCTGATGGATTTTTTCTTTTTTTTCAGCCTCAGGATGTTCTGCTTCACCTCAATTGAGAGTTCCTTAGACCGCATGTTGTCTGGTCACAGCAACAGCTTCCAAATGCAAAACCACACACCTGTAATCAACCCCAGACCTTTTAACTACTTCATTGATTACAGGTTAACGAGGGAGACGCCTTCAGAGTTAATTGCAGCCCTTAGAGTCCCTTGTCCAATTACTTTTGGTCCCTTGAAAAAGAGGAGGCTATGCATTACAGAGCTATGATTCCTAAACCCTTTCTCCGATTTGGATGTGAAAACTCTCATATTGCAGCTGGGAGTGTGCACTTTCAGCCCATATTATATATATAATTGTATTTCTGAACATGTTTTTGTAAACAGCTAAAATAACAAAACTTGTGTCACTGTCCAAATATTTCTGGACCTAACTGTATGTAGAACCAGGGCCATACAATCCACCCCTGAGTATGGATTGTGTACCGCATACAAAAATTGTCATTTAGGTAAAAGTACAGGTAAATAGTGATGCAGCACATGTAAACAAATAAAGATTTTTGCATAACTAATGTGCTAGAACACTATAATGCCGCTCATATCTGGCAGCGACATATGTAGCTGCAAATCAACATAGCCGCATAGACAATTTATTGAGCAGGCAGATATACACACCTTGGGGCATCCTAAGAAGAAAAGGGGGAGGGGAAAAGGCGGGAAATATGAATAATATAAAACTGAAGGAAGATAAAACATCAGAGAAAAGGCTGCCTGTGTGACGCCCTGGACTAGCCAGGTAGTCACAGGTAGACCCCCTGCACAAACACCAGCCCCTAATAAGGTGACAGCAGCCAACCTGCAAACCCTTGTCACCTCTCTCAGTGTTCAATGGTCACACCAGGGGGCGGAGCCAGGTGGTTGGCCACACCCACCGAGAAGTCCAGAGGACCTGAGACAGGAAACAAACAGTCAGTTCAGTACAGTGAAGTGGAGTGGAGTTCAAGTTGAAGTGCTGCAGGCCTGTGGCGTCAGGTCTGCCGCGACAACACTGACCGGTGCCGGGGTCGTAGCCCTGGTACCGTGGCAAGGAGGCAGACGGTGGTTGCCGCCTGCAGGAGCCGGGAAGACGGCTGGTGGAACCGTAAGGGACCGGGACAGGGTAGTGGCCCGCCGGTACCGAACCGGGGAGCCAACTGGAAACCAGAGCACCAGGAGGGGTACTCAGACCCAGAACGAGGTACAGAAGCCACTGGACCACGTCGAATTCACTGATTGAGGTCTGGACCTTAGGCCCTTTCCCATCCCAAGACCCGAAAGACGGCAACAGCCCACCAAGGGGGATAGAAAGCCACCGCACAGGCAGAGAGATCCCACGGGCCAACACCTGCGTCAGGACAATTATGCAAAGGATAATGGCATGTGTAATCAAGGTGTGCGCACAACATATACAATTTGAGTACCCATTCACTCATACCCAGCACACCGTCATTTAATGCACATATAGACCAATACATGCAAGCAGGAACATGCTGGTCATGCTCACAGAATCTACATCAGAAAAGAACAAATTCGGAATTATATGATGGAAAAAATTTACCCTAATTCGGCCGATGCGGCTGTGGGATCCGGACCGCCCCCGCTCCCGATGAGCACTCCACCGCCACCAACCCCGTCCTCGGCGGACGCCAAGCTGCCCACTTCCACCCCGTCAGCGGAATCTTCGGTGCCTTTGTATGACGCTCCAGCTGCGGGAACTTCGGTTCTGTCCCTCGACCCGGTCACGACAGTGGTCGCCCCGACACCGGCCAGACCAGACCCGGCCGCATCACCAGGCCCGTCCTTAGAGGTAGAGCACCCGGACTCTGCAACCACGGCTGCAGAGCAGTCAGTTCTTCTGTCTACCAAGGCGGAAGTGGAGCCTGGAGAGCTTCCGGTTCCACAGCCGCACGGCATCACAACGGCTGTTGGGGCCGCAAGAGTGCACCTGAAACCAGAGCCAGCTAGGGAGCCACATGCTGACACCCCATACTGGGAACGACACCATCGGAATTACAAGCAGAGATAACAACACGAAACCAGCGATGACGGGAGCTTGCCACCCACAACCGAGAGGAGAAGGAGCAAGTAAGGAGCACTGCTTCACGAGTCCGAGGGCCACGGTGCCGTGGTCTGGTGGACAGTTTTGACCCCGTACAGGGATGGGGTTTCATTCGGTAAGCAAGCCTCACAGCTGGGGTATTCGTGTCACGACGGGATGGGGCACAGCACCACCTTAGGGGACACTCCGAGCGAAATCTACAACCAGAAGATATGGTCACCTACACCCGCCATTGTGGAAAACGGGGCTGCTCTGCCCTAGAGGTGACCAAGCATGTGATGCCGGAAGAAGAGTCTGTGCCGGGATTGATAATACGTAGTCACAAGGAAGCGTGGCTACGGGATTCAGTAGTGTAATGATGTAACAGAAATTGTTAGGTATCTGTGCCTTCATTTGTTATTTTGCAAAGTTTATTGTTTTTCATATAGAAAATGTTAGAAGGTAAGCATTTAATTAACAGGGTTTAAATGAATGAAAGAAGCTACCTGATTTGCAAAAAATTTCTTTATAGTGTGTACCCCGGCACATTGACTTTGTTAATTTTATATAGTAAAAATGGACCACGGTCACAGGACTGGTTATGACCAACACGAACTTGTGTTTTTGTAAATAGTTGCACCTCCTGTGCCCACCAGAGTCATCTATCACAACGCCCGGGACCTCAACCTGGTCACAGACTCACAATAGGTTTGCAGGGGGTCAGATTGTTTGGGTGGCGGGTTAATGGGATACGGGACATTGGGACTGGACTGTTGCAGGAAGAGGCTGCAACGGAGCAGGTTGAGCCTCTGCTACTACTGAAACCGGTAGAGTTCCACCGTTGGAGAGATGAACTCACAAAGCTTAAGCAACGTTTAAGTGCCAGCCTCCCTAATGAGGGACGTATTTGTAAATAAAAATGTTTCTTTTTCTATTTTACAGTTTGACAAAAAAAAAATAAACCTCTGATCTAGTGTAGCTTGGGGACGAGCTACGTTTAACCAAGGGGGAATGTGACGCCCTGGCCTATCAGGTCATCACAGGCTATTGTGCAATCTGCCCTCATGTGCAATATCCACCTCCTCCTTGGTTAGGGGTCCCTAACCAATGGTGTTGCCAAAACCAGCTAATCAAAATCCTAGGAACACTCTGCACCAGACACACCAGTGGACGGCCTGAGTGAAATAGGGTCGCCCACTTTAGGGGTTGGTTAAGGGAAGGTCAGGAGTGTCAGGAGAAGGCCAGAGTAGTGTTGGAGATGAAGGAGAGAGGAGGTCAGGATCTGGGCTCCTTGGAAGTACTAGGTAACAGACGTTGGTCTGGGCCTGGTAGGAGCTGGACCCCCGGTCACAGGGAATCATGACAAGGGGCACGGCATTGTTGTGGAGGACAGCCGGCGGCCTTGTACCATCACCGGGCTGGGGCCAGGGCACAACGGGGTACGTGGACCCTAAGTCAGGGAGTAGCTTCAGTCAACCTGACAATTTACCCGACGAGAACGGAGCCTTCAAGATCCGCTCTCCACCTGCTCCAAAATAGGGGTACTAGCGCAACGAGGGGGATAGGACTTTCCACAAATACGGTCCAGGAAATTTCAAGCGTTAACCCTGAGAGCAAGCTTCCTCAGTTAGCCACACTGGGGAGCGGGACCCGATTAGTTTCAAGCTATAGGGACCAACTAGAAGAGAACAAGGTGCCAAAGGAAAGGTCACAGATCAACAGGCAACACCAGCAGAAACGGGACCCAATTGTGCTCCCCCTCAGCGGCAGCGGTGTCCAGAACTTTGGTTTACTAAGTTGTCGGTGTCAGCTTCATGGACTGAGTGGGTATGCATATGACCCCTACCTCCCCAACAGCACGTTCCTCCTACATCACCGAGTCCAGGGGCATCCCCCCTACCCGTGGAGGGGTTAAACACCTTGCTGCCCACTCCATTGCCACCGGGTACTCCCAGCTGCAGCGGTGGTACTCCACCTTACCACACACCACGGGTGGCATCACAAACTATTCAATACACCATCCACTGTAAATAACCCCCTTCATTCGAGTGGCCGCACGATACCCCCCCCCCGGGTCTGGACTTCTTCTCGAGCCACCGTGGATCCGGATCCGAGCAGCCCGGCTGCTGACGTGGAGGCGGCACATATGAGTTCCTCAGCAAATCTAGTAAGTGCTTGAGGCTTAGATGGAGATGTAGTGTCCGCGGTGCATTTCTGTCTGTCGTCCAAATAGATTCCCAAGGATATGGAAGATTCCAGAGAAACTGGAGGAGGAAACATTACTTGTATGTTCTTGATTTGGTATGTGTAACGTCTGCCCTTGACCACAGACTCAGCATGACTGTCACAGATAGACTAGGGCTAACCACCAAGTCGGCAGGATCTCAAGAACCCTGAAACCCTTTAACCCCTGTACAGGGATTTGGAATTACACAAGGTCCAGGAGATCGCTGCCTATAAAATGCTGCAATCCAAGAAAGAGGGGTCGTCAGGCAGGGTCCAAACCAGGAGAAACAAAAAGGGACAATATTGGCAGGCAGGAGCGTAGTCAGGAAATCAGGCAGAGGTCAAAACCGTAGATGGCAGCGAGGTACGAAAAGAGCAGGCAGAGGTCAACACAGGGATCAATAGACAGGACAGAACAGGAACCAGACACTAGCAGGAATACAAAACTATCTGTGGGAGGTGACCATCAGACAGGAGGGGGAATATGAAGGGTGTGGTGTCTTCCCATTGGCTGTAACTTCAGCTGGAAGATACACGCCACCTACAGTCAGCCAGTTGTACTGCAGGTCCCAGGGAAACCCAGACTAGTGGATGAGCGGAGCATGTGTCCATGGCGGAGGGGTTTTGGGAACCCCGCTCGCTTGGGGAATCTCTGGCGCTCGGGTCCGGTGCTTCTGCTCCTCGGTGGCTCGAGCACGGGGCCAGACCCGGGGGCTCGAGCAGCGCCTCCTCGCCCACGAGTGAAAGGGGGAAGGTTAGGTTGGTTGGTGACGGGATGTTGGTTGTGACGCCACCCACGGGGTTGTGGTGATGATGGGCACTACCGCTGCTGGTGACGGGGGATCCCGGGAGCGATGGCGGAGAGCAGCAAAGGTGTTGACCCCTCCGTGGGTAGGGGCTGTAGTCCTGGGGCCCGGTAGGAGGGAGCGTGCTGCAGGGCGCAGTGCTGCGGTGCGGTGCCTGATGGCACTGTTGTACTCACAATTGAACCACACAGAGTCACTGGTAAACTAGAAACTACTGGAGTCCGCAGCCTTCGGTACGGAGGGTGTTTAAGTCCCACACACGGTGCAGCAGACCCCTGTTCTTTCCCTGCAGCCAGGTGCCCCTTTATCCACTCTTTCTCTTTCTTTCCTCCTCTGCAGTGATCCGGGATCTCTTTCGATACCGGCGGTCCACTACCCTGCCCCGGTCACCTCAAGTCCCTTCCTCACTAACAGTCTGTCCCGGCCCTTTTGGAGCACGCTTCTGTAGCAGCCCGGGAGCTACAACTCTGGACTCCTCTCCTCTCCCTCTCCCCACACTCTGCTCCAGCCCCTCCCCTCCTGCTCTGTTTTGCTCTTACACTGGAGGGGGGGTGTCTGTCCTGCTGCACTGGTGTGGGATCAGGTTACCAAGGAGGAGAATGGCCTGCACTTTGCTGGATTTCTGCAGGTTCTGTGACACCCTGGTTTTGCCAGGGCGTCACACATGCGCCCACCAGAGCTACTGGCATCGACTCCTCCCCTATCACCAGCACAGTCCACAGCAGGAACACGACGCCACCTGGTAACCGAAGCAGAAGTCGCAGGAGAGGACTACGGTGAGAATGTGACAGTATGGCAATGATTGCGAAGGGCCAAGTCAATATACTCAGAGTCCAAATTCCAACACCGAACCTCAGTACAATATTCTTCAGCAGTACTTTGCCCTTGGTGTAGAGAGGTTGATTTACTTTCTGCAACTGCTACATTACAAGGTCTTCATACAAGGGCCCTAGGGCCATAAAGAAAGAGTCAGTCATGGAGATTTCAGGAGAATCAGGAGGAAAGGAAAAGGCGGCTCAGTGCATATAGAGTGGCATCATTGGTGCTGTCAGTCAGTGGGGAAAAGGGACACAGTTACAACCATCGCTTACTATACACCCAGTGGTGACTGAAGCCATGCTAGTGCTGCCCCTATGACTGGAAGCCAAACACTGCCTGGAGGAATAAAGCTCATTCCTCCCAGTAGCTTGGGTGCAGGGCAGCTTCAGAACGCTATTAACCTGCAGATTAATCCCATATCTGCAGGTTAATGGCATTTTAAAAAAAATGTAGCAAAAACGCTGCCAAAAGATGCCATTGCATTTTTTTCAGCATTTTTTTCACTTATAGGTAAAAACGCTGCATAAAATGCCGAAAGAAGTGACATTAAAAAACTTTGCACTTCTCAAATTCATTCAGGAATAAAAAACAAGTATGTGCATGAGATTTCTGAAAACAGCTTTTTCTGGTACTATAAAAAGCAGTTTTTAATTTGCATAAAAATCTGCAAAAAAACCCTGTAAGTGAACATAGCCTTATACTGTAAAGTCGATGTTTAGCTATGCTATATATAGCAGGTCTATTCCCAATACAGAAATCCGAACTTTGATTGGGGACCCTTTAGGTAGCATTCATGGAGTAGCTGCCGACCAGAGGAGAAATGTACCGCCCCCGTGCCAGCGGCCGAGCCGCTCGGATCCGGAACTGCGGTGGCTCGAGGGGTCTCCGGACCCGGGGGTTGTGCGGACTCTTGAGTTTATAAAGGGGAGTATGTACAGGGGATTTAGAAGTTTGTGACGCCACCCATGGTGTGTGGTAATATGGAGTACCACCGCTGCTGTTGGGGAGCCCGGTGGCGGTGGTAAGGCAGCAAGGTGTTTCACCCCTCCGTGGGTAGGGGGTTGGGCCCCGGGGCCCGGTGGTGTTGGTAGTAAAGGGGTGCTGTTGGGAAGGAAGGCGTTTCTGCGTACTCACTCAGTCCAAGAATACTGACACCAACAGCTTGTAAACCAGAATTCTGCGCACCGCTGCAGCAAGGAGGGAGCACGTGTGGATCCGTGCCCTTGGGGTTGCTTGTTAGCCTGTGGCCTTTTCCGTAGCACCTTCTCACTTGCTGGATCCTAGTCTGGAACTAATCAGGTCCTGCTCACCCGTATGGCTAACGGAGTGAGCTTGCTCTCAGGGTTCACGCTTGGGATTTGATGGACTGTGTTTGTAGGGAAAGTCCTATCCCATCGTTGCGCTAGTACCCCGATTTTGGAGCGAGTGAGGGATGAATCTTGAAGACTTCACCCCGTCATGTAAATTGCCAGGACGCTTGAAGCTACTTCCCGGCCTAGGGTCCACGTACCCTGTTGTGCCCTGGCTCTTGCCCAGAGATGGCCAAAGGCCGCCGGCTGCCTTCCTCGGCAATCTGTGCCACTTGACACGATTCCCTGTGACCGGGGTTCCAGCTCCTACCAGGCCCAGACCAACGTCTGCCACCTAGTAGTCTCAAGGAGCCCAGCTCCTGACCTCCTCTCTCCTTCACCTCCAACACAACCCTTTGTGAACTCTCCTCTCGAGAGTCACCACTCAACTATACTGCTCCTTTCACTTTTTCACTTTCCCCTACCAACCCCCAAGTGGGCTTCCCTATTCCCTTCAGGCCCCCAATGGTGTGTCTGGTGGGTATGGTGTAAAGTGTTCCTAGGGTTTTGACTGGCTCTGATCTTAGCAACATCAAAGGACCAGGATCCGTAACCAAGGAGGATAGGATACTGTGCAGAAGGGCAGATTGCACAATACACTGCGACGACCTTGTAACAGTGTGTCCCTCCCCTGCCTGTGCTCATGGTGTAATAGTCTGTCTCTCCTTGACTGTCCTGTATGTACTACTGGTGGGGGATTGTTTGTTCTTCTCAGCATGAGACTTCTCCAATCCACAACTTGGTAAACAGAACAGAGCCAGGAGTCTAAAGTCCATTCATGTATCAAATGTCATCAAATGTCCAGGCGGAGTTGGGCCCAATTTAGGGGCTGATCCCAGGAGAGAAGAACAATGAGACCCATGTTAGGTCAGTTAGTTGGATCTCGGCTGGAGAAGGACTAGGATCTATAGCTGAGGGTGGATCCTAGTGCCTGTGTATGGACTGTTACAGATTGGAGATCAGTGGCCACGTGGGATTGTGTTCTGTTGTTCACCCTGTTGTACTCAAGGACCTCATATAAGGACCATTGCCAAATTTTCCCTGGCGTTGGAATACCATGAGGCGCCCCTGGATCTTTTGTTTTGTTGTGGACTCCTTGCAGACTTCAAGGATTTCTATTTATGTTTGGTGCTTTATCTTTGTGGTTCCAATAAAGCCCTTTGGATTGTTCCTTGGCCTGGCGTTCCTCGCTGCTCTGTCGCATACCCCGTCACAGACCTGATAGGCCAGGGTGTCACAGAAAGTCTGAGGTGTAGTCAAGTAACTGAAGGGTCAGAATCAGGAGACTACAGTGTTATCAGTGAACTAGCCTGGAGAGGATACTAGGAAGCCAAACAAGCTAGGGATCAAAGTCAGAAGAAATTTCAGACAAACTGGGATCAAAGTCAGGAGGGATTACAGAAATCCAGGTCAGGAAAAGGAGATTAGCAGGAATAACACCAGAGATTTTTAAGGTAAATCAAGCAGTAACTGGAATACTGGCAGTTTAAGTAGGGTGTGCTGCTGCCTCATTGATTACTACTGCAGAGTGGCTGGACAGTGAACGCACTATCTTCCTGGCTGGCAGCACCACAAGTCACAGCCACATCAGCATTCTTGCAAATAGGAAAGCCGCGGAGACACCATCACATGTTTCTCAACGCTGCCAGGAAACTAGCCAGGTCTTTCACCGGGAAGGAACAACCACAGGAAGGGCAGTCTCCAGTCAAGGAGACCACCTATACCAAACATGGTATCCATCCACAGACAGCCGTTTCGGGGTATTTGCCCCTCATCAGTGTGGAGTAGGAATCTGGCTAGTGGGGGCAATGCCTAGTAAAAGACTACTTAAGCAAGCATTGTTGACCTTAGGGAGATCAACATATCCACTGCGGAGACACCATCACGTGTTTCTCAACGCAGTGATTCTAGAGCAACGCCCCCTGGGAAGTATGCAAATAGGAAAGCCGCGGAGACACCATCACGTGTTTCTCAACGCTGCATCAGCATTCTTAACTGAACAGAAACTGAGCCATCTAGTGATACAGCAATGTCGCCTTCTCCAAAGTCAGAGTTCCAAATCTTTTCTAGAAAAGTTTAATTAAGTAGTTACTGACTTTAAGGGTTTATATGAGAGCACAAAAGAAACTTTTGTGCCATTTTTGCAGCTGACTCTCAATTACTTGACTAAATCGAGATAATCTTTGAGAGAAATGAATGGCTGAAGCTGTCACCATTTACTGGGGCGCCAAATGTCCATATCGAAATCTTGCCATTTTACAACCCATTGGTGTACAGGGGTGAATTTAATACCAAGCAGAGTTAAGTGATGAAATTCACAAGAACCCAGCTTAGTGACCAGGTCAGTATTCCATGGCCACTGAACGGGAGCTTTGAGAACCGCTTTCTGTCTACCAGCTCCTCTTTTGATAGCCAAGCATCATCTGTGCATCATGCCACAACGATGAAATTATTACAGACAAGTTGATCAAAAAGGAGCCAGGGATACAATTCTCATGTGTAATGCAAGTCATTACTTACGGATAGTACAGACAGAAAAGTAGTCAGGAAAGCCGGGGTCTGGTAACAGGGAGTACACAGAAGTGTAGTCAGGTCACAATCCGAGGGTAAGACTTCCAGGAGGGTACATAAAGATTCAGGGAAAAGACAGAGACGTTGGTCAGGTAACGGTCTGAGGTCCAAAGCCAGGAGGTCACAACAAGAACAGGGAGTGGGCAGAGAGAAGTTAACTAGCGGTCCGGGGTCAAGAAACAAAAATCAGAACACATGCAGAAACACAAGCCAACAGCACAACTACAGAACCAGAATGTATGACTGGCAAAGTTCTGGGGGAGCATGCTCAGTAAAGAAGCAGAGCAATTATTAGGAAGATGGAACACCTGAGCAATCAGCACCTCCCAGAACCAGCATGGAATCATGCGCTGTCAATCAAGCTACCAGCTCAATAGTGCCGGAAAACACAGCAGAGCATCTCCTAGTGTGCAAGATGCTCTGTACTGAGGAATCGTGCCACTGCCAGCTCAGTAGTCCAGGAAAGAGCAGTAGAGCATCTCCTAGTGTGCAAGATGCTCTGCACTGAGGAATCGTGGCACTGCCAGCTTAGTAGTCCAGGAAAGCGCAGCAGAGCATCTCCTAATGTGCAAGATGCTCTGCACTGAGGAATCGTGGCACTGCCAGCTTAGTAGTCCAGGAAAGCGCAGCAGAACATCTCCTAATGTGCAAGATGCTCTGCACTGAGGAATCGTGCCACTGCCAGCTCAGTAGTCCAGGAAAACGTAGCAGAGCATCTCCTAGTATGCAAGATGCTCTGCACAGAGGTATCATGACATCATGGCTACTATTCAGGTCTAGTGCCATCGGAACACTGACCTGACCGGTGGCACCAGGCTGCTGACGATCGATTTGCTCATATCTAGCCCTATTTTATGAAAACATGAGATTTCAAAAGAATGGCGTGAAAAATCACATGAGAAAACTACAATTTTACACATTTCTTTCCCAATAGTTTCACAAAAACTCGATGTGTCAATCTTGTGGGAGCTTCTAAGGACAAGATGTTTAGATGCAAACTTTCCGACAATACTAAGATAGTTTCTGAGCGAATTACTGGCACTGGCAAGGACGTGAAATGCCCAGTTTTTGTTTGAGGAATGTTGCTGGGAATACCTTATGGAAGTGTGAATATAATACATATGTATGAATTTCTGTATATAGTTTCTGACATGATTGTGTCCAAGGAATATTTCCAACATTCTTCATAGAATCGCGAGCCGATCACTCAACATGGTAAATCTACTTGTGTAAACTACAATGATGAGAAATGACTCATATTTCTGCGTACATAAATCCTTGAACTTACGGTGAATGTAGCTGATGATATTTATATAGTATTTTCAAAGCTTAGCCAATTGGCTTTTCACGCTTAACTCATTGGTTTCATCAATGGTTGAAAAAGAAGGGCAAATTTTGGATTCCTATTGAATAGTGTTCAAAATCATGCACCATTTTTGAGCTCAACTTATCCTTGGTAGGAGTATATCATGATTGTGGTGGACCCCGCAAGTCTCCATATACTTTTTGCAGCAATGATGCATGTGACCTCTGCAGCCAGTCACCGGTATCAGCGGTGAAGCCAGTAAATATATCATGTAACCTCTGAGTCACGTGACAAACCACAGTGGTCACTTGGGCATCATCACCGCAGGGAGTAATTAGAGACTAGTGAAGACCACCAAAGCCATAGCGCTAAAAAAAATTGGAACACCATTTTGATAATGATGACCTATCCTTGTTGGAATTCATCAAAATCAGATTGGTTGAGGTCAGATGCCCAGCAACCCCCTAGCGACCAGCTGTGGAGAATCACTTAATATAGTGTCATGATGACTATGTGATAGTAGGGAACCGAGGCTCTTAGGCTGTCCCTCAAACTAGGAGGCCTTATGTTATCCCTAACCTCAGGGATACTCCTGATGGTGGAGACGTCTGAGTGTCCTTTCGGCCCTGTTCCTGACCAGTTCTGATCTGATTCCTTCTCCCGCTTCCCCCTAGGGAAAGATGAGGTAGGAGTGTGATGAAACCCTCAGATAAAGACAGGGGGGAAAAAAAACCTCTGTCACACAGCACACACACAAAGGTAAAGGCAATAACAGATTCAAGAGGAAAAGAAGACCAGGCAGGAAGCTACAAAACAGCAGGGGTAAACTCCACAATCGTACCAAGCAATGAGCACAATTTTCACAAGTCTAGGACACACATTGCAGACCAACATAAAAAAACTATAGCTGGCATTGGTGGATGGTTGTAACCAGCATAAATAAAAAGGGAGCAGATGTGATAGGTTCCCCACAACATGTGACCAAAAGAGCAAGCAAACCAGCAGAGATTAACTTTTGCTAACCTGCCTATGAATCATCATGCAGCAGGGCGATGCCCGAGTCTACCTGTGTTGATCCCAGATACCGAAGAAACCAATGTGCAAAGTGCCAGAATCTGCAATCTGAACAGTGCCCAACGCTGCCATGACAGTCAGTGGAGTTTATGCAAAACTCCATGTGACATACAGTGTGTCCACCCATATCCTGTCCACCGCCATTAACTTGAGAACAGTGGCAGCTATAGGCATAGAAGTGGTGTCTAGGTATAGTAACGTAGCCATGCGCTACGCAATGAAAGGTGTCGATTTGTATTGAATTGATGATGCCCTAGCATTTTTAATTCACTTTTTTTCTCTATCTCGTTCCGTTTTCGAGATATAAATGCTAACTCCATTGTTTTGCACCACGTGGCGCTATAGGTGGTTTCATTGCTTAGCGCATGGATACTTTACTATACCTAGACACCACTTCTTTTTTATTCAACTTTTTATTTTGAAAAAGGTTTTTAAAACATATTGTACAACAGAAAAGAAAAGAATAACACACAGATATGCAGTTATACGAATAGATGTACAATTTCACAAGTATGCTCATTGATGGATTATATCACTAACACTCTAAGTGTCAAATAGAAGGTGGAAGGTGTCCCCTGATACCGGTCTAAACCCCGAGTATCCGTCACTTCATTCCTATATCCGACCCTACATCTGGTATGTGTCCACTAGGGAATCCCAAAGAGACCAAGTCACTGTGAACTTATCCATTGTATTATGGAGCTGTGCTGTGAGCTTTTCCATATTCCTGACATCTTTTATTCTGGCATATAGATCTGAGACAGAGGGCGGGGCTACCCTTCTCCAGAACAGTGAATTGGCCGCAGTAAGGACATGGAGTAAAAGCTTTAGTTCAGGTTTGCTAAGAGACGATGGGAGGGCATTCAGCAGATACACTACCGGATCTCTGGTCACACTACCCCCCACCAATCTGCCAATCAAGGATTCCACTTCCTCCCAGAAGCCATCGATGATCGGGCATGTCCAGAATATATGGTATTGGGATGCTCCCCCAAGGCCACATCTCCAACACACATCTGGATAGGTACGGTTAAATTTGTGTAGGAGTTCTGGTGTGTGGTACCATGTCATGAGGATCTTTACTTGGTTTTCCTTATAAAGAGTGCTAATTGAGGACCTAAATGTCCTAGCCCATATAACTGACCAGAGTGCATCTGAAAGGGGGCGTCCAACCCATCCCTCCCATCTCTTCATGTATGAATGCTTCAGTGCTTCCGGCGGGTCCCTGATTATCAGAATGTTATAAATGGCCGAGATCAGTCCCCTGGTTGAAGTCCTGCCTGAACAAAGGATTTCGAATGCTGTGGGACGCCGCGCCCCCGCCCGTCCCATAATGTCTGTGAAAAAATGTGATACCTGTTCATATGAGGAATATAGATGAAGGGGTAGGTTGTATTGATATCGTAAATCCGAAAATGGCTTCAATTTCAGCGTAACCAGGTTGACCAGGTCCCGAAAACAGTAGAGGCCCGCCTTCGCCCACTGCCCCGTCACCCCCGGGTTCATGCCCTTTGTCAGATGTAGTGTGAACAAGAAAGGGGTCAGCAGGGAAGACTGTGAGGCCAGCTGGAACTTCATTCTACACTGTCGCCATACCTCTCTTGTAAATGCCATCGGACCCAGGAGTTCTCTGGATGGGGTTTCACTAGGGCGTCCCCATATTAGAGAGCTGGGGTGGAAAGGTGCCATCCAAAGCTTCTCTATCTCCGTCCACCTGTTAAAAGCCGGTAAGGTCGTCCATGACGCCAGGCTGCGCAGGTGTGCGGCATAGTAATAAAGCTTAAGATTTGGACACGACAAGCCCCCTTTTGTACGTGGTGCGCATAGTACTGAATCTGGGATGCGGTGCCTTCCTGAGTGCCATATAAATTGCAAGAGTTTTGATTGGACTTTTTTCAATACCCCCAGGGGAACCCGCACCGGGAGTGTTTCAAACAGATACAGAAATTTAGGGATAACTGACATTTTAAGTGTAGCGATTTTACCCAAAAAAGAGATCTGAAGTGATGACCATTTTTTCAGACTATTTTCCACTTCGCGTATCAGGGGCGGGAAATTGGCTTGGTATAATGTTTTATAACTGGGGGTTATTTTGACTCCTAAATATCAACAACATCTGAACATAACCAAAAGGGGGAGATTTTTGGTGGTCACCAATGACCACCATAACCCCTATAAAGGACATAAAGGATACAAAATCCCTGGTAGTGACTCCATATATACCATTGAAAAACCAAAGAAAAGAGTCAGTAACACTACCTTCATGCAAAGAACAATATTTTATTAAACAATTATATAACAAACACGATTAAAAAAGTTCAAGGTGTGCTGGTAAGGATACAAACAGTAGTGGAACATGCACACCATTGCTGGCTATAAATACATTAGGCAAGGCAGCCTATAGCTGGGACTATGTGTCATGAATAATAATTTACAATAAAGAAGCACTCAATGGTTAACCAGAAAGATACATACAATGCAACGTAGTGCAGAGATGCAGTTACTATTAGGCAGACAGTCAGTAAATGATCCCTATTAAATGGAGCAAATCGCTCACAGGATGAATGAAAGGAGTGAAAAAACACCACTTTCACTCCTGCCCAGACTGGTAACCAAAAGAGGCTTGAATTTACACAAAGTTAGGATGACACATACCCATAGTCGCCAGGTCAGCAAGGGAGGTGCAGTTCCACAGACCCCGACGCGTTTCGCGAGGGCTTCTTCACAATGGGGGTCGCAAAGAATAGTGTCATTCCCAGGGTATAAATACCCACATATCAGCTGTTAAAGGTTGCGCGCAATGGCGACGCATATAGCGGCGCATGCGCGGTCGGCCGCAGCGAGTCGCCCGGAAGCTGCGTCAGCACTCCAGTATCTGGGTCCGGGAGGGAAAACCCCTTCAGACGTCACATCCGGCCCGTTACCAAGAGGAGGCATCTGCAGCAACAAGGCGACGCTGGCCAAGCGCGCATGCGCACAGCGTCACCAGCGATAGGAGATGAATCCCACAGCAGCCATCATGGGAAGGTCGTACCCATCACAGATACAGACCGACGCCATGATGGGAAGGTCAAAACTGGGGAGCATATAGTGTCAGCCAAAGTCCGAGTCCTGGACACAAATTACATGAATCGGTGCACATATATACAAAACGAAGTGCAGTACGTCATCCTGCCTGAAAATGCATATAACTACAAAAGACAAAATACAGGATACATAATATTGCACTGATAGTATGCGTCCAGGTAAACGGCTGACATTTCTAGATGGTCCCACAGGAAAAATGTTGTTATTCCATCATCCAAAGAATCATAGGCGGAGTCATATGCAGGGGAAAAGAATCCATTGATGGATAATCACAGCACTAAAATCATTAAAAAACAGAAAATGACACAAAATTAAAATTAAAATTGTGGAAAGGAGAGACTCAGCATATCCCTAGTGAAATAAATACTGAAAGAACACCCTAAGTTTGAGACAATGAGATCTTACATGTATATATTAAAGAAAGGACGACACAAGACAAAAAGTCAAGACTAAACTAAAGGGAACAATTTATGAAAATCCATAAAAACTTAGTAAAAATCTTTATAAAAATTCATAAGAACGGGGCAAAAGTGAGCTTTTCATTGAGGCCATTTGGAGCAACAGATCCCACGAGCACAATCCAGCGGCACTCCATCTGGGCTAACCGCCGTTGTAAATCGCCTCCACGGATGCCTCCGTGTAGGCAATCAATACCTCTGATTTTCAAAAATTTAGGATTGCAGTCGTGGAAACTGTAGAAATGCCGGGGCAGGGTTTTCAACGTTGTTACATCTTCAACATCGCGTGCTGCAATAATGTCCCTCACGTGCTCGCGTGTACGGACCCGCAGCTCACGTGAGGTCAGACCAATATATATCAGGCCACAATCACATGTGGCATAATATATTACATAAGTTGATTTGCACAAAATAAACTTATTGATCTTAAACTCACGTTTTCCATCTGATGACTTGAAGGTGGTGGCCCGGATGATGTTCCTACACCCCATACAATCGCCACATGGAAAACAGCCCCACCGAGGTTTCCCCACACCAGGAATGCAGGGCTGCTTTACCACGTAGTGACTTCTCACGAGTAAATCCCTTAAATTCTTACCCCTGCGGGCTGTCATTAAGGGTTCAGATGGCAAGGACATAGCCAATGAGGGTTCAGTTGTGAGGATAGACCAGTGACGTGACATAATCGTCCTCATCTGATTCCACTGATGATTAAATGTGGATATAAAACGGACTGGTGGATTTAATTCCTCACCCATCCTACCCTTAAAGTTAGGGTTCAGGAGGTCACTGCGTTGGCATTTCTTAGCACGCTTATAGCCATCGTTAATTGAACGCTTACTATATCCCCTTTCTAGAAATCTCCTTCTCAGATCCATTGCCTGATGTTCAAAAGAAGGGTCCGAGGAGCATATGCGTCGCATCCTCAGAAATTGTCCTCTTGGGACTGCCCTGATGGTGGAAGACAGGTGCGCTGAGGATGCATGGAGGAGAGAGTTGACGGAGGTCTCCTTCCGAAAGACATCCGTCTCAATTCTGCCGTTGTCCTGAACCGACAGACGGATGTCCAGGAAGTCAATAGACGATGTATCATACCTATACGTCAATTTGATATTGAAGCTATTGCAGTTCAATTCAGACATAAAGTCCTGCAGCTCTAGGATGGTCCCGTGCCACACCATAAGTACATCGTCTATGTACCGGAACCATCCCGCCACCATGGAGGAGGCGTGGGCGCCACCCCGAAATACCTCCCGCTCCCAAAATCCAAGGAACAGGCATGCATAAGATGGCGCACACGCCGCCCCCATCGCGGTTCCACGCTGCTGTAAATAAAAACGATCCCTAAAAGTAAAAAAATTATGAGTAAGAATAAACTGCAACAGTTCCACGACCAAATCACACAGTGTCGCATCCAAATTACTCATTCTGAGGAAGAAGTCCACAGCCATTATTCCATCCCGATGGTCGATGCATGTGTATAGTGATTCAACATCGACAGTCACCAAAAGTGCACAAGGATCAAGATGTAATCCATCAACCTGTCTTAAAATGTCCATGGTGTCTCTAACATAGGAGGGCAGCGTCTCGACCAACGGTCTAAGATAGTACTCTATAAATTTACACACGGGATCGCATAGCCCTCCTATGCCAGAGACAATCGGACGACCAGGGGGATTCAGTCGATCCTTGTGCACCTTTGGTAACAGATAAAAGGTGGGGACAGTAGGGAACTTGGTCACTAGGCCATCCATGACCTTTTTAGTAATAACTCCATCTGTCACAGCCCTATCCAAAATGGCCAATAGATCTTCCATGTAACCCCTCAGTGGGCAGGATGACAGTAAGGAGTATGTGTTCTTTTGCCTCAGCTGTTTAAGTGCCTCCTTCTCATATTTTTCAACAGGCCAGATGACGACGTTTCCCCCCTTATCAGCAGGTTTTATTACAACATTATCCAAGGCTCTAAGTTCGTTCAAAGCACGTCTCTGAGTAGATGTAAGATTATCATGTTTGCATGAATTTTTCAATTTACGAAATTCATTGGTAACCAGACGCGTAAAAATCTCCACTTGAGGACACAAGGAGAGGGGGGGAAACGTCATACATCTAGGCCTGACACTTGAAGGAAATTTACCTCTTGAGTCGCTTTCAGACTCGCATGCCAGCTCCTCCAGAGTGCGCAAAGCAGTCTGTTCCTCAATTGTATTAAAACCCAGATCCATGGAGGGTCTGGAGTGGAGCTTTTTCAATACGAGTTTGCGCGCAAACAGATGTAAGTCCTTCAGTGCTGTAAAGAAATTGAATTTTTCATTAGGCACAAACGTAAGACCCAAACTCAAAACCTCATACTGCGCACTAGAGAGGACAAGGGAAGAGAGATTAATTACCTCTAGTCGGTTGGATTTCGAATCATGTGGGGGTGGTGTAATCTTACGTTTGTTTCCCGACTGTCCCTTAAAAAAGGAGGAGGATTGACCCCCATGGTCATGCCGAAACTGTGTGATTTTTGGGGTCTTGGGCCTGACCACCATGGATTCTTCCATGGATGAGATGGACGTCTGAGATTCAGAGCGACTCATGGACATCCTGCGTGGGGGTTGACGAGATCTCCTCCATTTATACGCCATACCCTTCTGAAAATCACCAGAATCTCTCAGATATTTTTTATGCTTCACTGCCAGGATCTCTTTCTCCCATTTTTTAAATTCTGCATCCAAATCAGCCTCCATTTTTGTCTTCTGCTCAGGAGTAAGTGTAAGACTCATATCCCTCTGTATCCTTTCAATATCAATATCAATTTCCTTCAGGGTTTTCTCAAATTTGATGAGAAAACCCTGAAGGAAATTGATATTGATATTGAAAGGATACAGAGGGATATGAGTCTTACACTTACTCCTGAGCAAGGAACTGTTGCAGTTTATTCTTACTCATAATTTTTTTACTTTTAGGGATCGTTTTTATTTACAGCAGCGTGGAACCGCGATGGGGGCGGTGAGTGCGCCATCCTATGCATGCCTGTTCCTTGGATTTTGGGAGCGGGAGGTATTTCGGGGTGGCGCCCACGCCTCCTCCATGGTGGCGGGATGGTTCCGGTACATAGACGATGTACTTATGGTGTGGCACGGGACCATCCCAGAGCTGCAGGACTTTATGTCTGAATTGAACTGCAATAGCTTCAATATCAAATTGACGTATAGGTATGATACATCGTCTATTGACTTCCTGGACATCCGTCTGTCGGTTCAGGACAACGGCAGAATTGAGACGGATGTCTTTCGGAAGGAGACCTCCGTCAACTCTCTCCTCCATGCATCCTCAGCGCACCTGTCTTCCACCATCAGGGCAGTCCCAAGAGGACAATTTCTGAGGATGCGACGCATATGCTCCTCGGACCCTTCTTTTGAACATCAGGCAATGGATCTGAGAAGGAGATTTCTAGAAAGGGGATATAGTAAGCGTTCAATTAACGATGGCTATAAGCGTGCTAAGAAATGCCAACGCAGTGACCTCCTGAACCCTAACTTTAAGGGTAGGATGGGTGAGGAATTAAATCCACCAGTCCGTTTTATATCCACATTTAATCATCAGTGGAATCAGATGAGGACGATTATGTCACGTCACTGGTCTATCCTCACAACTGAACCCTCATTGGCTATGTCCTTGCCATCTGAACCCTTAATGACAGCCCGCAGGGGTAAGAATTTAAGGGATTTACTCGTGAGAAGTCACTACGTGGTAAAGCAGCCCTGCATTCCTGGTGTGGGGAAACCTCGGTGGGGCTGTTTTCCATGTGGCGATTGTATGGGGTGTAGGAACATCATCCGGGCCACCACCTTCAAGTCATCAGATGGAAAACGTGAGTTTAAGATCAATAAGTTTATTTCGTGCAAATCAACTTATGTAATATATTATGCCACATGTGATTGTGGCCTGATATATATTGGTCTGACCTCACGTGAGCTGCGGGTCCGTACACGCGAGCACGTGAGGGACATTATTGCAGCACGCGATGTTGAAGATGTAACAACGTTGAAAACCCTGCCCCGGCATTTCTACAGTTTCCACGACTGCAATCCTAAATTTTTGAAAATCAGAGGTATTGATTGCCTACACGGAGGCATCCGTGGAGGCGATTTACAACGGCGGTTAGCCCAGATGGAGTGCCGCTGGATTGTGCTCGTGGGATCTGTTGCTCCAAATGGCCTCAATGAAAAGCTCACTTTTGCCCCGTTCTTATGAATTTTTATAAAGATTTTTACTAAGTTTTTATGGATTTTCATAAATTGTTCCCTTTAGTTTAGTCTTGACTTTTTGTCTTGTGTCGTCCTTTCTTTAATATATACATGTAAGATCTCATTGTCTCAAACTTAGGGTGTTCTTTCAGTATTTATTTCACTAGGGATATGCTGAGTCTCTCCTTTCCACAATTTTAATTTTAATTTTGTGTCATTTTCTGTTTTTTAATGATTTTAGTGCTGTGATTATCCATCAATGGATTCTTTTCCCCTGCATATGACTCCGCCTATGATTCTTTGGATGATGGAATAACAACATTTTTCCTGTGGGACCATCTAGAAATGTCAGCCGTTTACCTGGACGCATACTATCAGTGCAATATTATGTATCCTGTATTTTGTCTTTTGTAGTTATATGCATTTTCAGGCAGGATGACGTACTGCACTTCGTTTTGTATATATGTGCACCGATTCATGTAATTTGTGTCCAGGACTCGGACTTTGGCTGACACTATATGCTCCCCAGTTTTGACCTTCCCATCATGGCGTCGGTCTGTATCTGTGATGGGTACGACCTTCCCATGATGGCTGCTGTGGGATTCATCTCCTATCGCTGGTGACGCTGTGCGCATGCGCGCTTGGCCAGCGTCGCCTTGTTGCTGCAGATGCCTCCTCTTGGTAACGGGCCGGATGTGACGTCTGAAGGGGTTTTCCCTCCCGGACCCAGATACTGGAGTGCTGACGCAGCTTCCGGGCGACTCGCTGCGGCCGACCGCGCATGCGCCGCTATATGCGTCGCCATTGCGCGCAACCTTTAACAGCTGATATGTGGGTATTTATACCCTGGGAATGACACTATTCTTTGCGACCCCCATTGTGAAGAAGCCCTCGCGAAACGCGTCGGGGTCTGTGGAACTGCACCTCCCTTGCTGACCTGGCGACTATGGGTATGTGTCATCCTAACTTTGTGTAAATTCAAGCCTCTTTTGGTTACCAGTCTGGGCAGGAGTGAAAGTGGTGTTTTTTCACTCCTTTCATTCATCCTGTGAGCGATTTGCTCCATTTAATAGGGATCATTTACTGACTGTCTGCCTAATAGTAACTGCATCTCTGCACTACGTTGCATTGTATGTATCTTTCTGGTTAACCATTGAGTGCTTCTTTATTGTAAATTATTATTCATGACACATAGTCCCAGCTATAGGCTGCCTTGCCTAATGTATTTATAGCCAGCAATGGTGTGCATGTTCCACTACTGTTTGTATCCTTACCAGCACACCTTGAACTTTTTTAATCGTGTTTGTTATATAATTGTTTAATAAAATATTGTTCTTTGCATGAAGGTAGTGTTAAGGCCCCGTCACACTAAGCAACATCGCTAGCAACATCGCTGGTAACGAACAACTTTTGTGACGTTGCTAGCGATGTTGCTGTGTGTGACATCCAGCAACAACCTGGCCCCTGCTGTGAGGTCGTTGGTTGTTGCTGAATGTCCTGGGCCATTTTTTAGTTGTTGCTGTCCCGCTGTGAAGAACACATCGCTGTGTGTGACAGCGAGACAGCAACAACTAATGTGCAGTGAGCAGGAGCCAGCTTCTGCTGAGGCTGGTAACCAATGTAAACATCGGGTAACCAAGAAGCCCTGTCCTTGGTTACCCGATATTTACCTTTGATACCAGCCTCCTCCGCTCTCACTGCCTGTGCTGCCGGCTCCTGCTCTGTGCACATGTAGCTACAGCACACATCAGGTTAATTAACCCGATGTGTGCTGTAACTAGGAGAGCAAGGAGCCAGCACTAAGCAGTGTGCGCTGCTCCCTGCTCTGTGCACATTTAGCTGCAGCACACATCGGGTTAATTAACCTGATGTGTGCTGTAACTAGGAGACTGGGGGCTGGGACACTGGTTGCTGGTGAGCTCACCAGCAACTCGTGTAGCCACGCTCCAGCGATCCCTGCCAGGTCAGGTTGCTGGTGGGATCGCTGGAGCGTCGCAGTGTGACAGCTCACCAGCAACCTCCTAGAAACTTACCAGCGATCCCTATCGTTGTTGGGATCGCTGGTAAGTTGCTTAGTGTGACTGGACCTTTACTGACTCTTTTCTTTGGTTTTTCAATGACTCCTAAATATCGTAGGGAATCTGAACGCCAAGAGTACTTAAAATTTTGTTTAAGGATCTGTAATTTAGTTTCTGGGATGTTAAGCGGCAAGGCCTCTGTTTTGTCGGAGTTAAGTTTATAACCCGAGAGTCTAGCGTATTGAGTTAGTACTGCGTGTAAGTTTGGTAGGGAAATGACGGGATTAGTCAGGGACAACAGGACGTCGTCTGCAAATAGGGCCACTTTAAAGGATTTATCCCGAACCTTGACCCCCATAATGTCCGGATTAAGTCGAATATGTGCTGCCAGTGGTTCACTGCTTAGGACATATAGCAAAGGGGACAGAGGACAGCCCTGCCTAGTTCCATTTTGAATGGGCAGGGGATTGGAGTGTGCATGAGGGAGGTGAATTGTCGCCGCAGGAAGAGAATACAAGCCCCGCAGGGCTGAGACAAATGGTCCTGACAGGCCGAAGTGGTCCAACACAGAAAACATGAAGGACCAATCCAGCCTATCGAAAGCCTTCTTCGCGTCTAGTCCCAGAAAAAGTGCTTCCACTCCTTCCCTATTCACCACCTCTACCAGATCTAAGATCCTTCGGGTGTTGTCCCCCGCCTGTCGATAGCGAACGAAACCTACTTGGTCTTTATGAACCAGCTGTGGAATCCAATTATTTAGGCGGTCCGCCAACAGTTTGGTGAATATTTTGAGATCAGAGTTTAAGAGGCTGATAGGGCGATAGCTCGCACATTCCATGGGGTCCCTACCCGCTTTAGGGATGACAGTTATGTAAGAGTGTAAAAAAGTATTTGGGATGTCCTCACCCTTCATAAAAAGATTGAAAAGATGAGTCAAATGAGGCGACAATTCTCCCAGGAAGGTTTTATAATATAGGTAAGTAAACCCATCTGGGCCCGGAGCCTTGTGGTTTGGGAGGTCTTTAACGGTCTGATGGATCTCATCCGGGGCTATTTCTCGATTAAGATCCTCCAGAGCCTCCTGGGACAGTTTTGGAAGGTGACAGTCAGCCAAATAATCATTCAATATTGTTGTTCTATCTGGGTGGGACATTGGTAGTGACGGAGGGATAGAGTACAGGGATGTGTAGTATGCGTGAAAGAGTTGTGCGATTTTTGTGGGATCATAATGAGGGGTACACAAAGTATCCTTTATGGCGCAAGAAGCGGAAGTTATCGTTTGGTCCCGGAGCCTTCTGGCCAGCATCGTATGTGGTTTATTGCCATACTCATAATACTTCTGGCGTGAGTAACGTAAGAGCTTTTCTATTTTCCCGTGTGATATCTCTTTTAATTTAGTTCTGACATCTATTACCGCTTTCAGGCGAGTCTTAAGCCAGCTTTACACCTTACAATTAGGTATGCGATCTCGTATGCGATGTGACACGCCCAGGTCGCATATGCGATTGAATGAGATTGCACGTAGGTCGTTCATTTGCTGTCACACGTGCGTTAGTAGCCTATGTTAAATTGGTCAATTTTGTGTGCGATCCTTTAGATCATGTGTTCTGTGACGTATGCATTGGGCACCCTTTTTTTTTTTTATTTATTGACTTGCCAAGCGTGTGTAATGTGTAGGGATGCGTTTTTACTATGTCATCTGCCATTCAGCTCTGCTACATGGCCGCTGACAGCAGACACAGACAGCCATGTAGCAGCGGTGAATGGCAGATGACAGCAGACACAGACAGAGCCGCACTGTCAGAATGAACTCAGGTGAACTTCACCCGACTTCATGGTCATGCTGCGGCTCTGTCTGTGTCGCGCCCTGATTAGCGGTCACCAGTGAAGGACCCACCGGTGACCGCTAATCTCCTAAGTTACTGAAGTTAGCAGCTCTCTCTCATATACTCACCGATCCCCGATCCCCGGCGCTGCACGGCAATCACACTGCTCCGGCGGCTTTTACTGTTTTGAAAAAGCCGGCCGCCCATTAAACAATCTCGTATTCCCTGCTTACCCCGCCCACCGGCGCCTATGATTGGTTACAGTGAGACACGCCCCCACGCTGAGTGACAGGTGTCACACTGCACCCAATCACAGCAGCCGGTGGGCGTGTCTATACTGTGTAGTGAAATAAATAAATAAATAATTAAAAAAAACGGCGTGCGGTCCCCCCCAATTTTAAAACCAGCCAGATAAAGCCATACGGCTGAAGGCTGGTATTCTCAGGATGGGGAGCTCCACGTTATGGGGAGCCCCCCAGCCTAACAATATCAGCCAACAGCCGCCCAGAATTGCCGCATACATTATATGCGACAGTTCTGGGACAGTACCCGGCTCTTCCCGATTTGCCCTGGTGCGTTGGCAAATCGGGGTAATAAGGAGTTATTGGCAGCCCATAGCTGCCAATAAGTCCTAGATTAATCATGTCAGGCGTCTATGAGACACCTTCCATGATTAATCTGTAAGTGACAGTAAAAAAACACACACACCCGAAAAAAATCCTTTATTAGAAATAAAAAACACAAACAAATTCCCTCATTACCAATTTATTAACCCCGACAAACCCTCCATGTCCGGCGTACTCCACAGTCCTCCAGCGTCGCGTCCAGCTCTGCTGCATGGAGGTGACAGGAGCAGCAGAAGACACCGCCGCTCCGGTCACCTCCACGCAGGTAATGAAGACAGCCGTGCGATCAGCTGATCTGTCACTGAGGTTACCTGCTGTCACTGGATCCAGCGGTGGATGCAGCGGTGGCCGCGGGTAACCTCAGTGACAGCTCAGCTGATCGCGCTACTCACCTCAGTTGCTGACTGGAGCTGACCGGAGCGGAGGTGAGTAGCGCGATCAGCTGAGCTGTCACTGAGGTTACCCGCGGCCACCGCTGCATCCACCGCTGGATCCAGTGACAGCGGGTAACCTCAGTGACAGATCAGCTGATCGCACGGCTGTCTTCATTACCTGCGTGGAGGTGACCGGAGCGGCGGTGTCTTCTGCTGCTCCTGTCACTTCCATGCAGCAGAGCTGGACGCGACGCTGGAGGACTGTGGAGTACGCCGGACATGGAGGGTTTGTCGGGGTTAATAAATTGGTAATGAGGGAATGTGTTTGTGTTTTTTATTTCTAATAAAGGATTTTTTCGGGTGTGTGTGTTTTTTTACTGTCACTTACAGATTAATCATGGAAGGTGTCTCATAGACGCCTGACATGATTAATCTAGGACTTATTGGCAGCTATGGGCTGCCAATAACTCCTTATTACCCCGATTTGCCAACGCACCAGGGCAAATCGGGAAGAGCCGGGTACTGTCCCAGAACTGTCGCATATAATGTATGCGGCAATTCTGGGCGGCTGTTGGCTGATATTGTTAGGCTGGGGGGCTCCCCATAACGTGGAGCTCCCCATCCTGAGAATACCAGCCTTCAGCCGTATGGCTTTATCTGGCTGGTTTTAAAATTGGGGGGGACCGCACGCCGTTTTTTTTAATTATTTATTTATTTATTTCACTACACAGTATAGACACGCCCACCGGCTGCTGTGATTGGGTGCAGTGTGACACCTGTCACTCAGCGTGGGGGCGTGTCTCACTGTAACCAATCATAGGCGCCGGTGGGCGGGGTAAGCAGGGAATACGAGATTGTTTAATGGGCGGCCGGCTTTTTCAAAACAGTAAAAGCCGCCGGAGCAGTGTGAATGCTGTGCAGAGCCGCGCCGGGGATCGGGGATCGGTGAGTATATGAGAGAGGGGGTAAGAGGGATAGACTGACATGGACAGAGAGAGAGGGACAGAGATAGTGACGGACTGACAGAGATTAGTGAATGACAGACATTGTGAGGCGCTTCAGAACGCAGCTTTTCAGCTGCGCTCTGAAGCAGACCTTTTTTAAGCTGCGGTGCAGAGCGCACACCTGCGCACATAGCATCAGACACCAAAATCGTATGAGGGATGTCACACGTTACAATTCACTAGTTTCGTACTACCAAACGTCCAATGTATGAGGAATAAACGACGTGTATGCGATCACCGTATTTTCGTTCAATATCGATCGCATGTAGGTTTCACACGCAAACACGTCACGAACGATGCCGGATGTGCGTCACTTACAACTTGACCCCGACGACGGATTGAAGGATTTATTGAAGTGTGTAAAGCAGGCTTTAGAGGGGTGGGTGCGAAGGCGTTCCTCTGCTGCTCGGAGGTCTGTTTCACATTGATGATAAAGGTGCTGTGAGTCCTTTTTGAGCTTGGAAGATATAGCTATGCACTCCCCTCTAATAACCGCCTTGTGGGCTTCCCATATCACTGGGAAAGATGGAGGGGTCTGAGAATTCTCTGCAAAGTAATTCTGTATAGCCTTACAGATAGATTCTCGAGAAGTAGGGTTAGTGAGTAGGGATTCATTTAGTCTCCAGTGGGTTCTTTTTGAGGGAACATTTGTTAAATTAAGGTGTAGTAGTAAAGGGGCATGGTCTGACCACGTGATACTGCCTATTTGTGCTTGTCGAAGTGTTCTAAGAGTGAGAACATTACCAAAGAAATAATCGATTCGGCTATGGGAATTATGAGGATGTGAGAAGAAAGTGTATTGTCTTGCTGTCGGGTTATCAATTCTCCACAGATCAAATAGTTGGTATTTATGGATCAATTTGCGAAATCCCGTAGACAAATTAGATGACTTACATGGGCTTGTGGAGTGTGAGGGTGCTAGCATTTTATCAGCTCTATGTGAGAACACCATATTGAAGTCCCCTCCTATAATGTGAATGACCCCCCGATCTGACGGGAGGCGTGAGAGGACCGAAGAAACAAATCTATTCTGATTAGAGTTTGGGGCATAGAGGTTACATAGGACTAATTTCATCCCATTCAGCGTACCATGGATGATCAAGTAGCGACCCGAGGGATCTGCTTCCCACTTACTCACTTGGAGTGGGCAAGTGCGAGAAATTAGTATAACCACCCCAGCTTTCTTTTTTGTATTTGTAGCCGAAAAGGATTGAGGAAACCAATGGCGGGCAAAGTTAAAAGAGCTTTTTTCCGTGAAGTGTGTCTCTTGCAGAAACACCACATCCGCCAGTGATTTTCGCATCTCCTGAAGAACCAGCCTCCTTTTAACATCGGAATTCAACCCCTTTACGTTAAGGCTCATCAACGTAGCCATCCCGGTGTCTTAATGTAAGCTAATGTCAGGACTAGTGTTTGAGACTGTCGCTTGATGTGTATGGTAGATATACTCCCTGGGCCCTTCTGAAACAGAGCGCCTCTACTATAGTAAGTTGCATACCTGTGAGTACAACCAGAACAAGAAAGAATAAACCAAAACATACCTACGTTCTACCAAAAAATAGAAACTCTTCAATTATGCAATAAGGGTATGGAATCAACCCCGACCGTCCACTACCCCACCAGCAGAGTCGACTTACTTTTATACAAAGTTAAGGATACCTCACTAAATATAACCTGCACTATAAACCAAAGTGCGAATCAATTGGTACGACTCTGCAGAAGGGTTAGTGGCGGAACCTCACAAACCGGACTAGGGATCCAAACCTCCCCCCCCCCGGGGTTTTGTAAAAAGGAGGATGTCCCAGGAAAAAGGGAAGCAATATAAGCAAGCCAGTAGACCCCCTGGAATTCCCATACGAGATCAAAAAATGACTGTAAAGTCACGGGAAAAAGCAATCAGGTAGGTCCTTCTGCTCTTGGGCCTCTAGATCGCCGTTTACGTGCTGCTGTGGCCGGCTGCCAGGTCTGAGGAAGCTGCTGTATCTGTTGGGGCAGAGTCCAATCTGGCAGATCCGGGACAGGAAGGTCGAATGCCCGGCAAAATGACTCCAGGTCTGCAGGGGTCCGAAGGCTGGCCGACGTCTCCCCTCGCCGTGCAGATAGACTGAACGGGAACCCCCATCTATAGAGGATATTATTGGCCTTTAGGGATGACAGTAATGGGCGGAGGGCCCTCCGCTGCTGTAGTGTCAACCATGAGAGATCCTGAAACAGTTGAATCTTAGCATCTTGGTACATCGCTTGTTTTGGCGGTCGTGCTCTGAACATTATTTCCTCTTTAAGTTGGAAGTCCACAATATGACAAATAATGTCTCTCGGGTTCCCTGTCAAATTTTTGGGGCGCAAAGCCCTGTGTGCTCTGTCCATAGGAATTGGGCTATCAGGAGGGCGCTGAAGGAGGGAATTAAATATGGTCTGCAGAATTTTTGTAACGTCCTCCTTTATTTGGGCCTTAGGAACACCTCTGACCCTTATATTGTGGCGTCTGCCTCTGTTGTCAAGATCTTCAATATGACGCTGTAATTCTCTTATGGCGTCGGCTTGGGAGGAGGTATGGGACTGGAGGTGGCGAATGGTTGTTCTAGCATCATTATGATCAGTCTCCAGCTGGTTTATTCTTTTAGAGAAAGATACTACATCCTGTCGGACCGCCGCTATTTCAGACCTGCAGGTATCTTTTACTTCAGAAATAAGTGCTTGGAAATCCATTTTTGTAGGGAGCTGACTTACAAATTCCCACCAATCTGCTGGAGGGCATGCAGGCTGCGGAGGCACGGGTCCAGCAGTCAGGTTTCTCGGTGGCCCCCTCTTGGAAGCTACTCTGCCAGGCGGGCTCAGTGGGGTCTTAGAGGTCTCTTTATATTGTGTTACAGGGACTGGGCTCCTTGGCCCTGCCTCCCCAGATGATTTCTGGTGCCTTTGGGGCATTGGGGTGAGAGTCTCACTCTGTAATATTGGTGGGCCCAGTGGGGAGGACAGGGGGGCATCTTTATGAGGTTCTGGGTCATCCCACACAGGCTGGGGAATTATTGCAGGCTGCCGGGTCTCATTCCTGGCCTCACGAGCCTCCTCCTGTGCCTCTCCCCCGTCCCCCACTAAGCCATCTACTATCCCACTACCGGAGCTCCCCCATTCCTCAGCTCCATCGCCCCAGGCTAAGTCACCGGACTCCCCCTGTGGATTTGCTGTTAGAGCCGACGGACTCCAGCCGCCACCACTTTCCAGGATCTCTAGTGGGGGGAGGGGCGGCATTTCCCCCATCTCCGTGTGACCGCCGGAGCTCGCCTCTAGGGAGAACGTATACCTCCTACCCGGTCCTGCAGTCCATGGGCGTACGATCTCAGCCTGCTCACCGCAGTCCTGATCCCGTCCGCGAGCAGGTGAGTCACCGCGCGTCTCCTCCGCCGCCGCCGCCATCTTGACCACGAGGTTAGCTCCCCTCCTGCCGGCGTCCGCGGGATCCTCATCTCTTCCTCCGTCTGCGCCGCCGACCTCTCTAGTCTCCTCATCTCTTCCTCCATCTGCGGCATGCCCCAGCTATCTCCGTCCGCTGTCTCCCATACCTCCCGGAGCCGCAGCAGTCTGTGGAAGCAGGGGATGCGGCGCTCCCGCCGTCCGGGCGTCCTCCTGTTCTTGCTCCCCTGGCAGCTCCTTAAGTAGATAGGAGTCCAGGGTGAGTGGCGCTGGGGTTCCCGGGTCTCTGGCAACCTTAAGGGGCTTTCTCTTCCCCATCCTGGGCACTCCAAGCTAGTGTAAGTGGGCTTATTTTACTCCCGGGTGAAGGAGCTCAGTCCTCAAACGTCCTGCTCCATGAAGCTCCGGCCACGCCCCCCCTAGACACCACTTCTATGCCTATAGCTGCCACCATTCTCAAGTTAATGGCGGTGGACAGGATATGGGTGGACACACTGTATAGTCAGTTCCATTCATGGCAAATGTCTTTTTTTTTTAAACTACAGATGTTAAAGGCTCACCTGGTGGAGTGGATTGTTTAAGACCCCTTTGGTCATTAGTTTTTTGCTGTCAGTCACAATCCGTCGAAGTTTGAAAAAAAAACGGATACGGCGACTGATGCCGCTGGATCTGTTTTTTACTCATTGACTTGTGTTAGCAACGGATTGCGACGGATGGCCTCACGTTTCATCTGTCATTCGACGGATCCGTCGAAAATTGTTTGTCTGACAGAGAACGGCCAAAGTAACGTTTTTTGTCTACATCGAAAAATCTGACAGCAACGGATCCGTTGCCATCCGTCATTTGGTAGAATAGAAGCCTATGGGCGCAGGCTCCATCATAATCCATCAAATGACAGAATCCAGCGACGGATTCCGTTTTTTTTAACTGAGCATGCTCCAATTTATTATTTAGGGCTCTTTCAGACAACCGTTCCGTTTGCCCTGTTCAGTTCCTGTTTTTTTGCTGCGGACCTACTGACAGGACCATCTTTTCAATGTCTTTTGTGTAGGATCGGATGGCGCACAGAAGCACTTCCATGTGCATCCGATCCTACAAAAAAACAGATCAGATGTCATATGTCCGCTCCGTTATTATGGAACATGTCCTATTCTGTTCCATAATAATGGACCGTGATTCAATACAAGTCAATGGGTCCACAAAATCCCAGGAAGCCGCACGGAAGCACTTCCATGTGACTTCCGTCAGGTGCCCGTGCAGTCTGTGTCCCGCTCCAGCCCCGCAGCTGTCTGTACTGCATTGTCAGCAGCTGGCCGCACTGCAGTGTGTCAGCATCTGCCCGCACAGCAGTGCGAGCAGCTGTGGGAATGATGAGCGTTGCCGTCAGGAGGTTAGTAAAGTTCATTACCTTTGGTGATGAAGTCTGCTGTACTCCTGATGTCAGCGCTTGTCACTGTCTTCTATGCCCGCCGTGTTCTCAGATCACCTCTCACGGGCGGCCTGAGACTGTGTCTAGTGGTGACGTCACGGGCTCCCGTGACATTTCGCTGAACACGGCAGTTATTGAAGTCAGTGACCAACGCTGACGTCAGGAGTGCAGCGGCTTCCATCACCGCAGGTAATGTAGCTCGCTAACCTTCTGAAGTCAGCGCTCGTCATGCTCTGCGGTGACCTGGGCTGACCTCATGATGTTAGCTCAGGTCACTGCACTGCTCTCCCAGTCAATGGGGAACATTCTGTTCTTCATTGACTGGGACAGTGAGCATGGATCGTCGTGAGACCCCCTTATTGTATTATACCAGATCCAGATTTTATTTTTCTTTCCAATAAATATGTGAAAGAGGGAATGTGATGGGGAGTATTTTTTCAATTAAAAATTTGTTTGTTGTCAATTTTATTTATTACTGACTGAGTTAGTGACAGGTGCCAGGTGACATTACATAGCTGGTATCAACCCCATATATTACCCCGTTTGCCACCGCACCAGGGCATATAGATGAGTTGGGGCAAAGCACCAGGATTGACGCATCTAATGGATGCGCTACTTCCGGAGCAGCTGCGGCCTGCTATTTTTATGCTGGGGAGGGTCCAAAAATTGCGGACCTCCCTAGTCTGAGAATACCAGACCACAGCTGATTGCTTTACCTTGGCTGGTGATCCAATTTGGAGAGGACCCCACGTGTTTTGTTTTAAATTATTTATTTAATTTAAAATAACAGCATGGGGTGCCCTCTGTTTTGGATTACCAGCCAAGGTGAAGCTGCCAGCTGTGGTCTGACGGCTGCAGCTGTCTGCTTTACCCGAGCTGGCGACAAAAGATAGGGGGGACCCCACATTGTTTTTTTTAATTATTTATTTATTTTTTGGCTAAATACAAGGCTAGGCACCCTTTAGTGCCACATGAAAAGCACTAAAGGGTGCAAGATTACAAAATGCTGGGGAGTTGGACATTATACCGTATATGTATTTTTCATCTATTATCTATCTATCTATCTATCTATCTATCTATCTATCTATCCCTCTAGCTATCCCTCTAGCTATCCCTCTAGCTATCCCTCTATTCATTCATTAATTCATTCATTCATCCATCCCTCTACCTCTCTATTTATCCCTATATCTATCTCTCTATCTATCCCTCTATCTAACTATCGTTTTAAAAAATGGATCCGTCAAAAAATGGAAGAAACGGATAAAAAACGGATGCGTCGAAAAACGGATCAGATTCATCAGTTTTGCCACAATCTGCGACTGATCCGTCGAGCCAACAGATTGTGACTGATGGCAAAAAACTGATGTGTGAAAGGGACCTTAGCTGTAAGTTAGGGTGGACAACAAGGCCTAAAGACGATGGCACAGTGAAAGGACTTGCTGGATGGCTTGTGGAATAATGTGGATCAGGACAGCAGGAAGGCAAACAGTTAGGAGTCACATTTATTTCCAAACTTGCAGCAGTGTTAGTAGCGTGAACACGTCCAGAGAAGAGTTTTGATGCTTATACAGTCAAAGGGTTAGTTTCAGGTCTAAGCAAGTAAGGGTACTGTCACACTTTAGCGACGCTCCAGCGATCCCACCAGCGATCTGACCTGGTCAGGATTGCTGGTGCTTCGCTACATGGTCGCTGGTGAGTTGTCATTCAGGCAGATCTCACCAGCGACCAGTGACCAGCCAGCAGCGACGCTTGGAAGCGATGCTGCGCTTGGTAACTAAGGTAAATATCGGGTAACCAAGCGCTTGGTTACCCGATATTTACCTTGGTTACCAGCGCACACCGTTTAGCGCTGGCTCCCTGCCCTCCTAGCCAGAGTACACATCGGGTTAATAAGCAAACCGCTTTGTTTATTTACCCGATGTGTACTCTGGCTATGTGTACAGGGAGCAGGGAGCTGACACTGGCAGCCTGAGAGCGGCGGACGCTAGTAACCAAGGTAAATATCAGGTAACCAAGCAAAGGGCTTTGCTTGGTTACCCGATATTTACCTTGGTTACAGCTTACCGCAGGCTGTCAGAAGCCGGCTCCCTGCTGCCTGCACATTTAGATCGTTGCTCTCTCGCTGTCAAACACACCGATGTGTGTATTCTGTTTCTTCCTAGTAGCAATGAATACAACTGCTCTAATTATCAGTCCCTTAGATAACTGTATGATTTTACTCACTCTACGGCTTCCACAGATAGCTCAACTCAGCACAACGATGACTTGTAGGAAGACAAGGAGAAACGCTGTAGATTTCTTCTAGAATCTTGTATTAAGTACAAAGTAAATGCAGGTGAAAAGGAATAATCTGTACAGGGTTGCAGAGATGTCTCTTCAGCAATGGTTTCTCTAGACTAAACTGAAGGAGAAGGGAGGAGCATTCTATACAGAAGCCAACTAAGGGAGGTACATAGGGACAAACTTCATACAGTCTAATCTACCTAGTAACAATAAAGGAATTTCCTGATAGGAGGAAAAATATGCAATGCAAGAATTATATACAACAGGTTGTTCCCATTCATGGGACACAACACTCCCCGTCTGAAATCATATGATTTCACAAGTCCTTTTACGACGTAAGGAGTCGATCCTGTCCCTCGATGTCACGAAACCTGTAACGAGATAAGAGACAACACAAAAAATGCAACGTAATGCACTGAATTCAAGTCCATGCTTTGTTGATGACGCATTGTCCTTGCGTAAAAAATGAAAAAGTAGAAAAATGTTAAACATGAATTCAAGTTCAACAAACCCATCTTCAGATTGGGGAAGCCGCAAACATGCCAACTCTTCCTTCAACCCAATAATCCAACGGTAAAGTTTTAATCCAAAGGAAAAGTTCAAGGTTCATTAGACACGGACAGTTGTGTCTCCGTACAGCAGGGGTAAGAAAGGTACGCTCCCCGCCGTGGCAGTGTCCAACGACAAAGTTAGTTCATGTAACGTCCTCCTTTGGTAAAAATAGCACGAGTTCGGTGACTGGACGAATCACACACATGTGCCAGCCGTGGCACGTTGAAGACTTGTAGTTGGTGAAACAGTGAGCGATGAGAATAAGACAAGCTACGGCTCGTACCTCAGATGACCAACTTGAGAAGCACTCGAAGCGATGAGATCTCAACTTCTGTTTTGATGTCACTGAAGTGTAGCGAGCGGAGACAATTGGTCTAATTTCCTTGTCGGATTCTGGTTCCACCAGCTCGTACATGTTGTCAGCGTAGTTATCGCAGGTCTCCTCGTATAGGATACTTGGAGGTGTCAGCCACATGTTGTCGCCGAGTTTGGATGCAGCAGTGAGTCTCGTTCCTCGGTCAGCTGGATTTTGTTCGGTGGGAATGTGGTGCCACTGTTCAGCATGATCTCTGTCGAGGATATTTTGCGTAATCTCGACAAAGCATTTCTCCATCTCTGGTTGTCTTTCCAAAGTGCGTTTTAGAGAGGAGGACCTTGCGGTTGCTTGCTGGGAGTTGTTTGGCAACCTTGGCCTTGGAGACCGAAAGGGTAATGGGGCTACCCAACTGTTAGAGTCATTTTGAGAGAACTCTTTATCCATAATCTTTATGAATTCTTTGTCTTCTCTCATCGAAGCCAATTAGTTGTCTTCATTTGTAGACTCGAACGCTGTTGACCCGAAATCGTCATCCCAGAGATGATATGCGTCCGCGCAGTCGGGAGGCTGCTGTCGCCACCTGGTGTCGCTCAGCCTCTCTTTCACCCCGTAGTGATGCGGACATGGTTGAAAGTGAGTGCCGCGACCGTTTGGGAGGATGTGCGTCTTGTAGGAGGAGATCGCGTCGGGACTCTTCACTTTGCCTACGCAGACGTTTCCTATGATCACCCAGCCTAAGTCGTAGCGCTGAGCGAATGGCGCATCGTGTGGCCCGTTGATGTGTTGGCGTACTTTGTGTAGCCGGAGGATGTCCCTTCCAATCAGAATCAGGATTTTTGCACTATGATCAAGAGGTGGGATCTTGCTGGCAATAGTTCTCAGGTGAGGGTGGTGAAGAGCTGCCTCTGGCGTTGGAATCTCTTCCCGGTTAGCCGGTATCTGGTTGCACTCGACGAGTGTCGGTAGAGGTATCCCTACGGTATTTTCCAGAGATGTTACCACGAGACCACTGGCTCTTCTTTCGCAAGCTTCTGAGATGCCGCTGCAAGTGCCCAGTGTGTAAGGGTAGGCATTTCCTTTTAAGCCGAACAAGTCGAAGAGTTCAGACCTGGCAAGTGACTTGTTGCTCTGGTCGTCCAGGATGCTGTACACCTTCACGGCCCTTTCTGGGTGACCTTTGGGATATACCCTTACTAAGCATATTTTCGCACAAGACTTGTCCCAGAGATCTTCTCCGCAGACTGCGGTGCACGAGGAGGATACTGTGAGGTGGTTCGCAGCTTGGCCTGTACTCTCCCCGCCATGACTTGTGGTAGGAGAAGATGTAGGTGCAGGATCAGGCTGAGATGGGTGCAGCGCTTGTACGTGATCTGTGCTTTCACACTCCATACACTTAATTGTAACATTACAGTCCTTGGCAAGGTGTTCTGTAGAGGCACAACACCTGAAACATACCCCAAGCCTTTTCAAGAGTTCCTTTCGTTCTTGAAGGGGTTTCTTCCTGAAGCCAATGCACTTCTTCAGGGGGTGTGGCAGTTTGTGAATAGGACATTGACGGTTCGGATTTTCCGCCTTCCCGCCTTCAGTGCCATTGTCTGGTGCTGATGGTGTAGGTGGTAGAACGTCGGTCTTCTTGACTGATACTGGGCCCCTACGTTTTCTGTCATTTTGATGAGGGCTCTCATATCCGGGAGCTGGTGAAGTGGAGCCGGTTGGTTCTCCACAGGTAAAGCTGGGGTCTGCCTTATGTTCCGCGATGCCGTTGATGAACTCGCAGAAGTAGGAGAATGGAGGGAAGGAGACTTGGTGCTCTTTTTTATAGTTTGTTCCTACCGTAGTCCACCTTTCCTGCACGTTGTAAGGTAACTTGGCGACTATGGGTTTCACCCCACGAGCGGTGTCCAGGTAGCTGAGGCCAGGTAGGTGTGTGTCTGTTTTGGCCAGCTGGAGCTCGGACAGCAGGTCGCTGAGTTCCTGGTACTTTGAAGCATCCTTGCTAGATATTTTGGGAAGGTCGTATAGTTGTTTCAGCAATGCATCTTCAATTGCTTCAGGACTGCCGAAGCCTTTCTCTAGCCTGTCCCATGCGGTTGCGAGACCAGTTGTTGGGTCGCTGATGTAGACGGATCTGAGTCTCTTGATTCTCTCAGTAGACCGTGGCCCTAGCCACCTGATTAGCAAGTCCAGCTCTTCAGCAGCCGTAATACCAAGGTCACGCGTTGCGGTTTTGAAGGCACACTTCCACCCTCTGTAGTTTTCAGGCTGGTCGTCATACTTTGTGAGACCGGTGTTGGTGAGTTCTCGGCGGATCATGTACCTCGCAAAGTCGGACATGTCTGATCTTTCCGATAGTTGGGGCACATTTGCTGACTGCGTGATGCTGGTTGCGTTGTTCGTAGCTTCGTGGTTCGGGAACATGGGAAAGTACGGAGTGGCGTAGGCGTTTAGACCAGTGACCGCCGGTTTGGTGTGTACAGTCTCTGTTGTATGCGGGTCTGGAACTACGCGGTTGTTGGGAGTGTAGCGCCTTGCCGGCATGTTAGGTTGCATGTAGACATGGGCATACGGAGGTTGCTGATGCGCAGGGTGTGGCTGTGCATTGGATTATGAAGCTGGTTCAGGCTTGAAAGTCTGAGGTGCATTGGACTGACCTGGAAGGCTGGAAGCTGTAGGTGGATCAGTGTCTTGAGGCTCTGGAGAAGTGTTAGCACTGACGGGAATGTTGATGGTAGTTGGCAGTTCGTCGGCTTGGCTCAGCACGTAATCTCTTGTACGCTTAAGTGAGTCTTCTGTGTCGAGATCACGCAAACTAGCGCTGCCTTCCTGGCTCCCACCCAGAGCTTGCACGAAGACTTTTAGCCTTGCCATGGCCGCCACATGTTCACATTCCTTCTGAAGGGCTTCAATTTCTGCTTCCTTGCGTGCAGATTCTGCTTTCATCTCTGCTTCCTTGCGTGCAGATTCTGCTTTCATCTCTGCTTCCTTGCGTGCAGATTCTGCTTTCATCTCTGCTTCCTTGCGTGCAGATTCTGCTTTCATCTCTGCTTCCTTGCGTGCAGATTCTGCTTTAATCTCTGCTTCCTTGCGTGCAGATTCTGCTTTCATCTCCGCTTCCTTGCGTGCAGATTCTGCTTTAATCTCTGCTTCTTTGCGTGCAGATTCTGTTCTCATCTCTGCTTCTCTCTGGGCGAAGATGGCGTGTACTTTTGTTGTTTCTGCTTCAGCGCGCGCCTTTATGAGCTGCTCGCTGAGGGTTGAGTACCTTGATGAGCCTGATTTGAGTGAGTGCCTTGAGCTCTTAATGGACCTGGATTTGTAAGATGCCGCTCCTGACATTTGCGCAATTTTTGCTTCAGTCTCGCTCACAATGTCACGCACGGTGCGGTCTCGTTCAGCATTAAGCTGTTGGAAGTCCTGTAGTTCTTTTTCAGACTCAGACGTATTTGCTCTCAGCAGGGTAGAGGAATATTTTTTACAAATCTCTTTGTAGGACTGTTATGCTGAGTACAGTTGTTCAAGGGCTCCCTCTGATGGTAGCTCATGAGCACCGGGCGCAGATAAAACAGTCACTTGTTTTTGCACTCTTTGCCACAATAATGCTGTCTGGGTAAATAGTTCACTTCTGGCTGTTTCTAGGTTCTCTTTAACCTTCCATGTTGGTTTGGTCAACCGCTTAGATCTTTCACTGTAATGTAAGTGTGAGTCTATGTCTTCCTCTTGTTGCTTTAAAGCAGGTAGTGAGAGGGTTCTCTTTGACTCCATCAGGAAGGGTGAATGCTGCTCTGCACTGGTTGTCAGGGAAACAATACAATGTTGCAATCTCTGCAGTCTGTGTTTTGCAGGATGTATTTACTGAGTCTCTGGCTGCAATTTACAATTAGCTTATGGGAGATTCTTGGTTTATAGCTGTACACAGTTCTGATAACAGGTTAATACTTTACAGGGCACTTTGTCTGAAGCTGCTATAAAGTTTTATGCTGTGGCTTGTAATCAGCCCCTTGGGGTAATCCTTTCTCTGGATTGTATGCAGTATAGCACTCCTGGAAACAGGCTCTTTACTGATATATGTATACTAATCCCGGTCACAGCTATTCCTTTTCACTATTCTGTTTCTTCCTAGTAGCAATGAATACAACTGCTCTAATTATCAGTCCCTTAGATAACTGTATGGTTTACTCACTCTACGGCTTCCACAGATAGCTCAACTCAGCACAACGATGACTTGTAGGAAGACAAGGAGAAACGCTGTAGATTTCTTCTAGAATCTTGTATTAAGTACAAAGTAAATGCAGGTGAAAAGGAATAATCTGTACAGGGTTGCAGACATGTCTCTTCAGCAATGGTTTCTCTAGACTAAACTGAAGGAGAAGGGAGGAGCATTCTATACAGAAGCCAACTAAGGGAGGTACAGAGGGACAAACTTCATACAGTCTAATCTACCTAGTAACAATAAAGGAATTTCCTGATAGGAGGAAAAATATGCAATGCAAGAATTATATACAACAGGTTGTTCCCATTCATGGGACACAACAGTGTGCTTCACAGCGGGAGAGCAACGTCCAAAAAATGAACCAGCACTAGCAACGATTTCACACCAGGGGCCAGATCGCTGCTCAGTGTCACACATAACGAGATCGCTAATGAGGTCACTGGTGCGTCCAAAAACCGTGACTCAGCAGCGATCTCGCTAGCAATCTCGCTATGTGAGAAGTATCCCTAAGTAAATGCAGATTGGAGAAACAAACAGGAATTTGCTGAGATAATTACAACTGAGAGAACTAGGAGGGCAAACTCAAAAGCACACACTAACTAAGCTTAAAGATACTCAGACACACATGAGCCTCCAATTTAGCCTTAAAGGCCTTCAGTCCTTGATGTTTTCTTGGTAACTTGCAAAACCCAACGTGGAGCACAACAAAGGGTGGTGGCCACAGGGGAAGGGAGCAGAGCACAGACAGGTGCACAAAAAGAGTCATTATCATGCACAGTAACTTATGGCATCTACTTAATGAGCAACATTAAGTGTTGTGCCCTTTTAACAGTGCCATAAATTGGCCAAATAACTACTATAGTAAATTGCACTATAAAGTGCTCAAATTATACCAATATACTGTTGCCAACAAACAGTAACATTATGTAATAAGTGTTACACAATGTCTATAAAAACTGCTATATCTAAAATATAAAGCTGAGTGTATGTATGTATGTATGTATGTATGCATGTGTGTGTGTGTGTGTGTGTCCGCTAAAGGAATTCACTGTTGCATTTACAATCACATAAATTTGCACAGCCGCCTCATTTGACTCAGGGAACGGCATAGATTTTGATTAGAGGGGTAAATGTAACCCCGTGCTTTACAGTTATTCGCCAAAAAACCTGCCTCCATTAAAATCAATGGAGCTGGGAGCTACAAAAGAGCCAGAACTTTAGAAGAATGTTGGCGTGTTACAATGCGCAGCCACACCCTTGAATGGAATATTGGCATGTCACAATATAGCCAGGGAAAGAGACAGAGAGACAGAGACAGACAGACAGACAGACAGACAGGGAAAGAGACAAATACAGACAGACACAGACAGACAAAGAGACAGACACAGACAGACAAGGAAAGAGACAGACAGGAAAAGAGACAGAAAGAAAAAGAGACAGACAGGAAAAGAGAGAAAGAAAAAGAGACAGACAGGGAAAGAGACAGACAGAGACAGGCAGAGACAGACAAGGAAAGAGACAGACAGGGAAAGACACAGACAGACAGAGAATGAGATAGACAGCGAAATATACAGACAGAGACAGGCAGAGACAGACAGACAAAGAGACAGACAGACAAAAGGACAGACACGGATAGACACAGACAAAAAGACAGAAAGAAACAGACAGGGAAAGAAACAGACAGGGAAAGAGATAGGGAGACAGACAGGGAAAGAGACAGACAGGGAAAGAGACAGAGACAGACAAAGAAAGAGACAGACAGAGATAGAGAGAGAAAGAGACAGAGACAGACAGAGACTGGGAGAGAGACAGAGAAACAGTTACTATCCCAGGCAACACCAGGTACTACAGCTAGTTATTACTATAAGGATGTTGGTTGTTTCACGTCCTGACTACACACCCCTTAGAATCCATGTACATAATAGTCCTTTTTTGGTATATGTACTACGCTCTGGTAATATTTCAGCAAAATTAAAGAAAAGGCAAAAAATAAAGTTCCCTACTGAGATCTCCGAGCAATGATTTACCCCTTTCTCCCTTCCGCTTGCCCAATGTCTCAGCAGGGGCACTGCATAGTGTTGCCAGTTAATGATATGCCCAGAATCCAAGACTTGTGTAGACAGAACAACAACTTAGTTAGTTATTGGCATATTTAGACACGCTCACGGAAAGTGATTAAGGCTTACAGGTTCCATGCATTCCTGGAGGCAAAGCTGAACTTTTATATCCACTCTAATTGATCAGATATTCTTCCTTACTGGAAAATTTTCCACTTATTTCCTGTCTACATTCCTCGGAATCAATATAATTGCCATTTGATATTATAAGTACAGGTTTGCACAACAAAGCGAAATGTGTAATGCGTTCAGTCGGACAAAGAGGTTCACAATATATAGAAATGTAATATGTTTCCAATTATCTTTGCACTGAGAGACTGGGTAAGTATATTGCACAAGGCGCTATACGCATGCTTATATTATCACCAGACAATGGAAATGTAAAAGGCAGGAGCATTGTAGATGTGGAGAGGTGTTTAGAGGGGCCAGTGCTATGGAGGAGAGTGTAGGTGGGGAAGGTCAGGACTCAGAGGTAGTTAGCTGATTAACAGAAGGGGTAGGTAGAAGAGTGTCAATGAGCCCAATCCTGATCTGGCACAATCTAGTAAATGGGATGCCAAAGACCCAGGTGTAAAGAGACAATACACCACTAGGTGTCGCCAGACACACTAGTGGAGGATATCTGCAGGGGGTGTAAGCTAGGTGTCGCTAGCTACACTAATGAGGGATAGCCGAACAAGCTAGGAGTCAGAAGCCGATAAATAACATCAGTGATGGAGGGAGAAAGACAAGCCAAAGTCTAAGTGTGAGCCGAGGGTCTGTAAACCGGGAAGTAGCGTCAAGAACCAGGAAGAAAGTGGAGCAGGAGTCAGAGGACGAGCCGAGGTTGGGAAGCCAAGAGGACAAGTCGGGTACACGGGAGGGAAAGAATCTGGAGTCAGGAAGTCAGCCAAAGGTCAGGGAGACAGGGAATCAGCTCAGAGTAGGGGAGGAGACAGGATGAGATATGAGGAACTAGATAGCGGGACAAGATTAGGTCAGTCACTTACAGAAACCAGAGACATACACTGCTAAACAGGAACTATCACTGGTGGTGTTCCGGGTGAAACAACTCCCAGATGAAGCAGAGCAATCACCCGGAACAAGGCTCCAAAAAACAGACCCCTCCCACACCACACAGGACTAGACCAGGAACCAGAGAAAAATGAGGCCCAGCATAGGCTCTGCAGGATAACAGAGCTTTTTTCATGTTTGTCTTTCATTTCCATAGGCTGTAGGCTCACATTCATGTCTATTAGCAGCAACCACTAAAGTAGTATAAGTGTCTGGGTGATAGTTGTTATGTTTGTATAGCAACTCACAAGGGATAAAGGTAACACACTAAAAAACTTCAACTGACCCTGCTGGTTCCTGTAAAGTCTAGAGATCCTAACTCTGCAGTCCATGGTGGTTCCTGTGGGAGTTGCAATAGTCCTGACCACAGACTAAACTATGGCAACTTGGGCCTACGTTGCCTGATTGGCCATTGAGAACTTAATGTTCCTCCTAAGAAACTGGAAGGCAGAGCAGAGTGCAAGTTACCAACAGAAAGGAAGGTTTACTGAAATATAAAGTCATCTCAGAGTGAGTAAGGCAAACAACAAAATACAAAATACCAGAGATGGTGTATAATGCTAAAAAATATGCTGCCTACATACTGAAAACAAACAAGATAGGAGCAGAGTGGAGAACATAAACAGCAGAGAGAGGTAGTCTAGCTGGTCTTCTACTGACTGGCAGAAACTAACAGCAATATGGTTGGACTTCAAAATGAGAATATCACCAGCAGTAGGAAAGTATTTAAAGCCGCACCAAAAAGGGGATTGGGCAGGCAAATGAGTAAATTAATACACCTTTTACCCTAATAGAACTAATGCAAAGATAAGAAAGAAAAAAAGTGAATCTACTGTTGTCCAGCGAACAGAGAAGCCGACCACAGAGTACAGAATCAAGGGTTTGAATCCAGACCCGTGACAGTAGCATGGTCCGAAAAATGGCATTCAAAAGTGATAATGTGGCGCCCCTGACCTGGTCAAGCACCACTGAGTATTGCACTCAGGCTGAGTGAATACGTACAAAACAGGTAATCCCAAAGGCTCACTAGGGTATGGACAAACACAGACACTTTGTAACCAGGACACACACACAGCTTAGAGGGGACCCCTGGGCAGTCCCAGGGAGGGGGCGTAGCCCTCGCATCCCAGCTAGTGGTGGGTAGTGGGACTGGAGACAGAGAGTTGTGCAGTGGCAGCCAGAGGAGTAGGAGTGGAGGAGCCGCGTCTGAGGTGAAGAGCAGAGGAGCAGGACACCGTCAGACCCTGCATCTGTAGTGGGTGCTGGCGGGGGAGAGCGGCTACCCAGTGGTGCTGCCTGAAATCCACCTAGTGAAGAGGTGGCTGAGTAAGGAGACTACCGGTAGACCAGGCCCGCACGGGAAAACAGGTCCCTAGAGCAGGAACCCATTTACTCGGCCTGCTAAACCTGCTGGTCAGGCTACTGGATGTACCTCACCGAACCACACAGAGTCTGCAGCATCAGCGGCAACGAGGGGGCCCATAAGGAGGATTGAGCCTGGAGCCATCTTAACCTTGGTCCACGCTGCCAGCAAACAAGCCAGAAAGGGGAGAACGGCAATTGCAACTTCCCTGGGTGATTCCCGCAGTACTACAAGTAAGGAGTCACCCTAAACAAGAATGGCTAGGAAGGAGAGTCAGCAGTCACCCCTACATCAGCCAGAGGAATACCTGGTTCCACCAGGTTCATCACAGCATCGCCCGGGTCGACTATAGCTACCATTTGAAAGTGAGTAAAAACCCTGAAAGACATTGCTGCCTGTGTGTGAGTTCTTCTGTGACTTGTAGTACTACACACTTACACCGGGCCCTGGGGCCAGCCTCACTCTTGGGAGGCTACAACAACTGACTGCATTTACCACCAGCCCCAGGCGCTCACTAAACTGCAGTGGCGGTCACCCCCTGACCGCAATTACCGAAAGTGGCGTCACGATTCCCATTGAAGTTAACCTGACCTGCTTATTGTCAGAAGAATCCCAGCACGTGAAGTCCCTGAAGACCCTGAGGCGACCTGAAGGTATGGGGCTCCACAATTCCTTCTAACAATCGATATGATTTCATAAATTGTTCAAAAAGTGAAAGATGTAAGGAGCAATCACTTTCTTCATCTTGCTTTAGTTCTATATTCTTGTCTGCTAGGAGTAACCATTAAATAAGGAAAAAGCGGTTTTGACCTAAAAATGGCATTCAAGAAGAGGTTCCTTCTGACAATCCTATGATTACCACACTCCATAAACTATTCAAAAAGTGAAAGTTACCCGGAGATACAACTTTCTACATTTTTGTTTTTCATTTGCATTGGTTGAAGGTCCATGTTCATGTCTGTTAGGGACAACCATTAAAAATGGAGAAAGTGGAGGCAAATCCGGTAACAACCTTGACCTAAAAATGGGATTTTAAAAGAGGTTACCTCTGCCAATCCCAATGACTACTGCTTCTTTGATCTTTGCTAATTGTTCAAAAAGTGAAAGCTGTTAGGAGATCAAGAGCAACTAGTAGAAATGGAATAAGTGGCAGCACACTGGGGTAACAGCCTTGACCCAAATATGGTATTCGAGACGAGGTTATCTTTGACAATCCCTCTGACTACCAAACTACATAAACTGCTCAAAGATTGAAAGACGTAAGGAGATTAGGAGAAACCTGTAACAATGGAATACGTGATGGCAAACTGGGTCAATAGTTGAGAAGAGGTTGCACCTGAAAATCCTTTTGACTACTGCTTCTTTGCGGTTCGGACACTATTCAAAAAGGGAAAAATGTTAGGAGATTTGGTAGAACTGGTAAAAATAAATTAGTAACAATTTTAACCCAAATATGGCATTCAAGAAGAGGTTTCCTCTGACAATCGCGTTGATTGTCATACTCTGTAAACTATTCAGGAAGGGAAGAATGTCAGGAGATTTGGAACAATCAGAAAAAATGGAATAAGTGGCATAACATTTTTGAACCAAATATGCTATTCAAGAGAGGTTGTGTCAAGCTACCGCTAGGGGGCACTTTGACTCAGGTAGCAAAAGAACTCCTGAGTGCAGTTAGACAGAAGCCCACAAGAGGTCGCTAACACAAGAGCAGGGATATTCGATCAGTCAGGGTCTATGTCAGGATGTCACGGCTGTACTGAGGAGAAAACAAGCCAAAGTCAAAGAACAAAGCTGAAGTTGGATACCGGGAGAGCAAGTAAGCACCAGGGAGGGAGTGGAGGACACAGAACAGGACCAGAGTCCAGAGGACAGGGAGGAGGAATGGAGGTCAGGACAGGCAGGAGAGACAGAGGTCAGGACAGGCCTTGGAAACAGAGGTCAGGTAGGGCAGGAGGGACCGAGGTCAGAACAGGCCGGGAAAACGGAGGTCAGGTTAGGCAGGAGGGATAGAGGTCAGGACAGGCTGGGAAAATGGAGCTCAGGTCGGGAAAATGGAGGTGAGGTCAGGTTGGGCAGGAGGGATGGAGGTCAGGACGAACAGTACCAGGTAGCAGGACAAGAAATAGAGAACTTCTCTCACGAACAGTGCATGCAGCAGGGCCGGAAATATTACTGGCGGCGTCTCGGAAGTAGCAGCACCAAGATATGGCAGGGCAACCCCTGTAACGAGGCCAGAACAAACAGGCCCCTCCCAAGGGACCTAATCCCCGGAGGCAGGATACATGCACCGGCTCAGGAACAGCAGAGCTATGCATGAATCATGACAGGTTGCCTCTGACAATACCTTTTACTATTACACTCCATAAACTGTTCAAAAGGTAAAAGTTGTCGGGAGATTTTGAGCAACAGGTGGCAAACCAGGTAACATCCTTGACCCAAAAGTGCCATTCGAGAAGAGGTTGCCTCCGACAATCCATTTGACAATCACTTATTTGGTCTTTGGAAGTGGTTCAAAAAGTGAAAGGCATCAGGAGATTAGGAGCAACCATTAAAAATGGGATAAGTGGCGGCAAACCGGGGTAACAAATGTGTTTAGCGTTGCATTTCTCCTCTAATCGACTTCCACTGTATCTGCATTAAAGACTTTGTGGAATTTTACAGTAGCCTCAGATGTGGCCAAGTTATTCTCTCTGTAATCCCGCTCTGTCACTAAGCTCCTCAGTTCTGTTTTGACAAGTGATTCTGATTAAATAGGAATCATCTGGCACGCTGTTCTAGATTATGAAAGGGGAAGGGTCTGAGGAGCGGGGCCAAGAACGTCTCCATATACCCCAAGTGGAACAAGTATGCACTTCATCAAGTGTTATTCCTGTGGATTAGATCAGTAAAAGTATTCCAGCGCAATTTGTGAGAGCAGTCCTGGGGCGACAATGTGACAAATATAACAAATCGCAGAATATACGGCTACCATTTGGTTGGCTTGGGTCTATATTGAGTGACCTAATGTGTAATGGGGCGAGAGCAACGTTTGATATCACGTTTCAAGTGCAGAAAGGCCAAATCCAATGGTACAGTAGCGATTATGAGATTCATATTTTAAGACCTAATAAAAGAAAGACTGACTAGTTTTTGCCATACTCTGAACTTTTATGGTGCCTATTGGCCAAACAATTCATACAGCAGAAGGATTATGGTGGCTTCAATACTCTTTGTGGTTTACATACATATTTTTATACCCTTATTCATGTCAATACAATGGATCTGACAACAGATTTCACAACACAAGCTCCATACATTATAAAATAGATCTCTTAGACCTGCTGAGGCTGGTATACTTATTCTGAAAATTAATGTAGCAGTTATCCTGATATTAAAATGAGCATTTTTAGCTATAAAGTGAGAAAACTCATGACTCTGTCCACCCAGCCTGACTGGCAGCTGCAGCTTATACTGAGCAGTGAGAGATCTGAGCAGCAGTAAAAGGGAGGAGGAACACTGAGGAGCTGTCAATCAGCAAAGGTGGGTGGAAATTACAGGGGTTGTCTCAACTTCTTAAATGGGTAAAATTGTAAAGTAATTGTAAAAAAAAGCAACATTGCAATTCACTTATTAAAAAATTCTCCCTGCACTCAGGAATGGAGGGCTTTTTAATTCTATAGCTTACTGCTCATTGCCTAAGTTACTAGCCCCCTTTGTAGTCTATCAGAGAAGACCAGTTTCCTAGTTAAGAAGCAGATTGCTTATTAAAAACTCTTTGCTACGTAGATTGCAAGCCCTGGAAACCGTCAAAGCTGCCTCTGCTTGTAGCATAGGAAAGAGCACAAATCGGGCCATGCTGCAGCGGTGCTACAGTTCCAAACTTTTCTAGCACCAAAAGGTTGACTTAGAGACATAGAGGTTTTCTATTTGCTAGACCTTTTGGACCATGATGTAGGAGAGGCCTATTTCATATCATTGCTAGTGATTGACGAAACCGAACTGTAAAGTTTGGGGTCCGTACCAGACATCTAGTGTCTCCGCATGGACACTGAATACTGTTTGGGTTTGGCCAGCTGGATAAAAAAATAAAACAAAAAGGAAAAAGGAAGCAAAATGGGGGTTAAAGCAGGAAATTACACTTACCGAGCTTCTGCACAGCTGTTACACACCACTCATTAAAGCTTATCAATATTCACTGCTACCCCCGCCCACCAACAGTGAGATCCTTTGTGATTGTGTGCCACCCCTGCGTCAGCAGCCGGGCTGCTCAGATCCGGATCCGCAGTGGCTCGAGGGGTCTCCGGACCCGGGGGTCAGGGTCGTGCGGCCACTCGAATAAAAGGGGGGAGTATTTACATGGGGCTGTTTGGTTAAAGGTCATGACGCCACCCGTGGTGCGTGGTAAGATGGAGTACCACCTCTGCGATTGGTAGTACCCGGTGGCGATGGTGTGGGCAGCTAGGTGTTTAACCCCTCCACAGGTAGGGTGGATGCCCCGGGACTCGGTGATGGTGACTGAGAGGTGCCATTGGGACGGTAAGGGTCCCTTGTGTACTCATTCAGTCCAATAACGCTGACACCGACAACTGTGGTAAACCAAAGTTCTGGATACCGCTGCTGCTGAGAGGGAGCATGCCTGGATCCCCTGCCCGTTGGTGTTGCCTGTTAGTCTGTTACCTTTGCCTTGGCACCTAGTCTTCTAGTTGGTCCATTTAGTATAAAACTAATCGGGTCCCGCTCACCAGTGTGGCTAACTGGATGAGCTTGCTCTCAGGGTTCACCCTTGGGATTTTCTGGACTGTGTAGTGGGAAATTCCTATCCCCCTCGTTGCGCTAGTACCCAGATTTTGGAGCGGGTGGAGAACGGATCTTGAAGGCTCCGTCCTTGTCGGATAGACGCATGAAGCGACTTCCTGGCCTAGGGTCCACGTACCCAGTCGTGCCCTGGCCCCTGCCTGGTGATGGCATAAGGCCGCCAGCTGTCCTTCTTGACAGTCCGTACCCCTTGTCACGATCCCCTGCGACCGGGGTCCAGCTCCTACCAGGCCAAGACTAACGTCTGCCACCTAGTAGTCTCAAGGTTCCCAGCTCCTGACCTCTCCTCTCGAGAGTCACTCCACAACTGACTGTCTCCTGACACTCCTGACCTCCCCTTAACCAACCCCCCAAGTTGGCGACCCTATTCCCTTCAGGTCGGCCACTGGTGTGTTCTGGTGGGTGTGGTGCAGAGTATTCCTAGGATTTTGATTAGCTTGTCCTTGGCAGCATCAAAGGTCAGGAACCCGTAACCAAGGAGGAGGTGGATATTGTACGGAAGGGCAGATTGCACAATACCCTGTGATCATAGACCAGGGCGTCACAATTGTGTAGCTCCAGCTTCCCTAGTACGCCGGCGCTACGCGGCGCCCTTGCACCATGTCCCTGTCCCTCCTCTTAACCTTCATTTCCATCCATGTGTAGTGCGGTCCCCGGCCGACCCCTCCCGTGGATGCCCACGTGTGATGTCTTCAGCTCCTGCCAAGGCCTCAGGCCCTGCACATGTTGTGTGGGGTTTCCTGGCCTCCAGCCTAGGGGATGCGCTCACATGCTTCCTGTAATTTTATTAGGAGGCATGCACACCTTGCTAAGATGTCCCCAGCCTATGGCTGGGAGGCATCTGGTAGAAAGGTTCCTCTTCCCTGATGGGCGTCGCCGAGCAACTGCATTAGGTTACTAAACCTAACTCTGTGTTGGTCCTGCCATGTTGCTCTTGTCTGCCTGTGTCTGCACCAGTCCTGTTTGTATCCAGTTCTGGTATGCTGATGTGTGTCCTGTCCCCTGGTGCCAGTTTGTATCCTGTTCCTGTAAATCCTGCTTTGCCCTGAACCTATAAGCTTGCTGTTTCCTGTATTTGTGAATAAAGTCCTGTTGGTGTTTTAAACCTGAAGTCTGAAGTGCCTGATGTGCCTGCACCACCTTGCTGCGGTCAAATCCCGCCTGTGCCTGCACTGCCCTGTGGCGGTCCAATTCTGCCTGTGGCTGCATTGCCCTCTGGCGGTCCAATCCCGCCAGTGCCTGCACTGCCCTGTGGGGCTTTAAATCCGCCTGTACCTGCACTGCCTTGTGGTGATCCAATCCCGCCTGTGCCTGCACAGCCTTGTGGCGGTCCAATCCTGCCTGTGCCTGCACTGCCTTGTGGCGGTCCAATCCCGCCTGTGCCTGCACTGCCCTGTGGCGGTCCAATCCCAACTGTGCCTGCACTGCCCAGTGACAGTCCAATCCCACCTGTGCCGTTGCTGCCGCTCAAGTGCTGTGTGCCGCCCCGGTGTTAGTTGGGCTGCTCGGATCCAAGATCGTCGTGGCTCGAGGGGTCTGGACCCGACTTGGCGGACACTCTAATCCGTAAAAGGGGGATATTTACAGGGAAAAAGTTTGTGATGCCACCTGCGGGTTGCGGTAATGGGAGTACTGCCACTGCTGGAGGGAGGACCGGGGCAGATGGTGTGAAGCAGTAAGGTGTCAGTCCCTCTGCAGGTAGGGAAGGCCCAGGCCTCAGGGTGTTGGTAGTTGGTAGTTGGTAGTTATTTGGGAGTACAGGGTGCAGGGGACCAGGGTACTCACGGTGGGTAGTCGTGGTGTTGGATAAGGTTTAGAAAGGAGACACACACACTGTAGGTAAACCAAAGTCTCTGAGTACAGCTGCCGCTGCCAGGAGCCTGTCCAAGTACCCGGTCCCACCGGTGTCACTGTGATTCTCCGTGCACAATTTGTTATCCGTTGGTCGTCCCTGTGGCTTGAAGCTGTTGTGGGCCCTGCTCACTATGTGTAGTGTAGCCGTGCTCTTAAGGGCTGGCACTTGGGACCTCAGTGGGTTGCTGTGTCTGAAAAAACCCTTTTCCCCTCGTTGTGCTGATGCCCACAATCTCTGAGCTTGTAGGGAAGTCCTTGAAGATCCTCTCCCTTTCAGGTAAATTGTCAGGACGTTGAATTGGCTCCTGACTTAGGGTCCTGTATCCCGTCGTGATCGGTAACGGTCAGTTCTGTTGGGCCCTTCTGGTGCCGACAGTCCCTCCAAGATTACGTCCGTCACACCCCTGTCCAACATCCCTGCAACTGGTCCCCGACTACTCTGGACCCAGATCACTGCTTGCGACCCAATCAGTTCTCCCTAGCTCCCCAGGAGCTCTCCCAGCTCCTCACTCTCTGGAGCCTACTTCTTCACCCAATGTCTCCCTCTTACAGGCTGCTCTGTTTCCAAGTGGCTGGCCTATTTTCCAGCTTGTCCAACCTCTCTGGTGTGTCTGGCAGTGACTGATGTGAGGTGATTCGGTTTTGTGGTGCTGATGGCAGTGACATCGGTTTCTTGGGTACCTGGGCCTTTTGTCAATAGAAGAATACAAGGCACTCCCAAACCGGAACCATGGGGGGGTAGGCCCTGCACCCTGGGTAAGGATGCAGTTCCCTGTAGCACCCTGATGTATTCAGGGACGCCACAGCTGGAGTCTGCTATTGTTGTGATCCGGTGTTCTGCCTGAGTCTGGTCACCTGTCTGAGTCTGGTATCCTGTCTGTAGTCCGGCTAACCTTGGATTTGGCGTATTCAGATATCTGCATATTCAGTGACTGGCGTATCCAGTTACCGGCCTGTCCTGAGACCCCAGCCTTGTCCGTGTGTGTCATCCTGCTGATGACCTCTGCCTGATGTCTGGAGCCATACCCGATGTCCGGTGTCAGATGAACTCTGCCCGATGTCTGGAGCCATACCTGATGTCGGTGTCTGAAAACCTCTGCCCAATGTCTGGAGCCATACCCAATGTCCGGCGTTTGATGACCTCTGCCCGATGTCTGGAGCTATGCCCGATGTCCAGTGTCTGATGAGCTCTGCCCGATGTCTGGAGCTTTGCCTGATGACTTCAAGTGTTTGCCTGTTGCCCTGAGTTCCTGTCTATTTTCCGTGGCCGGGACCAGTCAGTATCCCTGACCTGTCCTAAATGAGTTCCTGTTTCCTGGGACCAGCCTGAATCCTTGATCCGTCTTGCCTGAGTTCCTAGTCTGTTCTTGTGTCCCGGGACAAGCCTGATCCTGATCTGTTCCTGAACTGTATACCCTGCCTGAACTGTACTGTATTCCCGTGCCAGTCCTGTCTGAATTGTGATCTGTCCTCTGTCCTGCAGTCACCTACCCCCGACCCACCTGCCACAGTCCCTGGACACCGCCCTTCTCTTGTCTGGGTGGGTCTGGGTTCCCCCTGTGGTCCAGTGGGTCCACCTCACCCTATGGCTGTGCTTGCCGCCTTATCCCCAGTGGTGAACGTAACAGATTGGTTGCCCTCACAATAGCTGTCTGGGTCCCGAAGTGGATTGTAAAAATAAATAAATAATTGGAAAAAATGACATAGGGTCCCACGTATTTTGATACCCAGCACAGATAAGTAATACAACTACAGGCAGCAGCCCCCAGCTGTGTGTGCTATCTAGGCTGTGTATAAAAATATGAGGGACCCTATGTGGCATCTTTTTAATTTTGATACCCAGCCAAGATTAAGCAGACAGCTCGGGACTGGTATTCTCAGGTTGGGGAGGCCCATTGTTATTTGACCCTACCTAAAAATAGCAGCCTGCAGCTGCCCCAGAACTGGCGCATTCATTAGATTCACCAATCCTGGAATTTACCTGGCTCATCCCGATTGCCCTGGAGAGGGGGCAATCGGGGTAACATAAGGGGTCATAAAAATCACAGCTGTCATGATGCTAGAGGTTACTTAATGGGAAGGGGTCTATGAGACCTCATTACTAATCGTGTAAGTAAAAATAGACACAAAACAGAAAAAAATCTTTTATTTAAAAACAAATAAAAAAAACCACCCTCTTCCATTTCGTAATTCTGGTCTGATGTAATCCACACCACAATGTCTCAAGATGATCCAGGCTCTGCTACATCTGAAGTCACAGTGCGCAGTCACATTAGAAAAAGTGAGCGATCACTGCGACCCGTGGGACACACTGATGGAGCCACCGCTGTGAGAGCGGTGACAATAGTTAGTTCACCTGAGGTCACATCTAGTGATTCCCATTGTACCCCAGTTGTGACCTCCGGTGATCTCAGTGGACTCATTGAACTCACCTAAGGTGAACTCTATGAACTCACCTGAGAGGAACTCAATGCGGGATTACCGGTTTAGGCTACAAGCATACATTGAGTAATTAATTGCAGAAAATCTGCATCTGCCGGCAGAAAAACAAACCAAAGATACAATTCAGTTTTGATTCATTTTTCGTTCAGGAGATGCAGATTTAGTGCAGAAATTCTTTGACTTTAGTGGAATTTCTGGATTAATCTGACCTAAAATTACACCAGATTTTCACTACACACGAGTACCATGCACATTTTCCAGAAATATGGGCCTTTTTTTAATGCAAATTTCTATGATACAGTGCCTACAAGTAGTATTCAACCCCCTGCAGATTTAGCAGGTTTGATAAGATGCAAATAAGTTAGAGCCTGCAAACTTCAAACAAGAGCAGGATTTATTAACAGATGCATAAATCTTACAAACCAACAAGTTATGTTGCTCAGTTAAATTTTAATAAATTTTCAACATAAAAGTGTGGGTCAATTATTATTCAACCCCTAGGTTTAATATTTTGTGGAATAACCATTGTTTCAATTACAGCTAATAATCGTCTTTTATAAGACCTGATCAGGCCGGCACAGGTCTCTGGAGTTATCTTGGCCCACTCCTCCATGCAGATCTTCTCCAAGTTATCTAGGTTCTTTGGGTGTCTCATGTGGACTTTAATCTTGAGCTCCTTCCACAAGTTTTCAATTGGGTTAAGGTCAGGAGACTGACTAGGCCACTGCAACACCTTGATTTTTTCCCTCTTGAACCAGGCCTTGGTTTTCTTGGCTGTGTGCTTTGGGTCGTTGTCTTGTTGGAAGATGAAATGACGACCCATCTTAAGATCCTTGATGGAGGAGCGGAGGTTCTTGGCCAAAATCTCCAGATAGGCCGTGCTATCCATCTTCCCATGGATGCGGACCAGATGGCCAGGCCCCTTGGCTGAGAAACAGCCCCACAGCATGATGCTGCCACCACCATGCTTGACTGTAGGGATGGTATTCTTGGGGTCGTATGCAGTGCCATCCAGTCTCCAAACGTCACGTGTGTGGTTGGCACCAAAGATCTCGATCTTGGTCTCATCAGACCAGAGAACCTTGAACCAGTCTGTCTCAGAGTCCTCCAAGTGATCATGAGCAAACTGTAGACGAGCCTTGACATGACGCTTTGAAAGTAAAGGTACCTTACGGGCTCGTCTGGAACGGAGACCATTGCGGTGTAGTACGTTACTTATGGTATTGACTGAAACCAATGTCCCCACTGCCATGAGATCTTCCCGGAGCTCCTTCCTTGTTGTCCTTGGGTTAGCCTTGACTCTTCGGACAAGCCTGGCCTCAGCACGGGTGGAAACTTTCAAAGGCTGTCCAGCCCGTGGAAGGCTAACAGTAGTTCCATAAGCCTTCCACTTCCGGATGATGCTCCCAACAGTGGAGACAGGTAGGCCCAACTCCTTGGAAAGGGTTTTGTACCCCTTGCCAGCCTTGTGACCCTCCATGATCTTGTCTCTGATGGCCTTGGAATGCTCCTTTGTCTTTCCCATGTTGACCAAGTATGAGTGCTGTTCACAAGTTTGGGGAGGGTCTTAATTAGTCTGAAAAGGCTGGAAAAAGAGATAATTAATCCAAACATGTGAAGCTCATTGTTCTTTGTGCCTGAAATACTTCTTAATACTTTAGGGGAACCAAACAGAATTCTTGTGGTTTGAGGGGTTGAATAATAAATGACCCTCTGAATAAACTTTTCACAATTTAAAAAAAAAAAAATAAAAAAAGAAATAACATTCTTTTTTGCTGCAGTGCATTTCACACTTCCAGGCTGATCTACAGTCCAAATGTCACAATGCCAAGTTATTTCCGAATGTGTAAACCTGCTAAATCTGCAGGGGGTTGAATACTACTTGTAGGCACTGTATTTACCAAGTTGGGGTGGCACAAAGATTTTTTGAGGGCATGTCTTAAAATCCTGTGAGCCTTGTCTCTTGATAAAGAGTAGTGATGAGCAAGTACTACGATAGCCGGGTGCTCGGTACTTGTAACAAGCAGTTGCATGCTCAGATCAAGTACCTGAGTATAATAGAAGTCAATGGGGAACTCAAGTGTGACGCCCTGGCTGGGCCAGGTAGTCACAAATAGGCCCCTGCACTACACCTTTCCCTCACAGGTGACATCAGCCAACCTTCAAAACCCTAGTCACCCCCTCAGGGCTGGGTAGACACACCAGGGAGCAGAACCAGGCGGTTGGAAGACGCCCACCAAGGAGTCTAGACAGCCCGGGGGCGGGAAAGTAGGGGAGTACAGTGTTAGAGTTCAAGTTGGAGAGGAGTGTGGGCTGGAGCTGGGTGCAGCTCCAGCAGAGGCGAATACCCCAAATTGAATGGCGTGCCAGTGGCTAGTAGGCAGACGGCGGTCTCCGTCTGCAGGAGCTGGGAAGATGGCTAGGTGGAACCAAGGTGGACCGGGACAGGGTAGTGGCCCACCGGTACCGACCCGGGGAACCGACTCGGAAACCGGAGCACACAGGGGGGTTCTCGGACCCTGAAGCCGGGACCAGAAGCGACTGGAACCGGTTAATTTACCGATTAGAGGTCCTGTTCCTGTCCCACCTAAAGTCCCCATTAGAAGACAACAGCCCACCGAGGGGGATAGAAGGCCACCGCCAGGGCTCAGAGATCCCACGGGCCAGCGTTTGCGGGCAAGGGTTCCATAGGCCACATCCAGCCGGGAGCGGACTGAAGTTGCAAGCACAGGCAGTCCACCATGTTACAAAGATGCAGGAGAAAGATAGAGACCACCAGCCGGGTGGGGGACCAGAATGCAGCCAGCTGCGGGCACCGACCACCATCACCTTGGTTTACTAGAGACTCGTGTGTTTCCTTCAATAGTGAGTACACCAGCACCCTGCGGTCGCCCATCTCCCTGCACCAAAAACTCCAATGGGTCCCGGGGCCACCATCCCTGCCCATGGAGAGCTTAACAACTTGCTGCATAACATCTCTCCCGGGTGCCCCGTAACTGCAGCGGTGGTGTCCAACCTCACCACATACCGTGGGTGGCGTCACAAACAATACGGTTCAGCCCGTACATATACGTCCTACATCCACCATTATAACTTTTTTGATTGAAGTGACCGCGAGACCCCCGGGTCCGGAAACCCTCGAGCCACCCACAGAAGGTCCGAATCCGAGCAGCTCGGCTGCTGAGAGCGGGGCAGTACACAAGCATTTTTCAGGGAAATCTTCTTGAAAAATGCTCGAGTACCCAAGTATAATGGAAGTCAATGGTGGACTGGAGCATTTTTCCAGGTTTCCCAGAAAAATGCTCGAGTTCACCATTGAATTAAATTATACTTCGGTGTGTGAGTCACTCCCATCCGAGCATCCAACTGCTCGTTATGAACTCCCGAGCACCCTACCATGGTAGTACTTGCTCATTACTTGCAAAGACTGCTGAGAGGAGCAATGGGGTACAACAATCAGTTCATAAGTTCATAAGAACGTTCATTCCAGACCATTGGCACAAATAAAGATGGTAGTGATCATCTGATGAAAGGTACCTAAAACTATCTTTTTATTTTAGGAGATATGCTGCCACGAGATCCAAACTGTATGAGGAAGAAGATTGAAATGATAATAAAAAATGTTTAGGCAGGGAATCTACCACATACAATCGTCTAACTTGCATTGTTCAGCACACATCTGTACATCGGAGACCTTACAGCCATGTGTTAACGGGTCTGTAGTGAGTTGATACACACGGCACTTCTGGGGTGTTGCTCAAACAGGGTCCAAACCGTCTCAAGTAAATGTAGAAACTTGGCACTCAAGATAAATGTGAATAGTGGTCTTTTATTGAGAAGAACTTGTAGGACCAGGGCATTGCCACATAGACAGTGGTGGACACCACGTCATACCTGACTACGCCAGTTGCAACACCTTCTAAGGACCCCTGCATGCACACTGATGAAGGTCTTTGACCAAAATGTCTGTGCTTGTGCTGGTCCTACAAGTTCTTCTCAATAAAATACCACTTTTCACATTTATCTTGAGTGCCAAGTTTCTACATCTACTTAACGGGTCTGTAGACAGGATGGCCTTAACTCTTCAAGACTGCTAGTTTTCTAGCGGGTGGAATCAGATGCTCCTGATTCATGTAGGGTGGAATGCACTTCCATGTGCTATGCAAGAAATCTTACTCTAATTAGGAACTAGCTTCAATTGAAGCAAAAAAACCTCCAGTACTACTGACCATGCATTATTCCAAGCTCCACTTATAGCATTTATTAGGGACACCTGTGGTGGATATTCCGGCAGTGCACAGTACGATAACTGGATGTACTTCAGAAAATCTGAAAGAAGAATAGATGAAAAGTGCAGCACTCACCAGTGGTCTCCTGTAAAGGGGGCTTTACACGCTACGATATTGTTAATGTTTTATCGTCGGGGTCACGTTGTTAGTGACGCACATCCGGCGTCATTAACGATATCGCAGCGTGTGACACTTACCAGCAACCTCAAGTGACCTCAAAAATGGTGAAAATCGTTCACCATGGAGAGGTCGTCCCAAAACCAAAAATCGGTAATGGTTGATTATCGATGTTGTTCGTCGCTCCTGCGGCAGCACACATCGCTGTGTGTGACACCGCAGGAGCGAGGAACGTCTCTTTACCTGCCTCCACCGGTAATGAGGAAGGAAGGAGGTGGGCGGGATGTTACGTCCCGCTCATCTCCGCCCCTCCGCTTTGATTGGCCGGCCGCTTAGTGACGTCGCGTTGACGTCGCTGTAATACCGAACGTTCCTCCCCCTTGAGGGAGGGATTGTTCGGCAGTCACAGCGATGCCGCCAACCAGGTAAGTGCGTGTGACGCTGCCGTAGCGATAATGTTCGCTGCGATAATGTTCGCTGCGGCAGCGATCACACTAAATCGCATGCACGACGGGGGCGGGTGCTTTTGCGTACGATATCGCTAGCAATTGCTAGCAATATCGTAGCGTGTAAAGCCCGCTTAAGTCTTTTCTTTCTTAATCCATAAGTCCATTACTAATGGGGAAAAATGAGCGGGGGCCCTCTCGCGCCTGTGGAACTTCAACAGGACCTGTTGAAGCGCGGTTCCACATTTGCAAAGCGGCCATTGTCTGCATGATCCTTGCTCATTCTTCCCACACTGTAACGGATTCATGGATTGAAAAAGAAAAGACTTACTAGAGACCACTGGTGAGTGCCGCACTTTTCATATCTTCTTCTAATCAGAAACTGGAGTGAGATTCCTGCTGTGCAGAAACCACAGCTCATCATGAATTAGATGAGTTGTGGAGTCACCCCCTCAACTATGCTCATTCCCCGTGGCATGAAAATCCTAAGTGCCACAACATTGTGGCCCAAAACGTTTTGACTTTTCAAAGTTTGATACCACTTTTTTGGTGTAAAAACTTTAAAGTGTACCATCAAATGTTGCCTATCTCTGGCAAAGTATTATGAATTATTTTATTTTTTTATTTCTATTATTTATTATTAAAGCGCCATTTATTCCATGGCGCTATACATGTGAAAGATTATACATAATAGGGACAAATACAGTAATCAGAAACAATACAAGGCACAGACAGGTACAGGAGGAGAGAGGTCCCTGCCCGCGAGGGCTCACAGTCTATAAGGGATAGGTGAGGATACAGTTGAGGGTAGAGCTGGTCGTGTGGCGCTATATCCGACTGAAGGTTACGGCAGGTTGTAGGCTTGTCGGAAGAGGTGGGTCTTCAGGTTCCTTTTGAAACTTGTCAAGGTAGGCGAGAGTCTGATATGTTGTGGCAGAGCGTTCCAGAGTATGGGAGAGGCACGGGAGAAATCTTGGATGCGGTGGTGGGAAGAGGAGATGAGAGGGGAGTAGAGAAGGAGATCTTGTGAGGATCCAAGGTTACATGCAGGTAGGTCCTGGGAGACTAGGTCACAGATGTAGGGAGGAGACAGGTTGTGGATGGTTTTGTAGGTCATGGTTAGTGTTTTGAACTGGAGTCGTTGGGCAATGGGAATCCAGTGAAAGGATTGGCAGAGAGGAGAGGTCGGGGAGTAGCGGGGGGAGAGGTGAATTAGTTTGGCGGCAGAGTTTAGAATAGATTGTAGGGATACAAGACTGTTAGAAGGGAGGCCACAGAGCAGGAGGTTGCATAATGAATGTATCCTCTTATATATTACTCTACTTTGGCATCTGATATAACACTCCCCAATTTTTTTTTCATACTTCTATAATCGGAGATATTCTTAGAAACATGTTTCCTCTATAGATATTGGATTGAATTTTTTTTTAAATTTCAACTACAGATTCGTTTCTAAAAGCTTTAAATCTTGGTTCAAGTGAAATTATTAGGACAAAAACACCGAGAGACCGAATAGATTTTTTTCATTTTATTTCATATTTTACGACAATATTCGCTGTACAATTTACAAAAAAAAACCACGTTAACGTTTCAAAATGTGTACAAAAAGGCATAGTAATCTCTTTATCACAAACAGTATACACTGATATTACAAAAAAAATAAAAAATGGGACAGATATTGCAAAGCTCTTTTCAAGTGCAAAACAGTTTATACAAATAGGAGCAAGGACACTACGGAAAGCGTTTCCTCATAAATTATTTAAATAGCATATCTACAAAAAAAAATAACCCATAACACTAAATAACAGCAATACAAATAACAAAAAAAAATCATTTATACATAAAAAAACAAAACAAAAAAAGCAACGGAATTTCTAACATATAGAAAAAAATATTACAATACTCTTTTATAATAATAAAAAAAAAATAAAAAATACTTTCCTGGGGGGTACAAAGTACATTGTAACTATATACACAACTGATTAACACTACAGTAGATTTTTTACGTTTTTTTCTTCTTAAATATCTCTCGATTTATTTTTTTTCTCCTCTCGAATCCAAGACATTTTTCGGTTTCTCAGTCACACAATGAGGTAATATTTGTACATGAAGGTTTACTTTTTTTTTGCAGCGGAGGATTGTCTACCTGCCGCAGCGTAATTAGGGTATTCTATTACTGTGTAGAATGAGACATATGGTTTGCATTTTAACTTTTCGCACAGTGAGTGCAGTGTACCTAAATTCTCCACCCCTCTTGCCTTGCTCTCCCTCCGGTTCTCTACACACTATTCAGTCGTGCACATTTCTATAGTGCGGTTGTAAACCAAAGCCACTAGTCTACCCCCGCCTGATAGGCATGAACAACATCATTACCATGTGTTCTGTTTTTTTTTTTAAATTTTTTATTATTTTTTTATTACTCTTTTATACCTGTACTTCTAAATTTATGCCATCAGCTGTTTTTGTTGATGCATATCGAACAAATATATTTGCAAAATGCTCAAAAAAAGTGCATTTTGTACCCATTCGAACAACAAAAAAAAAATGGTTCACTCACTCCACATCCACATATAGACACTATCATCCGGCGGTCAATACTTTTTTTTCCCCCGCCGGTCATGCACACACCTGGATCAGCCGTAACGCTACATTGGTATACCTTGACTTGGTGATTTCTCTCAAACAAATAATTAAAAAACACCTTGTTTCCTGAATTATTGCAACTCTGCTCTTCGGTGGTGAAGCAACCACTCCAGTAAAAGTCAATTTTTGTGCATTAGTAGTTTCTTACTTGTTTGGTTCCAAGATGTTGTATACATCGAAGAGTTTTGACAATTCGATTTCTAAGGAAATTTTTCATTCTTTCTGTAGATACATTTCCTTAAGGCACTTGAAGGAGAAATGTCTTTAGTACCTTGGTTGACTTGCGCCAAAAAAATGGAGATCGACTCCAAGACTTCACACCGAACAAAAAAATATATTAAAAGTCATGTCCATTCCTTAGTTTTAGGTTCTTGGAGTGAATGTTTTGTTCCAACCCAAAAAAATACCAAAACAAAAAGGGGATGTAAGAAATTGTCCAGAGAGGTGGACCAAATCTAACATAAATGAAGGTGCTATGAGGTTTCGTAACATTCATTGAATGCATAAGAGCTGGATTTATGAATCTGAAAGAAAGAAGAGACAAGATATTGTTACTTAGGAAGCATTATTATTCCGCACGAAGTATCAATCACCTCAAACTAGTGTCTGGTAAGTGGTACATGGCACATTGGCTGAGTTGGCCATTGTTCAATGCTTGTGAAGGATACAAGTAAACTAAGAACTTATAGAACATTTTTATGTGCCCTTTTGTCTGTCATTAGTTCTCCTTAGGTAGAAGGGATTATTAGTGTATTGGCTCAAAGACGTCTATAGGTTCATACGGAGTTCACTCCAGATTGGAGAAGAGTCAATCAAGGCTGAGGAGGTACATCACTTAGATTAGCCTCTTCCTTTGAGAGATTTGTGAGGACTTGGGTGCTAAGTCTTAAACAGAGGGGTAGAAACACTTAGCTGAGCTCTATTCTGGTTCAGTCGTGATCAACTTTCTTTGGGTAGACAGGAATAGCAGTGAAAGAGCTCATAGAAGGCTATGAGTCTATATAATCTAGAGCCTATGAGGTCCGTGGAGAAGAGTCAATCACAGCTGAAGAGGTACATCACTTGGATGACCACTACAGCCTCTATCATTGAGAGATTAGTGAGGATGTGGGTGCTAAGTCTTAAACAGAGGGGTAGAAACACTTAGCTGAGCTCTGTTCTGGTTCTGCCATGATCAACTTTCTTTGAGTAGATGGAATAGCAGTAAAAGAGCTCATAGAAGACTATAGGTCCATATATTGTAAAGGGTATGAGGTCAGTGGAGAAGAGTCAATCACAGCTGAAGAGGTACATCACTTAGCACTACAGCCTCTTCCTTTGAGAGATTTGTGAAGTCTTGGGTACTAAGTCTTAAACAGAGGGGTAAAAACACTTAACTGAGCTCTGCTCTGGTTCAGCCATGATCAACTTTCTTTGGGTAGACAGGAATAGCAATGAAAAAGCTCATAGAAGTCTATGGGTCCATATATTGCTAAGCCTATGAGGTCAGTCGAGAAGAGTCAATCACAGCTGAAGAGATACATCACTTGGAGAGCTGAAGCTGTAGAGGTAAACCACTTTCTTTGGGAGATTGGTTAGAGGCAGAAGCGCTTAGTTGAGCACTCTACTCCTTTGACTGTGATCCCTTTCACAGATAACCCACCTCTAGAAGGGAAGCCGAGAAGAGTCGAACCCAGCTGAAGAGATATATCACTTACCCTAGAACTTCAGCCTCTTCCTTTGGGAAATTGGTGAAAGTTAGGGCACTTAGACTGATACAAAGGGGCAAAAGCACTTAGCGCTTAGTTGAGCACTTTGCTTCTTCAACTGTGATCAATTTTACTTGGGTAGACAGAAATAGCAGTGTATGATCTCATACAAGTCTACAAGTTTATATACAGATAACACCACCTCCAATAGGAAAGCGGAGAAGAGACAATCACAGCTGAAGAGGTTCATCACTTAGCTGAGACCTCTTCTTTTGAGGGAGCAGTAGTATTCCCATCAATTGCTGAAACTAAAAGGTAAAATCTCTTGACTGAGCACTCTATTCCTTCAACTGTGATCATTTTTACTTGGGTAAATGGAAATAGCAGTGTACAAGCTGAATAAAAATCTATAAGGTTGTACACAGCTGACCCCGCCTCTGAGGAGAGCTCAACAGAATAGATGACAGCCCAAGAGGAACCGAGCTTGACTGAGTGCTTCTACCCCTTCGTTACTGTGGTTAATGGCAGCCACTATGTCTTGTCATAAGTTTTATGAAAGAGCCTTTAGTTTTTAGTCGACTCAAAGTAATATATTACTCACCTCTACATTCATATTTGAGATCTGAGAAGAACACCATCTCTTGTGAGAAAACAAATAGACCAAGTCTTCCTCCAGCGTATGTCTTATCATAAATTGGTCCTGAGTCTGCCATGACTTTCTTTCCTTCATACATAACAACACTAAAAGGAAACAAGAAAAAAAAGGTTGGTTAGGGAAAAAAAGTAAAATGTATCTGATAAAGACTAATATCAATGTCTGCAAATGATATCGCTCTCAGTTGTACAGTGGAAGTAAAATGGCTACTATCAAATGAAAGGGAAGACCCAATCTATGGCCCAATGAACACTTTTCTTAGCCCTGATGATAGGTTTTATAATATATTAGTAAATTTAATTTGTAAGGTTTTAAGTTTATGAAATTTAGCTATGACACTAAACCCCCTTTTGTTGACTCCCATGAAAGTAACGTTCTTCTTACCGAATGAATCCAGTCTTTGGTCTATGAATTAAATGCCATCTGTAAGCTGTGAAATCTTTCCAGCCTATTTCTCGAGGGTCGTGCCATAAAGTACGAACCTGTGGAGAAGAACGTAAGCAGAGAAGGCCATTAATAATGATACTGGTAGAACCTATTGTCTTATACCTAAAAACATTTTTGATAAGATTGACTTACCTGTCCTGCTGTGTTTCCAGTGTGCCACAAAGCATTACGCAAATGTTCTCCTGGTCCAGTTGTTGAGTTCACAACTTTGATGGAGAGTCCAGAGATACCCTGAGCCTTGGTAGGAGTCATGTCCCAATAGGTCTGGGTGATTTGTTTCCACATTACCACATAAAATCTGCTGCTAGATTGGTAGCCAAACACAAAGCCAGCATAGTCATCGTCACGCTCGGTGTTAATGAAGAATGTGCCACTGAAGTCTACTGCGCTAAACTCATCAAAACCTGAGAAGAAAACAAAATGAAGGTCAAAAAATAACATTGCAATCTACAACAGTATCTAACTCTTCTCGTAGACTATTATTTTTGACTTTCAGAGATACTAACCGACTGCAATGCCAGGGTCACAGTTAACGGTCTGAACCAACTCTTTGCCAAAGTGTCTGACCATCCAATTGGGATCAATCTGGGAAGTTCCTTTAGGATCCAATGGCACCATTTGGAATTTGCGGAAATCGGTTGTACTAATCCCTACATTCTCTGGACAAACATCTTCTGCATCTGGAATGCTGTCATTATCAAAGTCGAATTGGCACACATCACCACGTCCATCACCTGGAAATAGAAAATAGTTTAATTTTAATATGAAGCATCTTTTGATTGCTTTACACTAGTCATTAATGATTCCATTTTTCATCGTAAACCATCAACTTTCAGCTTACCGTTACTATCGGTTTGATCAGGGTTGGCCACCAGTCTGCAGTTATCTTTGTCGTCTGGAATACCATCATTGTCATCATCATGATCACAAGCGTCGCCCTTGCCATCCTTGTCGTGGTCGGCCTGATTGGCATTTGGAATGTATGGGCAATTGTCCAGGTTATTTTGGTGACCATCTTCATCTATATCTTCATTGCTGTCGCACTGATCTCCAATGAGATCTGAGTCGGAGTCAGTCTACAATAGAAGAGAGAAAGGCAGAAGATTAGCCATCTGTATGGGAGGCAATTGACTTGAAGCCATGCGAAAATAGCTCGTCACCACAAACATTTGCTCTGACAACATCATCTAATTGTTGACATGTGTACAAATGAAATATGCTTAATTAAGTAGATTTGGGCTACAGTGGATTTTAGGCTTAGGATAAGAGTGCCATAGTATTAAGGAAACTCGTGGTACTGCTTTTATGTTGGCATATTGGCTCCCTGTGATGATATTCTGCCAACAATAGAAGTGGAAATCCCTTGGGAGCCCTTGGGAATGGAATTACTAAATCTGGTGTCGTACGTAGAATGTTATTTTTGCAAAGATTATGTGTTTCTTGTTTTGTGGGAAATCATCTGTTAAAAGCCAAAATTCTGAATCATGATGCTATGGAATTTATGCATGTGCCCAGCTTAATGAACAATGTAGGAAGATTAAAGAGGAAGGGCTTTACAAAAGTAGCTAATCCATGATATGCAGAATGGCACGGACAGGCTGATCTAAACTAGTAATCCTCATGGTCAGCTATCCGCTGACGCTTACATAGAGTCTTCTTACATTAGTGGAAAAAGTTGAAGTCTTATCAGCTGACACTTAAAAAGTCAAGAGAACATAGAAGGTAACCTGGAAACTAATGTCATAATGCCACGTAGACATGTCATTTTCCTTATCTTTCCTCTTGTATCAAGATATCTTGAGATCATGTTTTTTTTCCCCCAAAATTACTCATCTCAGGATCTTGGACAAAATGGAAAAGTAAGAAATGACACATCTGTCTATTTGTATGGGTTAGAAGGATCTTGTAGACCTTCACAGTCTCCATGGGCCAGTGTGACAGCAAACTTTTCACTTCCTATAATAACGACTTTGCAATAAACCTGCTGTAATAACTGAAAAAAACAAGCATTTACCTGTTGTGGATTGTGCTCCAATGGACAGTTGTCACATTGATCTCCAACACCATCTTTATCTGTATCCCTTTGATCCACATTATAGACATAGGGGCAGTTGTCTTTCGCATTAAGTATACCTGTGGAGTCATAATGTACATATGATGGGATTAAAATCTGCCCAAAGTTTGTTTTTAGGTAGCATATAATTAAAAAGATATTGTCTACCTAAAAATGTTGCAAGAAACAATACATGTCAAGGTTAATTCAACTGTTACTAGCTAGGTTAGGTTGCACCAAAATTAGCACATTGTCAAAAATGTAGAAAATGATCCCAGAAATAAAAGATTAACCGTCTCCATCAATGTCCACAAGAAACAATACATGTCAAGGCTAATTCTACTTGTCAAGACTAATTCTACTATTACTATCTAGGGTAGGTTTAGGTTGCACCAAAATTAGAACATTCTCCAAAATGTACAAAATGATCCCAGAAGTAAAAGTATACTAACCATCTCCATCAATGTCCACAAGAAACATGTCAAGGCTAATTCTACTATTACTATCTAGCTTAGGTTTAGGTTGCACCAAAAGTAGCAGATTCTCAAAAATGTATAAAATGATCCCAGAAGTAAAAGAATACTAACCGTCTCCGTCGATGTCCACAGCACAGGCATCTCCTTCGCCATTGGCATCTGTGTCGGCCTGGTCTGGGTTGTGGTTGTATGGGCAGTTGTCACAACGATCACCCACATCATCGCGATCGTAGTCGTACTGAGCAGGGTTGTAAATAAGTGGACAGTTGTCCTGCAAAAAAAAGAATAGACTCTTTTAGCGTTCTGACCTTTTACCGAGTTTTGTTATGTTTGTCCAGTTAGCTTTCATGTTTCCTTTTCGACAGTTTGCTTGGACTACTTGGATGTGATATTTTTAGCCCAAGCAAACAACTCTGAAGTTTTGTAGGCTTTGCTCAAAAAGTATCACTTAAATGTCAGAATCTATGTATTGGATTTGGGAAGGGTAACATCTGCTTGTTGCAAAGTTTTGCATCCTGCTGTTTGCAGGACGCTTCGGGTCAATTTCACTTTCAAAGTCCAGTCTTAGCAAAACACTTCATAGTATAATGCTGGCCAAAAGATTTCACAATTTACTGGGCAAATTTCACAACTGTATGATATATTCTCTTCGAAAAAAAGGCAGCAGTGTTTACTTTCCTGCTGTTTTGTTTAATTCAGAGAAAAGCCAAGAAGCCCAATATCTGAGGTGCTGAAAACATGAATACGCTCATTGTTTTCTTACCCTATCATCTGGGATTCCATCGTTATCATCGTCATTATCACAAGCATCTCCCATTCCATCTTTATCATAGTCTTCTTGGCCGGAGTTGGGGAGGTTTGGGCAGTTATCCTGGAAGACACAATATTGTGAGTCAACTGTACACAGTTTGGCTAAGAGCTATCTCTCTCGGCTCCCCTATACACTTGCACGATTGCTTTGGCCAAACATGCATGTGCTTTCAATGGGAAAAGCAGAGTAAGGCACTACCAGACAACTCTATCTACCGGGGGAATAAAAGGATCAAAATTGAAGTTCAACTTTCAGATCCTTTTTTCTCTGTCGGAAGAGAGCTGGTAGACCACCATGCAAGACTTTCCAGATCTACTTACTTTTTTACAGTGATAGGTAGCATTAGCAACACAAGTGAGGTTCTCATTTGGCCAACCATCCAGATCAGTGTCTTCACCACAAATGATGCCGTTGCCGGCATACCCTGGTTTGCATTCACATCGGAACATGGGATCGCTGTAATGGCCAAGGTAGATGCATCTTGCATTCTTGTTGCAGTTGTGTGTCCCATCGGCACAAGGGTTTTGAGGTTTGCAGACCTGTTATACCAAAATAAAAGTATGTAACCATAAACTATGCTCTATACTTTATAAGGAACAACCTACAATCGAAGGCAAGAACTGACCTGTTTTTTTGTATTGGCATCCTCAATGCTTTTGCCGAATGGCTGTGTGCCCGAGAAGCGTGGAGGGCATGGGAGACAGTTGTATCCTGGCTCTGTGTTCTCACATCTATGTACTCCGTTGAGGGAGAAGCAAGCATCAGGCACCTCTTTGCACTGTCAGGACAAATATAGAAGCCATTAATACACCATAAATCATGATTATGATGTATATTATGAAGCCAAGAATCAATGAAGGCGACAAACCTCATCAATGTCCGAACACTCAATGCCATTTCCTCGGTAGCCTGTTGGGCAAGAACCGCATGTCCAAGATCCATCAGGAAAGCTTGTGCACTTAACTCCAGCGAAGCAAGGGTTGGATAAACAGCCATCTTTAAAAACAATGTCTATGTTAAAATCTGGCAAAATATTTTTTACCAACTTCATGGTCAATTTCTATTTGCTAGTAGCTCACCAATAGGGCAGTCTTGTTTGTTACAGATCTGGCTGTCAATATTTTCTCCAAGGCAGTCTTTGCCACCATACTGGGGCTTGGGGTTGTTACAAAGACGCTCACGCTTCTGCATACCCCCTCCGCAAGTCAAAGAGCATGTGTCCCAGAGCGACCATGGTCCCCATTGCCCATTTACTGGAAAAAAAGGTAATTTATTAATCATTTCTACTAAACGACAGAACAATGAATTCATGATAGAAACAAAGAAGGGTCTATGAATGCCAAGACTTTCCCCAATGTGACCTTTAGTGAATCGTCACACTTATCATACACTGGAGAGTTGATATAATAAATCACGGCATTGTTTCATTTGGCCAGTTTGTGACCTTTTAGTGAAGTTCCATTATTATAACAAAAACAAATTCAATGATGTCATGAAAAGAAGTCACAAAACAATATCAAACACTCACTTGGGCAAGGATCCTTCTGGCAGGGCTTGTTTTCCCGTCCTTCTCCGACACATTGCTTTCCATTCAACTGAGGAACAGGAGAGTTGCAAAGACGGATTCTAGTAATCTGACCACTTCCACAGGTCACAGAACAGGATGACCATGGTGACCAGTGACTCCATCCACCATCTTGCTTAACTAAAAGGCATAAAATATTTGTATTTGTTAACACTCAAAACCTAAAAGGCTGACTCATAAATGGCACAATTCCGTCTTTACCGTACCAATGGGACATGTTTATTTCAACTCTTAAGACCTAGAGATCCCAAATCCTAAAACCATCAAAGGCACTCGACGAAAGGAACTTAAGAAGATTATATCTGAACTTTGAACGATTGTGGAAAAACAATTATAATACCAGTACATGAAGGATTAAAATTATTGAATAAGACATCGTTGGTGTCTTTAGGCCACCAGGCGCATTAGACGGCTGTAAGCAAAATGATGCTTCTTTGATACACAGGAGTGCTCTATAAGAAAGTCGCCGATAGACACCTGTACTGGTGGCTTATCTCTAGGAGAACAAACTTATTGGCAGTCTGAAATCAGACTTGCCCAATTGACATCTCCTTTGGCACTCAATTGTCCAATGCCCCTATACATACTGTATTAGAGTGTTGCCTAAACGCATCGATATTGGTAGGTTTGGCCAACATTAGTCTAAAGGGCTCTAGATTCACATGTCCCCTTGACATCTCCTTTGGCAATCAGTTGTCCGTTGCCCCACACTCATTAGTGTTGTCTGAACCCATCGATATTGATAGGTTTGGCCAAAATTAGTCTAATGGGCTCTAGACTCACATGCCGTTCGACATCTCCTTTGACAATGAATTATCTGGTACCCCCATGCACATTAGAGTGTTGTCTGAACCCATCGATATTGGTAGGTTTGGTCAACATTAGTCTAATGGGCTCTAGACTCATGTGCCCGATCGACATCTCCTTTGACAATCAATTGTCTGGTGCTTCCATACACACTAGTGTTGTCTGAACCCATTGATATCGGTACATTTGGCCAATATTAGTCTACTGGCGTCTACACTGACACATTACCAACCCATGTCTCTATACAATGTCTACATCCGTAATTCAAATATGATTTACTCACATCGCTTATCACATTCTTGGATATGGCAAGATCTAGTTTGAACTGAAGACCCTTCACAGCGGTTATTAAGACTATCGCAAGATCTTCCTCTCTGTTGAACACCATGACCACACGTCACTGAGCATGGAGTCCAATCTGACCATGGGGACCAACCATCATCAGGAGAGTCGCTTGCTATAAAAAAAGAAAACATAACACTTAATAAAACATAACCCAAATCTTACTTTAACACTAAAACCTTATCTGGCCTACTGGAGTATAAATACAGCTATCATAAATCTCTTGTGTAAATGGTCCATGGTAATGGACAGATAACATGGATTGCATTTAAATTGAGGGCTTATTAAATCCAGACGCTTATGTCTGTGAAGGTGAATGAAACAGAGTCATAACTTATGGTAATTGGAAAAAGGTTTTAGTAGATACATGAGGATTTTGGCTGCACAAGCTGAGGATTTGTTGTAGGGGAGTTCCATACATGCCAAGGAGATAGAAATATGAAGCACACAGGACTGAGCAGGTCTATTAACGTTCAGCACTTGCAGCTGTCCTACTTTCATGAGAGCTATTTTATCTCTGTCCTGAATCAACTTGTTCAGCATTTACAAGATTAATTTCTGCATATTTGTCACTACGCCTTTTAAAATGAGATGTTCGGCCTGGGGCTTCAGATGCAACTCCTGAGCACACAAAAATGCTAATGGAGGTATGTGGGAATATGAATCACCAGCTTATGTTCGACAAGATCAAGGTTCTTCTTGCCTCTAAGTCCTCACACCTAAGCTTCACTAGACCATTATTTATAGGATACTTACGCCAACATCTGGGGCAACATTCACCATCTGGAATGGTAGCGTTGGTACAGGGCACGAAGGGACAAGAAATCTTATGGCAGATAGTTATGGAATTCTAACAAAAGAAACAAAGAATGGATTTGGTCAATGTTCATAATTTGGTTAGTAAATCACTCAAAACCTATTGGTAGTTGAAAGTGGTTTTACCTGGCATGTACATTCGGTACAGCTGTCTACGGTCCATTCATCTTTATTGTTGTATTTGACGCCTTTATGTAGGCAGCCCGGTGCCACACTGGCAAGCATCTTAGTTTCCTCTCTCTGCAAAAATATGAAATCAAAAAGATTAAACTTCAAATTTATTAAAAGATTGTAATAACTTTCGCTCACTTATCGGTAAAATTCAACCTACCACTTTTTCGATTCTGTCTTGAAGAGTTGAGATGACGGCCCGTAGACCTTTCATTTCCAAAAACATATTGTTCAGGTCATCACAAGAAAGACCGCAGATGCCGTTGTAGTCTTTTGTCTTGTGGCCAATGAAATTGGTGCGAATGGCTGGGCGTGAGTCATTTACAGAATTGTCCATGTCATAGTTTGCTGTAGAGAAACACCAAAAATGTAGAGATATAGAATTTAATCTTCTCAAAATGATAACTCATCCTTGGTTATCTACTGAGGTCAACTCTTCTGAAGTCCACCAAGATCAGTGAATTAACTATGAGTGGACTTTAATACTTAACTAATGCGGATGTGATATAGGCTATTTCTACCCATTTTGTCCATCACAAGTGGGGTTTACTGGGTATAATGGGCAACAGTTAAGAGGTAGGTTTGCAAATGGCAGGCAGACTATCCTCAAGATAATTCTACTTGTAGGCGTTAAGAAACTTATTGTACTTACAGCTGGAGCAGCCTTTGTTTCTCAGAATCACATCCATACTGGTTCCAAACACAAAACGCACGTTTTGCAGTATACCCTGTTAATAAAAGATGGATTATTCACCTTTGAGAAGTCCATAACGTCTTGACCAGTAACACTGTTATGCCACTGTCTAAGACAGAGTTGTTATTGTGGGACCTACCTGAAAGTTGTCCTTTACTCCTCCTTTGGCCACTCTGAGTTGGGAACTGGTTGCCAAATCTCCATTGAGAACATGATGGATGGGCACATCCAACTCAGCATTTTCCATCTTGTCACATCCTACATATAGCTGAGCTCGATCTTCTTGGATGAATAAGGTTATGTTCTTCCAGTGGCCGGTAGACAGTCTAGCTTCCTCAACAGACACTACCTGTTGTTTGTTGTCTCCGCTCATACTCAAGTCTAGTGTTCCAGCTTCACCGTTGGAGGTCAGACTAAAGACGTGGCCGGAGCCATCTTTTCTCTCAATAGACAACAGAGCTCCTCTGGTCTTCTTCAATTGTTTCAAGGTTGCCAACAAGATAAAACCCCTTTCAGCTTGAATAGCATCCAACAAATCTTGGAATTTATCTTCTGGAATTGGTGGGATCTTGCTAGGATTTTCAATTTTGTAAGCTGGGCTTGAGGAGTCTGGACCTTTCGCTAGTAGGACTCCTAGGGCTTTACGGCTACCAATCCTACGGTTGAGTCCAGTCAACTCAAACAGGTCAAACACACTGTTGTCATCTGCTCCGTTCTCTGTGGTAGAGAAAAGACCAAATTCAAGCAATGTAAGAAGGTGATCTAAATCTTTATTTCTTACCAAGTCTTGACTATCAAGATAATGTATTAAATTTTAGGAGATCATCACTAGTTCCTTGTTGACCTGGAGTGAAACTTACCTGAAGCTTGCTTTGTTTGAGAGACAGTCAACATTACTAGCAGGAATATTCCCTTCATTATTCCCATTGTGTCGAACGTTGCGATTTCTTAAAGAAAATGAAAAAAAAAATATTAATATTTCTACAATCTTTCATTAATTCCAATTCTTCAGCACTTTACATCGGCTTCCATACTAGTACTTAGTATGTGCCACAGATAAAGTAACAAGACTCTATTAATTCAACACCATAGTCAAAGGGCAAAGTCTATTAAAAAAACAACTAATAAACTGTCTACAACAACAAAGACTAAAGAGAGCACCGAAAACCAAGTTCAATGACATTCACCATGATTGCATCCAATTATATAACTACAAGTAAGCTGTAAAAGCAAAGTGTAGCTGGAGGGCAGGGAGAAGGTGAACCGCATGTGTAATATTACACCTGCACTACAATATTGTATAATGTAAACTATCTACCCTAGATACACCTTTATAAAGTATACTAACTATACAGATATAAATTACGTACAATAGTCAATATATACAGGTAAAAATAATATATTAATACAAAATTGTCCATAGTTAAGTGACTATAAAGAGTGCTAAAAAGTTAAAAGTAAAGTCGCAAAATGAATCTTGATTTATGCAATATAGTATATATATATATATATATATATATATATATATATATAAAATATGTACAAGAAAACATGCAGTTCTTAGAACATAAACCTAACACAATTTTAAGATTTTTTTTTTATATAAAACTATATGTATATAGTCATTAATTTATAGTTGGAATATGTATATACACACAAATATATGTCTTTATAAATGTATATATATATATATATATATACACTCCCATACACACTTATATGTGTGTACTATACGATATGCATCTATCTAATTATCTATCTATAAATATCTATCTATCTCATATATAACTATATACATATATAATTTCAACAGTGTCCTCCCTTATTTTATATTTTATTCTTCATATTGTATTGTATCATCCTGCAAGTGCCAAAGAATAATTTGGACCTATATGATTAATAATAATTGGAGCTGTGCATCTTCCTATCTGATCATTCAGTGAAATATATATATATATATATATATATATATATATATATACACACACGCACGCATGTATAATGGTACTATATAAGTGTATGCATGTATGGTACGTGAATAAAACATAGTGCCCACACATCTTATATATGTATATAAACATATACATCTATACTTATACATACACACATTTATATATTTATATATATACACAAATAGTAATGATAAATGAATACACTATACATATAAATCATCCTCCCTGCAACAAAAAAGGTATACTAATAATGAATTAAAGTGACATTGTAAAATGTACAATAAGGCTATAAAGTCAAATATAATCAAATATGATAAATCATATATAATAAATAATAAAAACATACTAAAATACTAAAATAAATGTCTAAACCTAAGTGACCATAAAACGCATAAAAGTCAAAATAAAAAATATAGCAAATATAAGTAAAAAATAAATACTATTATGTTTCTGGCCATTCAAAGGCAGATGTACATCTAAGACATTTTAGCACCTACTGAATTTGAAGATATCCACAAGCAAAAAGTAAAGCATATAAGTGTTGAGTGGTAATGGGCGCTGCGTCCTTACATTTGTGTGTCCTCAGTATATATAAGTCCTGCTTGGTGGCTTTGGGGTCTTTTGCAGGCTGTGTAGTCCTCTGTGTGCTCTGCAGGCGTTCTGATCTCTCAGCTCCTCTGCACTGCCTATAAAGGAGCCTAAACATTCCTGGAGTGTTCCCCGGCCAATCAGAGGAGGACGGGCAGGAAACGGGCTCCTGTTTATTCTATTACCTCACAACATGAGGGAGAGACACAACTATCACACAAGCTGCCCATTACCCTCTGACGCATGCTAAGGAATTTCTACATGACACAGATCCATATTTTTTCTTTCTTTCATTGCAATGAAATCCAACAAAGGAATACAGAAGAGAGAAAGTGCATACCGCCACATTCCAGTGCTGTGCCGCATAGGGGAACGACCCCTACTGCGAGGGCGATGGGGCACAACATTGGCGTTGCTAGGGGTTTTTTGCCCCTTGGAGAATTAGTTCATGTGAGGTAGTGCAATGGGGCATGACGGACATGGCGTACCCGATTTATCATAAAGAATTTGTGTCTGCTCCTTTTTTCCCAATGATGCATATTTATGGCTAGTCAGAACAGATGTGCGACTATACTACCACCCATCTATATACAAAATGGAGCTTTATAGCCGTCATCTCACCGAATGACTACATAGGAAGATGCACAGCGCCAATTATTACTAATAATATACTTATATATAATATACTGCGCAACCAGCTCTGTCCTCACCTATTTTACCATCACCCATTCCCTGTAGACTGTGAGCCCTCGCGGGCAGGGTCCTCTCTCCTCCTGTAGACTGTGAGCCCTCGCGGGCAGGGTCCTCTCTCCTCCTGTAGACTGTGATCCCTCGCGGGCAGGGTCCTCTCTCCTCCTATACCAGTCTGTTTTGTACTGTTAATGATTGTTGTACATATACCCTCTTTCACTTGTAAAGCGCCATGGAATAAATGGCACTATAATAATAAATAATAATAATACTTATTCTTTGAGATTTAGGGGTACTTTGCACGTTGCGACATTACTACTGCGATATCGTCGGGGTCAAATCGAAATTGACGCACATCCGGCGCCAGTAACGACGTCGTAACGTGTAAAGCCTAGATGCGCTGATAAACGATCGCAAAAGCATCGAAAATCAGTGATCTTTGTAGCGTCGGTCATTTCCATAATGTCGCACCAATAGGAGATACGATGTTGTTCCTCGTTCCTGCGGCAGCACACATCGCTGTGTGTGAAGCCGCAGAAGCGAGGAACCTCTCCTTACCTGCCTCCACCGGCTATGCGGAAAGGAGGAGGTGGGCGGGATGTTTACGTCCCGCTCATCTCCACCCCTCCACTTCTATTGGCCACCTGCCGTGTGACAGTCTCTGTGACGCCGCACGACCCGCCCCATTAGGAAGGAGGCAGTTCGCCGGTCAGAGCGACGTCGCAGGGCAGGTAAGTGCATGTGAAGCTGCTGTAGCGATAATGTTCGCTACGGCAGCTATCACAAGATATCGCATCTGTGACGGGGCGGGGACTATCACGCTCGGCATCGCTAGCCGATGCTAGCGATGTCGCAGCGTACAAAGTACCCCTTACAGTATGATACAATACAAGATGAACAATAAAATATAAAATAAGGGAGGACACTGTTAAAGTTACATAGGAACAAAAGATAAAATATAAAATAAAAGTATAACTAAGGGAAAGAGAGCGCAAAATAGTGTCTTACCAGATATTAAAATAAAAGTATACAGTTACTGTACACTCACCTAGAAGATAAAAGAAGATAAAATATAAAATAAGGGAGGACACTGTTGAAGTTATTTAGGGACATAAGATAAAATATAAAATAAGGGAGGACACTGTTAAAGTTATATAGGGACGGAAGATAAAATATAAAATAAGGGAGGACACTGTTAAAGTTATATAGGGACGGAAGATAAAATATAAAATAAGGGAGGACACTGTTAAAGTTATATAGGGACGGAAGATAAAATATAAAATAAGGGAGGACACTGTTAAAGTTATATAGGGACGGAAGATAAAATATAAAATAAGGGAGGACACTGTTGAAGTTATATAGGGACAGAAGATAAAATATAAAATAAGGGAGGACACTGTTGCAGTTATATAGGGACATAAGATGGTTCTGTGTTAAAACGGTACTGTGCGACTTCTCAGTTTTGTTTGTATCAGTTATTTCTTATACAAATAGCCACTTCAAAGTGAAAGAGAGCAGAGTCTCAACTGATACCTATTTAGAATTAGAGGGTCGAAGATTAACCCCCCCTTCCCAAATCGCACATACAGGAATGCATGTCTTTGAAAGCAAAATGAAATTGACACCTTTATATATTTTACCTGTTTTGTATTCCTGAGAAATCAACTTTTTCATTTCTATGTTAATAAGTTGGTAAGTGCTCGGACAGAGCACTTCCAGGGCTTCTTCCTCCTGAAGTTGTTCCCCAATTTACATCAGCTTTTTAAGTTTGATTTCCTTGCCTGGCTCCTGTTATCACACAGACAGGGAATTATTAGGTGCCAAGTCGGCGTAAGGGGGCTTGTTGGTCATGCCATGCTCTTAAGTATGGAAATACGCTTTAGAGAG